>NC_071095.1:16834492-17134492 GCF_027358695.1 Spea bombifrons
TATTTCCATGGCAACTAGACAGCAGTGGTTGCCTGGCGTCGTAAGAGTAAATTACTCCTACTATTCTCTGAAGGATGGCTGGTTCAACTCCGACCAGCTCTGTTATGGTGTTAAAGGGTAAGTATATACTGTTATAGGTGTTCTGTGTTTGTATATATGTCTTTAGTGTTAGAGTGGCTGTATGTAACTTTTTAGAGTGCGTAGAGAAAAAACAGGCATCATATTCCCATGACAAAGAGTCAACACTGGCTGCCTGGGGGTGTAAAGGTAAGTTAACCAGCCTGCCGGTCCAAGGATTGCTGGCTCAAATCCCATCGTTTCCTCTATGGTTTTAATGCATATAGAGTGTAAATATTGTTTTAAGTATGTTTCTGTGTTTGTATATATAGTGTAGAGGAATCCAAACTAACTTCCTGGTGGAGTAAAGGTAAAGTAACCTGCCTACCATACCAAGGATCCCTGGTTCGAATCCCGATGTATATATTGTTTTAGAGTAGGGGCGTATATATAAGAATATGTGAGACAGGAGAAAGCAGGGTCATATATCCACGGCGAGAAAGCCAAACCAACTACCTTGTGGTGTAGAGGTAAAGTAACCTGCCTACCATACCAAGGATCGCTGGTTCGAATCCTGATGAATATAATGTTTTAGAATAGGGGAGTATATATAAGTATATGTGAGTCGGGAGAAAGCAGGGTCATATATCTACGGCGAGAAAACCAAACCAACTGCCTGGTGGTGTAAAGCTAATGTAACCTGCCTACCATACCAAGGATCGCTGGTTTGAATCCTGATGTATATATTGTTTTAGAGTAGGGGAGTATATATAAGTATATGTGAGTCGGGAGAAAGCAGGGTCATATATCCACGCCGAGAAAGCACTGTTGGCTGCTCGGTGGCGTGAAGGTATAGTTACCTGCCTGACATACAATGGATCGCTGGTTTGAATCCTCATGATGACTTCTGCACGTAAGTACGCTGTGTGGCTCTGCTTGTGTGTGCCAGTGGATGGTGTTAAAGTGGCTCTGTGGCACTCTAACACCGGACGCTTACATACACATCTACAGCCTCCCCTGCATACACATAGCCGGTTGCGGACAAGGTCGCCGATAACACCTGAAGGTTGCGGTAAGCCGTGTGTCCTCACACGCAGTGACCAAAAACACTGGTTGCGGAAAAGGTTTCGGAATGTGTGCGCATCCGCTTGACCCGTTCCTGTCCGTGCACAGTAGCCCACACGGCGACTTACATGGAGAATCATCATGGCCGATACAAAACCACAGATTCGATACCAGAGATCCGGAGTAGGACGGGGCATCACCGGCAGCCACCCCATTCCTTCTCTCTGCTTCCTTCAGGACATGAAACAAACATAATATACTCTTTGTATATTGTGAGACAAAGCACCCCCTGCAGGGGCTTTTACCCCACCATCCATGCAACATGAATAGAGTATAAAGAACAACACTAATTAAAACACTTAACTAATTAAAACACTTAACTAATTAAAACACTTAACTAATTAAAACACTTAACTAATTAAAACACTTAACTAATTAAAACACTTAACTAATTAAAACACTTAGTATATATTAAACACTATTCATTAAGTGTTTTAATTAGTTAAGTGTTTTAATTAGTTAATAGTTAAGTGTTTTAATTAGTGTTGTTCTTTATACTCTATTCATGTTGCATGGATGGTGGGGTAAAAGCCCCTGCAGGGGGTGCTTTGTCTCACAATATACAAAGAGTATATTATGTTTGTTTCATGTCCTGAAGGAAGCAGAGAGAAGGAAAGGGGTGGCTGCTGGTGATGCCCCGTCATACTCCGGATCTCCAGTATCGTATCCGCCATGATGATGCTCCATGTAAGTCACCGTGTGGGCTACTGTGCATGCACAGGAACGGGTCAAGCGGATGCACACACATTCCGAAACCTTTTCCGCAACCAGTGTTTTTGGTCACTGCGTGTGAGGACACACGGCTTACCGCAACCTTCAGGTGTTATCAGTGACCTTGTCCACAACTGGCTATGTGTATGCAGGTGAGGCTGTAGATGTGTATGTAAGCGTCCGGTGTTAGAGTGCCACAGAGCCACTTTAACACCATCCACTGCCACACACAAGCAGAGCCACACAGCGTACTTACGTGCAGAAGTCATCATGAGGATTCAAACCAGCGATCCATTGTATGTCAGGCAGGCAACTATACCTTCACGCCACCGAGCAACCGATTGTGCTTTCTCGGCGTGGATATATGACCCTGCTTTCTCCCAACTCACATATACTTATATATACTCCCCTACTCTAAAACATTATATTCATCAGGATTCGAACCAGCAATCCCTGGTATGGTAGGCAGGTTACTTTACCTTCACGCCACCGAGCAGCCGACTGTGCTTTCTCGCCGTGGATATATGACCTTGCTTTCTCCCGACTCGCATATACTTATATATACGCCCCTACTCTAAAACAATATATTCATCAGGATTTGAACCAGCGATCCTTGGTATGGTAGGCAGGTTACTTTACCTTTACACCACCAGGCAGTTGGTTTTGGTTTCTCGGCGTGGATATATGACCCTGCTTTCTCCCGACTCACATATACTTATATATACGCCCCTACTCTAAAACAATATATTCATCAGGATTCGAACCAGCGATCCTTGGTATGGTAGGCAGGTTACTTTACCTTTACACCACCAGGCAGTTGGATTTGGTTTTTCGCCGTGGATATATGACCCTGCTTTCTCCCGACTCGCATATACTTATATATACGCCCCTACTCTAAAACAATATATTCATCAGGATTTGAACCAGCGATCCTTGGTATGGTATCCAGGTTACTTTACCTTTACACCACCAGGCAGCTGAAATCGCTTTCTCGCAGTGGATATATGTCGCTGTTTTCTCCTGTCTCGCATATACATATATGCCCCTACTATAAAACAATATATTCACCACAGAGAAGCCATCAGGATTCGAACCAGCGATCCTTGGTATGGTAGGCAGGTTACTTTACCTTCACGCCACCGAGCAGCCGATCGTGCTTTCTCGGCGTGGATATATGACCCTGCTTTCTCCCGACTCACATATACTTATATATACGCCCCTACTCTTAAACAATATATACATCAGGATGCGAACCAGCGATCCTTCGTATAGTAGGCAGGTTACTTTACCTTTACACCACCAGGTAGTTGGTTTTGTGTTCTCGGCGTGGATATATGACCCTGCTTTCTCCCGACTCACATATACTTATATATACGCCCCTATTCTAAAACAACACATACATCAGGATTCGAACCAGCGATGCTTGGTATGGTAGGCAGGTTACTTTACCTTTACACCACCAGGCAGTTTGCTTTTTTTTCTCGGCGTGGATATATGACCCTGCTTTCTCCCGACTCACATATACTTATATATACACGCCCCTACTCTAAAATAACACATACATCAGGATTTGAACCAGCGATGCTTGGTATGGTAGGCAAGTTACTTTACCGTTACACCACCGAGCAGCCGATTGTGCTTTCTCGGCGTGGATATATGACCTTGCTTTCTCCCGACTCGCATATACTTATATATACTCCCCTACACTAAAACAACATATTCATCAGGATTCGAATCAGCGATCCTTGGTACGGTAGGCAGGTTACTTTACCTTTACACCACCAGGCAGTTGGTTTTGTTTTCTTGCCTTGGATATATCACCCTGCTTTCTACCGACTCACATATACTTTTATGCCCTTACTATAAAACAATATATGCGCCACAGAGTAGCCATCAGGATTTGAACCAGCGACCCTTGGTATGGTAGGCAGATTACTTCACCTTTACACCACCAGGCAGATTGCTTTGCTTTCTCGGCGTGGATATATGACCCTGCTTTCTCCTGACTCACATATACTTATATATACGCCCCTACTCTAAAACAATATATACCCTCAACAGTTATTCACTAACACCACATTATAGCCATCTGGATTCAAACCAGCGAGCCTTTGCACGTTGGGCTGGTTACCTTACCTTTACGCCACCAGGTCTGCAACCAGTTCTGCTTCCTCACCTAAGGGAAATGATGCCTATCATCTCCTGACTCACAAATACTTACATGCACCTACGCTAACACGATACATGCCCTTTAAAATGATGCATTGCTAACACCATATATATATATATATACACACAAAGTAACTCTAACAATACATACTTACACTTTAACACTAAAACATGTAACGCGGTATGAACCGGCAACCCTTTGCACATCAAGCGAGGTATATTACCATTACTCTATCAGGGAATAGGAGGTGACGCGCCGCCATGACCCTGTTTTCTCCTCACTGACATTTACTGACATACACCCTCTCTAAAACATTACATACACCCTACATATATACACACAGCAACTGTAACAATACATACTCACACTCAGGCCCGGACTGGCCATCGGGCACACCGGGCATTTGCCCGGTGGGCCGGGCCACGGCAGGGCCGCATTGACTTTAGGGGCTGATGGAGCTGCAGCTCCAGGCCCCTAACCTACCTACGGCCGCAGTAACGCAGGGCATAAGGGGCACCTGCCCCTTAAGCCCGCCGCAACTGCGACCGGGTCCGCCACTCTAAGGGGCCGGGAAGTCCCCACCAGGGCCGGCCTTACGGGTCTGCGGCCGCACAGGGTTTAAATTAAAACATCGGGGGGTTTTTTTAACTCTATTTAACATCCTCCATGTTAAATAAAGTTTTTTTTAACTTTATTTAACATGGAGGATGTTAAATAAAGTTGAAAAAAAAACCCCGATGTTTTAATTTAAACCCTGTGCGGCCGCAGACCCCTAAGGCCGGCCCTGGTGGGGGCTTCCCGGCCTCTTAGAGCAGGGCGCCACACTCCAGGGGGCGCGACGGGGGGCGGTCCGCACCGGGTGCCGCTCATCAGGGGGTGCCAACTTGCGGCACCCGGCACTCCTCCAGAGACGGACAGTAATGTCCGCCGCTGGAGGAGCAGGCTCGCAAGGGAGCGGTATCGGAGGTCTTTAACAGACCTCCGGTTCCCTTGAGTGATTTTAAGCCGGGTTCAACCCGGCTTAAAATCACTCAAGGGAGCCGGAGGTCTGTTAAAGACCTCCGATACCGGTCCCTTGTGATCTGCGCGAAAACAGCTGTTGTGCGCCGGGGTTTGCTGTCAGATCCCGGCGCACAGCACTGAAGCCGCGCCCACCGACCCGGTGACCCGGAAGAAGACAGAGAAGACAGAAGAACTGAAGAAGAGGAGCGAAGAGGAGGAAAAGGAGCTGTAAGGAGAAAAGAGGAAAGGTAGGAAAACATTCAGTGAGAGTGGATTGGTATATGTGTGTGGTTTGGTATATATGTGTGGATTAGTATATATGTGTGGATTAGTATATATGTGTTGATTAGTATATATGTGTGGATTAGTGTATATATGTGTGGATTGGTATACGTGTGGATTGGTATACGTGTGGATTGGTATACGTGTGAGGATTGATATATGTGTGTGGATTGGTATACGTGTGGATTGGTATACGTGTGGATTGGTATACGTGTGAGGATTGATATATGTGTGTGGATTGGTATACGTGTGGATTGGTAAACGTGTGGATTAGTATATATGTGTTGATTAGTATATATGTGTGGATTGGTATACGTGTGGGTTGGTATACGTGTGGATTGGTATACGTGTGGATTGGTGTATGTGTGGATTGGTGTATGTGTGGATCAGTATATGTGTGGATTGGTAAATGTGTGAGAGTGATGGGTGTTATGCTGTACCATTTCCAATGTCTTTTTCATGATCTAATTATGCTCTAAAAGTACATCATAACTCCCATCACTCTATACTGTTCCATACAGTGGCAGATCTGGGAGGCAGAGGCCTTGCACCCCCACCGCAGGACTCCTGAAAGGTAAGTGAACTTTAAAGAGGGAGAGGGTAGATAGTTAGGAGGGGGTAGTTGCGGCAGGCTTAAGGGGCTCTGCGTTAATGCGGCCATATAGGACCAGTCAGTCCAGTCCTGACTGGACCTATTTTAAGGTGGGGGCCTGGAGCTGCAGCTCCATCAGCCCCTAAGTCAATCCTGCCCTGGCACAGGCGCGGTCGCTGTTGCTGCTTGCTCCGGCAACAAGGTAAGTAGGGTGAGGGAGGGGGGTGCAGTGAGAAGGGGCAGAGGGGGGTTAGATAGTGAGAAAGGGGGAGAGGGGATAGATAGAGGCGGTACATATTGAGAAGTGGGGAAGGGGGTTACATAGTGAAAAGGGGGAACATAGTGAGAAGGGGCAGATAAGATGAAGAGAGGGGCTAGTGTGAATGCGTATGAGAATGAATGAATAAATGTGTGGATGAATTGTGTGAATGCGTATGACAATGAATTCATGTGAGGATGAATTGCTTGAATGATTTGTGAGACTGCATTAATGAATGTGTTAATGATTTGTGTGAATGATTAAATGCAAAGATGGTACGGGTGGGCTTTAACAATAAATAAATAAATAAATATGGGCTGCTCAGGCTTTAATGCCCGGGCCTATTTTTTGTCCCAGTCCGGGCCTGGGCCCGTCCATCAGGGTGTAGTGTTGCGTGTTTGTATAGCTCCTCCCCCTGGCCGTCACACTCAGGGGACAGCCCCGTGTGGGTGTCTCCGGAAGTGGTTGCTACGTGTAGTCGGAGGAGAAGCGGCGGCTCGAGCGGTAGCATGGACCCCGAGCGGGACTTGTCGCCTCTTCCCCCCAAACACAGTGCGGGCTCTACGAAACGCGGAAAGGGTCGGTCGGTCGGTCGGTTGGTTAGCGGCCAATTGTGGGGGAACCTAAGTCTCTGTCACCTATAGCTGTCCCCCGTGTGTCTCTGCCACCTCTAGGTGCCCCCCTGTCTCTCTCTGCCATATACAGGTGTCCCCCTGTGTCTCTTTGCCACCTATAGCTGCCCCCCGTGTCTCTTTGCCTCCTATAGCTGTCCCATGTGTGTCTCTGCCACCTATAGCAGTCCCGTGTGTCTCTCTGCCACCTATAGCTGCACTTCCCTGTGACTCTCTGCCAGCTATAGCTGTCCCGTGTGTCTTTCTCTGCCTCCTCTAGGTGTCACTCTCTCTGCCTCCTCTAGGTGTCTCTCTCTCTGCCTCCTCTAGGTGTCTCTCTCTCTGCCTCCTCTAGGTGTCTCTCTCTCTGCCTCCTCTAGGTGTCTCTCTCTCTGCCCCCTCTAGGTGTCTCTCTCTCTGCCCCCTCTAGGTGTCTCTCTCTCTGCCTCCTCTAGGTGTCTCTCTCTCTCTCAGCCTCCTCTAGGTGTCTCTCTCTCTGCCTCCTCTAGGTGTCTCTCTCTGCCTCCTCTAGGTGTCTCTCTCTCTGCCTCCTCTAGGTGTCTCTCTCTCTGCCCCCTCTAGGTGTATCTCTCTCTGCCTCCTCTAGGTGTCTCTCTCTCTCTCAGCCTCCTCTAGGTGTCTCTCTCTCTGCCCCCTCTAGGTGTCTCTCTCTCTGCCTCCTCTAGGTGTCTCTCTCTCTGCCCCCTCTAGGTGTCTCTCTCTCTGCCCCCTCTAGGTGTCTCTCTCTCTGCCCCCTCTAGGTGTCTCTCTCTCTGCCCCCTCTAGGTGTCTCTCTCTCAGCCTCCTCTAGGTGTCTCTCTCTCTGCCTCCTCTAGGTGTCTCTCTCTGCCTCCTCTAGGTGTCTCTCTCTCTGCCCCCTCTAGGTGTCTCTCTCTCTGCCTCCTCTAGGTGTCTCTCTCTCTCTCAGCCTCCTCTAGGTGTCTCTCTCTCTGCCTCCTCTAGGTGTCTCTCTCTCTGCCCCCTCTAGGTGTCTCTCTGCCTCCTCTAGGTGTCTCTCTCTCTCTCAGCCTCCTCTAGGTGTCTCTCTCTCTCTCTGCCCCCTCTAGGTCTCTCTCTCTCTGCCTCCTCTAGGTGTCTCTCTCTCTGCCTCCTCTAGGTGTCTCTCTCTCTGCCCCCTCTAGGTGTCTCTCTCTCTGCCTCCTCTAGGTGTCTCTCTCTCTGCCCCCTCTAGGTGTCTCTCTCTCTGCCCCCTCTAGGTGTCTCTCTCTCTGCCTCCTCTAGGTGTCTCTCTCTCTGCCTCCTCTAGGTGTCGTCTGTCTCTCTGCCTCCTCTAGGTGTCTCTCTCTCTGCCCCCTCTAGGTGTCTCTCTCTCTGCCCCCTCTAGGTGTCTCTCTCTCTGCCACCTATAGCTGGAAGGTAAGGTACTCACAGTGCTGTACGCGTTACTCTGCGCTTCCTCAACGCCTAGGATGATGAAGTAAAAAACTCGCCAGTAAAGCCGCTCAAAAAGCATCACGGGAGCCGGAGGCTGAAAAACTATTTTGAAAAAAGAAGGTGGTCTGTATAGTTATAGTTTTAGGGGGTCAGGCATAATATGTACGCGGGACAGTACACAGTCAAGCTGCCTGGTGGTGTAACGGGTAGGTGAGATACCTACGGTGCTGCGGGGCATGGGTTTGATTCCTGCTGCAAACACCTTACCTGCTGCATAAAACTAAATAAACACTGGAATGTTATATTTTTACATTAATTATATTTACATCGGGGACAAAAAACTAGGTGCTCCGCCTCCTGGTTCTAAGTCCCATTCGCCCTGACCCGCACCTACTCTACCTGCCTATCTACCCACCTACCTACCAGGACTCATGGAGATTAGAACCAGGAAGCACCTACATGGCAGGCAAAGCACCCAGCACCGAGCCACAAGAGCAGCGACCTGAACAAGCTCGTCCGTGATAGATATCCTCACATCCGCAGCGCTAAAACCTAAATCACACATACAGCGCCTACAGTGCTATATACTGACTCGGGAAACAAACCCAGAACCCTTCAGATCATAGGTTAGGCGCCTAACCTCTACGCCACGAGATAGATGGCAGGCATTCGTCCCCACGGTTATTTAATGCCTGTTCCTGACTCACATATACGCATTGCACGGCCCCATATATCTACGGGGAGGAATAGCAGCCAGCTCTCTCTTGGCTTAATGGGTAGTTGTCTGACTCGCCATGCGAAGCGCTGCTGGTTTGATCCTGGGTGACTCTAGCGAGTGTTATAGCGGCTGTGCGTACGTTTAATGTATTTATGAGATCACATCCACTAAACACATTTTTATGGGAAAGCAGTAACTCCACACAGCGGCTCTTCAACCAAGAGGAATCACACTGTTAGGGATATGAATGGGGGATTAATATTGTATCACGTACGCAGATTGTGGGGCATTTTCACTTAATAGGAACGCAGCCACAACAACACAAAGAGTGATTCCATGTTTTATCTCTGATCCGAAATTCTTTCAAATCCCCCCAAAATCCAGCCGATAAATTACATCACGGCGGAAGGTAATGGAGAGAGAATTTATTGTGAAAACGTGCATTTACCTTCTCAACATGAAAAGATCCCATAATCTGGCTATTATTCATCGGGTAACGGCTAGAACTCGCAGGGTTATGGCTCCAACTCATACCGACATGCAGCACAAGCATTACATCACAGAGCAGAAACATGTCCCACTCATCAAAATGACATCACCACGTGTACTCAGCAATACTGAAGCCAAAAATGGCATGTACTAGTCCGTTCTAATGTTACTAGTAACGGCAATTAATAAAGAAACGATATTTCCATAATATACGGATTATTATTACTAGACGGAAATATCGGCAATCTTCACGCACTAAATTCTTCGCTAAATACTGCGCTCGGCGTTGCCGTGGTTTCAGGATATCAGCTACCGACTCATAAGCCGTCGTGCTATATATCCCAAAACGGGATGAAATCCCTCAAAATTCAGATAATGGAAATAGTGTGGTATTTAGCAGCTGTTCTTGCCGGTGTCCAGCTGACTGGGGAAAAACGCTCTAAAAGAATTTGATTCACCAAAACATTTCGATTTGCTAGGAAACAACATAAAATATGAAGAATATTTCACTCACACTCACCTGCAACATTGTGATGTCACTCACACAACTCTGCTCCCTCATGTTGTCCTGTTGATTTTGTTACACCCACTCAGCATCATCTTAAGCGTGCCACACTCACTGCCCTTCACTCACTCCACACGATGACGCCAAAGGATGTCAAGTCACAGCGTCACACCATCAAAGCAGATATGTAATTACACAGTATGTCCACACGACGGCGCCAAAGTACAGCAAATTCCAACTTACTATTGTTAATGGGACTGTCATGCGCACAAGTGACCAGCAGGGGTCAGCATTTTCACGACATACAGTTCCATATGATATAAATGATTTATTTGATGCCAGACAGAAACGTGAACATTCTTTATGTGGAAATAAACGGTTTTGCTTCACTGTGTAAAAAGCTCACTAACGGAGCGAACAAGCCATCAGGGAGTCTTTAGAATTTCTAGATGAGGATATCGGGACGGCAACAAACGCCGAAGAAACCATTCAATGTAACAAAGTATTTCTGTAAAAAAACACACAAAAACAGGCAAAATCTCCACCCCTTTGTGAATTGGCCACAGGAAAGTGCATGGAAATGCCCTGGGTGGCCCACAGCGAACATGGGACTGGGCAGCCAGCCAAGCTGGGTTACCCAGTCAGCATTGGAAAAAAGTCCTGCTGTGGTTGGACTTTACGCCAGTATCTGTCGATGAATAATGCAGGGTGCCGGCCACGAGCCCCTAGAAATGAAGTTGGGGCCACAAAGCTATTGTGGTGTGGGACGACGCTGTCAGCAGAGGAAGGATTCTTTGGTGTCCGTCCGAGTTTTCATCGGCTGCCCCAACGCCTATTCCATCAAGGAGTCCAAACGGTTTTGTAGTTGTCGCAGTGCAGGTAGCACAGGCGTAGGCTGTTACTAGCGTTCCCTCCGGCTCAGGCTGGGATCACTTGCTGCATCTGCTCGTCACTCAGTCGGTTGGTCTCCATGATGTGTCGAAGCAGGTCCTGTGTGAAGAAGGGAATCAGAACGTTCTCCAAGGCGGCAAACTTCCTGAGACCTTCTACATCTTCGTACGACACCTAAAGTAGGAGGACATGCGCGGAAGACATTTCCATAATGAAGCTGAGCGCCCGCTCCAAGTCTCTTCTCACACACCGAGGAGCGAGGCCAGGCTTACTGAGCCCGAGAACGCTTACCTTTCCAAGAGCAGCCAAAAGGTGGGAATGAATGGTGCGCCCGTGCCGCAGGATGCGCTGAATCCCGGTAAACCTGATCCTCCCGGAAGCAACCTGCAGGCATTTACAAAACGCACGTCACGCACTCATCCGCAAAACATTCCGCCGTCTCGAGACAGGAGACACACAGAGTGCTTCCCGAGGCCTGGCTAAGGCTCGTTCTCTCTTACCTGACGCAGCCGTGTCTTTTTGGCCACGCTTGGCTCGTGCACCATACTCCCGCCGCACGGCAAGGTCCTACACAAACTGCTCCGAGACTGGCGAGACGGGCAGCCGAGCGCGAGGGAGACCGGCAGCCGAGCGCGGGGGAGACCGGCAGCCGAGCGCGAGGGAGACCGGCAGCCGAGCGCGGGGGAGACCGGCAGCCGAGCGCGGGGGAGACCGGCAGCCGAGCGCGAGGGAGACTGGGGAGACTGGCAGCCGAGTGTGAGGGATACTGGCAGACAGAGAGCGGAGGGTGGGGAGACTGGCAGGCGGAGGGTGGGGAGACTGGCAGACAGAGAGCGGAGGGTGGGGAGACTGGCAGATGGAGAGCGGAGGGTGGGGAGACTGGCAGACGGAGAGCGGAGGGTGGGGAGACTGGCAGATGGAGAGCGGAGGGTGGGGAGATGGGCACATGGAGAGCGGAGGGTGGGGAGACTGGCAGACAGCAGAGCGGAGCGGCAGATGACAGTGGAGTCTGGGGGAGACAGCAGCAGAGTGTGGGGAGACTCGCAGAGGACGGCAGAGATGGGCAAATGGCACCAACTCGGTTAATCGAGGGATTTTCTACTCACCCAGCAACGCAAGCGATCAGGAGCCATAACAGTTCTGTCTCCAAAGGTAGTGGAAGCGCGGAGTCCGGCTCAGGGAGATCACACGACTGCAAATACTGATAACACATAAATAATACACAATGCAATGCTTACACACATTAACACTTCCCTCGCTTCCCAAACTTCTTTGGAATTCATTTAATATGCATTCTCGTACCAAAAGGAAGAACGAAAAAAAACTCTGCAGGCTTCTGATTACTTATATATATATCTTGCAGGGCTGACTCCTATTAAAGTATACAACATACAGGGCAGGCTCCTTAATTGAACTATAAATTTAAAGTTAGGTCAGAGGTTTAAATGCAATTTAAGAAAGTTTTACCTCACTGCCTGAGTGGGAGATAAATGGAACAGCCTCCCAGCAGAAGTGGATAATTTACACATGCATGCGAATATGTATACCGCTCCTGAAGCCTGTTTTATTATTTAAGCGGTTCCGGTGCCGCCGGTATTTTTCCTGCAGCGCCTTCATGCGGCTATAGCTTGTAATAATATTTGGCGTTCATTGTATCAGTAAAGCTGCTATGGCGTTGTCATTTATCCTATAGCGCCCTCGTGTGGACGTAGCTTGTAATAATATTTGGCGTTCATTCTATTAGTAAAGCTGCTATGGCGTTGTCATTTCTTATCCTATATCGCCCTCGTGTGGACATAGCTTGTAATAATATTTGGCGTTCATTTTATCAGTAAAGCTGCTATGGCGTTGTCATTTCTTATCCTATATCGCCCTCGTGTGGACATAGCTTGTAATAATATTTGGCGTTCATGTTATCAGTAAATCTGCTATGGCATTGTCATTTCTTATCCTATATCGCCCTCGTGTGGACATAGCTTGTAATAATATTTGGCCTTCATTTTATCAGTAAAGCTGCTATGGCGTTGTCATTTCTTATCCTATAGCGCCCTCGTGTGGACATAGCTTGTAATAATATTTGGCGTTCATTTTATCAGTAAAGCTGCTATGGCGTTGTCATTTCTTATCCTATATAAGATCCTATATATACTCTGTGATTGCACCCCGTTTTTAAAGTGTAATCTGTGTGTAATCTGTGTCTCGATGGATGGCTTTTGTGACATTTAATGAGCAGCAATGTCCTGCATATGTTTATTTAGCTGTTATATTATTATTACCTCACAGACCCGACGACTGGGGAAGCGGGGCAGACCCTATCAAGCCTCTAGCAGCATGATGAAGCGGACGCAGGTATAGAGGCAGCCTGTGCCGTGGGGACCTGAGATGGCGGAGCCAAATGCGCAGTAGGTGCAACAAGGCCTGGAGAGCTAATGCAAATTGGTCCCTGCGCTGGTTTACCTGGTCCAGCCTGGTAAAAACATTTGGTATCTGAGTCTGCACTCACGGCGTGTAACTCAGCTGGCTTTGTATTTTCATATAATGTCACTTAACCCCTTCCAGTAAGCGACTGGGAGAATGAGGTACAAACGCAACAAACCGGCAGCAGATCAGAGCATAAGGCAGTCGTCACGTTCCAGGCGACAGCCCTGCTGTATGTAGGATGTATAACTGACTACATGCATCACGCATACTGTAATCCACGCCTTTTGTCCTTGAAAACATAGAGGCCCAGGATAATTAAATCCGCGATGTCTGCTGGCCGTACGGGGTTTATTCCCTATGCAGAACCTATTAGGGGATCTGGCTAGAGAAACCCTGCAGCGGGTATTATCTAAAGTTGGCGACATGTTTAAAGTGACCAGCGTAAGGAAGCTCTGACTTCATGATGCAGAATAAATGCAGATCCTCCAAATGCTCAGCACCGCTGGAAACATGAGATTTTTTCTCATACCCGATAGTTACGGCTCTACCATAAGATGAAGTGCTTCGAGTCGCTGAGTTGACACTAAACAAGTAAAGCAAGTATGAATGTTCCCTTTAAAAGAGAATGCATGGCAGGAGCTGCACTTTATGGGGTTGAAGGTCTTCTTTACACCCATTTCTACTTATTGATTTATGGCTGTGACACACAGCTTAACACAACCTTCAGGTGTTATCTGCAACCAGCTATGTGTATGCAGGTGAGGCTGTAGATGTGGATGTAAGCATCCGATGTTAGAGTGCCACAGAGCCACTTTAACACCATCCACTGGCACACACAAGCAGAGCCACACAGCGTACTTACGTGCAGAAGTCATCATGAGGATTCAAACCAGCGATCCATTATACGTCAGGCAGGCAACTATACCTTCACGCCACCGAGCAGCCGACAGTGCTTTCTCGGCATGGATATATGACCCTGCTTTCTCCCGACTCACATATACTTATATGTACGCCCCTACTCTAAAACAATATATACATCAGGATTCGAACCAGCGATCCTTGGTATGGTAGGCAGGTTACTTTACCTTTACACCACCAGGCAGTTGGTTTTGGTTTCTCGCCGTGGATATATGACCCTGCTTTCTCCCGACTCACATATACTTATATATACGCCCCTACTCTAAAACAATATATACATCAGGATTCGAACCAGCAATCCTTGGTATGGTAGGCAGGTTACTTTACCTTTACTCCACCATGCAGTTGGTTTTGGTTTCTCGCCGTGGATATATCACCCTGCTTCCTTCTGACTCACATATATTTGAATGTATAAAATTACATTTCGTTACCATACATATATACTCACGACAACTTTAACAATATATACTTACACCTTGACTGCATAAAGGAGCCAGTAGGGTTCTAACCCGCAATCCTTTGCCTGTGAGGGAGGTTACCTTACCATCAAGCAGCCTAAAACACACTCTTACCATGGAAATATGACCCTGCTTTCTTCTCACTCATATACTTATATGTATCCTCTCCAAAACACTACATTTGGCCACCATCGATATATACTCACAGCAACTATAACGATACACACTCACACTTTAACACCACACAATAGCAGGTTATTTTACCTTTACGCCACAAGGTAGTCGGACTGTCATTATGGCCACAGAAATATGACGCCTGCTTTCTACTGACTCCCCTCTCTAAAACATTACATACAGCCACTCTAATACCAGATCGTTAATGAGCATATATCACAGTAACTATAACATAAAGAAGGCAGCAGGAAATGAACCAGCAACCCTTCGTAGGCTAATCGACCTCTGCACCTCAGAATATATATATATATATTAATCCCCACTCAAATATACCTATACCTTTCCACGAATATATAATGCACGCCTGCTCCTGCCTCTCATAGTCATTTACACCCACGCTAGAACATTACACACACACACATTTTAACACTGTAGCTATATAGAGGACACAGTCACACCAGGCACTTTGAACTGGTGACATTGAATACGGGAGTTGGAACACCTGACTTTTACACATGACTATGGAAACATGATGCCTGCTCCTGACTCACATTTATGTCCTTGGCGCCATAAAAGAGCACCAATCTTTTTTTGCTCCTACGTTGGCAACCATGGTGACACGTAAAATGAAATAGCTGGCCTCAAGACTGACCCCAGTGGAGGCCTGCCATCCCGGTAGGCCAATGCGACTGATAAAACCTTGTGTGCACTGCTGTGTACTCACTCTGGTTTTCATAAAAACCACTGCAGCGCATAGGGTCCACCAGCTCTCCAGCTATTTCTATAGGTGTTTAATGAACCCATACAAACACAGTGTAACAAATACTCAACGGGGCTGTTGCATTTATACAAAGATAATCAATTTATCTGTTGTACCCTAGTGACAGACTTGACCTCCCCTTTCAAATGTGATAAACGAGGCCCATATATCATATAGACTGACAGCTGTATTCAGCAATAAAAAGGACAGCAAAAAGGAGCACATGGGAAAATTGGCTGCATAACGACCCGTCCCAAAGTGCGTTGCCTGAACTGGGCCGTTGGATGGTGGAGGAGCATTGGACCGGGTAGTGGCCCAGCAGACGGAAAGCATTAGGGGGATGTCCAGGATTCATAGGGATCCAAGCACTGGGGCTGGAGAGATGTCCAAAGCGACCATCCCAAGAACCAGAGGCAAAAGTGAGACCAGAGAGCCTACGTGAAATGTTAACACTGATGCGTTCATGGACCACTATTATGTCACATAACCACTCTGCAGTGTCCATATGTGAAAGGGTTAAGTGCTTTTCAGACAAACCGAGTCCACCTTGGGTGAAGTATCTGGGGCATATTTAGCCTGTGCATGCCCCCGAGGCACAGTGAATTTGTTTGGATGGCACACGAACAGCCAGTGTGTGGCCTCTTCCACCAAGAGCTTCTCACCGTCCAGAGGTAACAGGAAGCAACTCCTGGGCTTCGGGGATGACTTAGCCTGGGTCCTGCCCTTATGGTAAAAAGCAGAGTTTGGGTTGTCCAAGTGCATCCGTCTTCTGGGTAACAAAACACTGGTGTGATCTCATTCTAGACGCTCCAGCCTCCCTCGTAGAATGCGTAGTTAGTGCAAATACAGCTCTCACGGCTGTACAAGGAGCCTCCCTGGAGAATTTTTTGCGTCCAAAACTCCACAAAGGCTCCAGCGAAGAAACCAGAACGTGTAGACAGAGCCTCGGAAGGTGGCGGGAAAGAGACCTCCGCGTGTGCGAGCTGTAGTGTTTCCCAGGGAAAGGGATAATATAAATCATGCTCCGTTTAACGGAAAATCGATGCTCCGCGCGGCAGAGCCTCCAAACTGCGCTGCATCAACACCGTCTGCGACCGCTCATCCTTTCCGCCCTCAGCGCGGATTTCCACGGTCCCCAGCAGCCAACGGAACTCGAGCGAAATGGCTTAAAGGCCACTTCAACCATCTCCAGTCCATCGCCTTACGGAACCGGCGTTCCCCAGAGAGTCAGGTTCTGAGACGCAAGACAAACTCTCACCAACCATGAATTCTGGCAGCGCCAGGATCGAGGGACCTCGTTTGCGTCCAGAGCCTTGTAAGAACAGTAACAAAACATCAGAACAAACTGACCCGACCCCCTTCCACACAAGGGTCAACAAAGTAAAGGGTATTAGCTTGTGGCACCAGCAAAAACAGTTATGTAAAAAAACAAAATAATAGCAATACAAAAAAATATACATATCAAGAAAGCCAGTCCAAAAACGGGGGAAAAGCACAAACACTTCTTTTATAAGCTTCTGTGGGGAGAGGGCCGGATTAAACGGAGCCAAGTGCCTGCAATGTCCACAGCTCCGGTCGATCCGCGTGGCGGTGGGGGCCGCACGAGGGTTATTTCTGTCCACTGATGGACTGCGATATGGAACGAGGGGGAATCATGTCCAGCAGGTATTCCCGCTGCCGATCCGCCAGGCTGGTCGCTTTGTGACCCCCCATTCCAGCACTGAGATAGGCGATGTTCACACCTGTAAGTATCATGGGGGGGGGCGACACACCAATTAACCGGAGGAGAAGGCAGAAACTGCGGACACCCTGGATTTGGTCACCCACAATCCGCAGCAAGTTCCCCTTACTTACCCGGCATGGCTAAGAGGTTCCCGGCCATTGGCAGCTGCGGTGCCTGCGCAAAGTTGGAGAGCATGGATCGGGCAGTGGGGATTCCTCTCTGCAGAGTGTTCTGTGGCTGTGCGGCCTGCCACAAAAGACAAAACTCTTGGTTAGCTCAAGCGTGCTCCCCTGAGCGTGGCAGGTGACCCCCGTGCCACATTTGGCCGTACCTGTCTCAGAGCGTGATGCCTGATCATTGTGTCCTGCTTGCTGGAGATGGCAGGTGGGGCGCCTGGTGAGAGGGCCGCCTGGTGCTGTAATCTCTGCTCTATTTCCTGCAAAACAGAAGTACAAAACTCAACCGAGATCACGCTTCGCCAGCAGGGACATTCATCCAGTACCTGTCTAATACCTGAGCCAGCCGATTACATTCGCAAATGCAAATAAACCCTTCAAGTTATCTCCTCGGAGCCTTGGGATGCAAAACGCAGACCCCATCTCCTCCGCTCAGGGCCAGAACGGCCCCTGTGCGTTCCCCCATTAGGTGAATGGACTGCCTCTCGGTGTACTCACCTGCTCCTGCTGCAGGGCTTTGACGAAGGCATTTTTGAGCCGGTTGGTGTGCTCGGCCTTCAGCGCTTTCTTCTGATTGGACGTCATACACTGCTCACACAGGATCTTGCCGCTCTTCTCTTGCTTCCAATGAGGAGTGAAGTCTGTGCGACACTGAGCGCAGATAAACGGATCCACTCGCAGGAGGGAAGGACAGCTTTTACCTGAGAAGTGGGAAATGGAAGGGAACAGATCACGGCTCGATCCCTTCATCCCACCTTCACTCCATACGCCGAGTACCACTGTGCACTCATACGCCTTGTACTCTCACTCCGATTAAGCTTAACACCACCCCAACCCCTTTCCAGATGCCCTCATACCCTGGCTGTCTATGACGCTCTGGACCACCTCCTCCAAGCCAACCATGTAGATGAACTCGCTGTTGGCGGCGCTGGGTAGGAAGTGGAGGAGAGGAGCTGGTGGTTTTGGCGGAGGGATTTCTAGGAGCGTCTTCTCCAGCTGCTTGCGCAAGGCCAACTTGGCGGCAGCCTGAGAGCTGGCCGGATCTGCCATGGCACTTGGACTGGGCAGGGGGGATGACACGCGAGCCACGGGTCCTGTTTGCATATGGGAACCAAGGTTCATGTACATAGCAGTGGAGGACGTGCGCTGGCAGGGGACCGAGGAGCTGGACTGCTGAAAAACAAAGAGCAACACAGGGGGAATGATTATGGGGGGCATGGGTATACCCCTCGGGCGAATGCAAACTAAACCGCAGTTCAGGGAAACAAAGGCTAGTAATATCTAGCGAGAAGGCTTGGGGGTAGTTGATACAGAGTTTAGCAGTTAGTGGGGTGTGTAAACTGGCCTGAGCTGGGGGTAGTTCATATACAGCTTAGCAGTTACTGGGGGCCTTAATGGAGGGTTGATTATATACACTTAATGTTTACTGGGGTGTGTACACTGGCCTGACCTGGGGGTAGCTGATGGCTTGGTTCATGCTTGGAGTGCTGTTGCGGATTAGACCCGTTTTAGGGGGCACGCACTGGCCCTGTAGTTGTGTTGGGTTCGGGGCAATCACTCTCTGAGACATCAGCATGTGTGGCAGAGGGGTATTCGTCGATGTCCTGATAACACTGTGACTCTACAACAAAACAGATGGCACGCATTAGGTGGACTGGTGCTGCAAAGGGCAGAAGCCACACACTTGAGGACAAAGCAATAGGTCCGTCTCACCTGCACACTCCTCAGGTTCTGTGCTTCTAAGCCCTGAGCCCCTGGGCGCAGAGGCACTTTGGAGAGACCTGGCTGGCCCACGTGGGCAGGAGATGGCTGTACAATGGTAGCTGCATTCTGTACCACGGGATTCTGCAAGAGAAGACTTGGTTGGTATTTGTTCTTAGAGGAGCGAGAGGTGGCGCAGGGAAGAGGAGCCAGAGGGGTGACGCAAGGAAGAGGAGCCAGAGGGGGCACGCAGGGAAGAGGAGCCAGAGGGGGCACGCAGGGAAGAGGAGCCAGAGGGGGCACGCAGGGAAGAGGAGCCAGAGGGGGCACGCATGGAAGAGGAGCCAGAGGGGGCACGCAGGGAAGAGGAGCCAGAGGGGGCACGCAGGGAAGAGGAGCCAGAGGGGGCACGCATGGAAGAGGAGCCAGAGGGGGCACGCAGGGAAGAGGAGCCAGAGGGGGCACGCAGGGAAGAGGAGCCAGAGGGGGCACGCAGGGAAGAGGAGCCAGAGGGGGCACGCAGGGAAGAGGAGCCAGAGGGGGCACGCAGGGAAGAGGAGCCAGAGGGGGCACGCAGGGAAAAGGAGCCAGAGGGGGCACGCAGGGAAAAGGAGCCAGAGGGGGCACGCAGGGAAAAGGAGCCAGAGGGGTGGCGCAAGGAAGAGGAGCCAGAGGGGGCACGCAGGGAAGAGGAGCCAGAGGGGTGGCGCAAGGAAGAGGAGCCAGAGGGGTGGCGCAAGGAAGAGGAGCCAGAGGGGTGGCGCAGGGAAGAGGAGCCAGAGGGGTGACGCAGGGAAGAGGAGCCAGAAGGGTGGCGCAGGGAAAAGTTGCCAGAGGGGTGGCGCATGGAAGAGTAACGAGAGGGGGTGCGCAGGGAGAAGGAGCGAGAGGGGATGCGCAGGGAGGAGGAGCGAGAGGGGGTGCGCAGGGAGGAGGAGCGAGAGGGGGTGCGCAGGGAGGAGGAGCGAGAGGGGGTGCGCAGGGAGGAGGAGCGAGAGGGAGTGCGCAGGGAGGAGGAGCGAGAGGGGGTGCGCAGGGAGGAGGAGCGAGAGGGGGTGCGCAGGGAGGAGGAGCGAGAAGGGGTGCGCAGGGAGGAGGAGCGAGAGGGGGTGCGCAGGGAGGAGGAGCGGGAGGGGGTGCGCAGGGAGGAGGAGCGAGAGGGGGTGCGCAGGCAGATCACTTACTTTCTGCAGAACATTCTCTTTCTGCAGCTGGCTCTGGCGCAGTTTCTTCAGCAGGACCAGCCTGGCCTCCTCCAGACGCAGCTCGTCCCTCAGCGGTTTGATGAGCTGCTGGCGCTCCTCCACGTTCTTGCCCTAGAGGGAGAAGACCAGGAGTAGTAACAGCATACTAACACAATATTGGATTAATGAACAAGTCAGGTTGCTCTGGGCCTTTAAGGAACATTCTTACCTTAAACATTTCTAAGTTGGCCATCTTGATTCTGTCTTCTGAGCGAGAGGCAGATTTCGGACTGGATGCCTCGTTGTCAGACAGCACAATGATATCTGGGGAGGGGGTCTGTCCTCCTCGGTCCTGGTCGCTGTGGAAATTAGAGAAAAATAAAAACAGGTCCAACCAAGAACTCCTCAGACCTAAAAGACAAAAGCCCAGGGAACCCCGGAGGTGTAGCACAGAGGCCCGAGGGCCCGCACCATCGCCTCTAATATGCTCCTGCTGAGACCCAGCCCTTACAAGAACATACGCGACCCAGAGAGACGAAACCAACTCGGGACACGTGTTATTTATACGGGGTCACACTCTCTGCCTGCGCTGCATCTCACCTCCGCCTGGAGCTCATGTCCACCGGCTCTTCGTTGATGTTCTCTTTACCGTGCCTACCCACACCTCGGCCGTCCCCGTGAGGCCGAAGGCTCCCGTTCATCTTCTCCTCGTACATCTTAAGGCCATCTTGCTTTGCTAGATGGTCATGAGCCAACTCAAGGCCAGGAAAGTCCTTCCTCTTCAGCAAAGCCAGCATCTTTAGCCTCTCCATGGCCTCGTGCCCCTCCATCTTCAGCTGCTTGGCCAGGACATCCTCGCGGTCGTCAGGTTGCTCGAGACCCCTCTTCAAGAGGTTGAGGCGCAACGCGTCTTCCGTCACTCTGTCCATCCTTCCAAAAATCACAAAGACAGGGGTTAGAGCGATGCACCGAAGGGCTACGCGCCTCTCAGCCGGGGGTCGGCACGCATTTAAATAGGGGAAGTGACTGCGTTATCAGGACTGGTCAGACAGCGGCGGGTCTGTACGTAATGTAGGGGGTGTGACTGCGTTATCAGGACTGGTCAGACAGCGGCGGGTCTGTATGTAATGTAGGGGATGTGACTGCGTTATCAGGACTGGTCAGACAGCGGCGGGTCTGTATGTAATGTAGGGGATGTGACCGCGTTATCAGGACTGGTCAGACAGCTGCGGGTCTGTATGTAATGTAGGGGATGTGACTGCGTTATCAGGACTGGTCAGGCAGCGGCGGGTCTGTATGTAATGTAGGGGATGTGACTGCGTTATCAGGACTGGTCAGACAGCGGCGGGTCTGCATGTAATGTAGGGGATGTGACTGCGTCATCAGGACTGGTCAGACAGCGGCGGGTCTGTATGTAATGTAGGGGATGTGACTGCGTTATCAGGACTGGTCAGACAGCGGCGGGTCTGTATGTAATGTAGGGATGTGACCGCGTTATCAGGACTGGTCAGACAGCGGCGGGTCTGTATGTAATGTAGGGGATGTGACCGCGTTATCAGGACTGGTCAGACAGCAGCGGGTCTGTATGTAATGTAGGGGATGTGACTGCGTTATCAGGACTGGTCAGACAGCGGCGGGTCTGTATGTAATGTAGGGGATGTGACTGCGTTATCAGGACTGGTCAGACAGCGGCGGGTCTGTATGTAATGTAGGGGGTGTGACTGCGTTATCAGGACTGGTCAGACAGCGGCGGGTCTGTATGTAATGTAGGGGATGTGACCGCGTTATCAGGACTGGTCAGACAGCGGCGGGTCTGTATGTAATGTAGGGGATGTGACCGCGTTATCAGGACTGGTCAGACAGCGGCGGGTCTGTATGTAATGTAGGGGATGTGACTGCGTTATCAGGACTGGTCAGACAGCGGCGGTCTGTATGTAATGTAGGGGGTGTGACTGCGTTATCAGGACTGGTCAGACAGCGGCGGGTGTGTATGTAATGTAGGGGATGTGACTGCGTTATCAGGACTGGTCAGACAGCGGCGGGGCTGTATGTAATGTAGGGGATGTGACTGCGTTATCAGGACTGGTCAGACAGCGGCGGGTGTATATGTAATGTAGGGGATGTGACTGCGTTATCAGGACTGGTCAGACAGCGGCGGGTCTGTATGTAATGTAGGGGATGTAACCGCGTTATCAGGACTGGTCAGACAGCGCAAGGTTTATAAGGGGTCTGACTGCCCTCATTGTTACCGTGGAAACCCCTATTAAGTCTTTAAAAGAGACTGCGATGCATTTCAGCCGTGAACTCAGAGTGAACCCCGTCCTCCCGGCACAGAAACCCACGGCCACTGCCCCTGTCCCCGCGGCCCCTGCCTGGTGGTAGCCGAGGCATGAAGACCATCGAGTGACCCCTGACCCGTACCGCGCATTACCCACGATAATTAAGGATACGAGGACCGCGAGAGAACGACGGAGAGACTCGTGTGCAGGAGGTGCTTCCAGCTGCAGTCATCGCGATGTCATCAGCGGATCCAAAGGGGTTAAAGATAAAACCTTTGAACAATGCAAAGCCCTGGTCTGTTTCCTCACTACCACCTACCCCTACTGGGGTAGAATTCGGATATCATTACCAGGGCGGGAATGATACGAAGCGCAGGGAAATTACAATGAAAGCGGACGGCTTGTAAGTACCCAATACCACCTCTGCTGGGAGACTGCTGCTAATGCATCTCAATCCCTGGAGGGATACAGGCCACTCGATACGTCTGTCTGTCTCTATTACCCCACGGCCCCCTCTGGTCCAGGTCAGGCTGCCCAGACGGGGGCTCCACAGGTCAAAACAGGACAGGGGCCCCGATACGCGGAAGCAGAACGAGCCGGGCTGTTTGTTGGCATGTGTGGCAGATACCAGCCAACAGTCCCGAGACACGGGAGAGAGGATCCCAAACCTACAACCCACACCAGATACCCTAATGCCCCAGCATCGCTACGGCTACCATCCCAACGCAGGGGCAACATACCCACGCAAGCCGAGCATCACCAAACACACCGGCGCAGGGAATTCCAAGCCCGACTGCAACCACAACGCCGCATCCAGCACAAAAGAGGGGCCGATGCCCCCGCAGAAAGGCGCGCAGCACCGAGCATCACACGGCGGCAACCAAAATCACCTTAATCGCCCTCAAAACCACCAACGGCCCTCCCCTCCTGCAATGCCGGGGTGGGGGGATCCTGCTGCATTTACCTGCCATCTCATAACTTCCCTTCTGTGGGCCAGACAGCCCCAAATCCCCCCCTCCTCCCTCCGCCACCAGGGGAGGGGAGAAGGAAGAGGTCCCCTCCCCCACAGACCCTTCCGTCAGGTCTGGAGTGATGCAGGGTCCCTCGTATATACATGTATACAGAGAGAGGGCCCAGCCGGCAGTCCTCGCACTACTACACGCGTGTGCACAGCCAGGGAGGGGGGACGTCTCTGTGCGCAGCTACCCATCAGCTGGCTGGCCCCATTCATAGAGGGAGAGGAGAGGAGGGGGAGAAGGAGAGGAGGGGGAGAGGAGAAGGAGAGGAGGGGGAGGCAATTGCCTCCAAACCTGATCCATAATCCCTAACAACAAAAGAACGTCTTTGCCCTAATTCAGCCATGTTCCTGCGCGCCGCCTGCCTCACAAACTGCAACAGATCAATCTGCATTCAATATGTTCCCGAAACATGCATTATTACCCCGTCACGTGTTCCGATACACGGGACAGACACATGCAGCAGACGCATTCCGAAGCATACTTACAGACCTCCTGCAGACAGAGGGGGGGGGGATGAAATGGGGGGGGGTAAGAAAGGAAGGAAGGAAGGAAGGAGTGTAAGGAGGGTGTTTAGATATTGTCCTGAGATGTCAGGGATCTGCTGGGCGGGCGGCACAGGCAGCATTACACCCCACCCCAGGCACCCGGTGGGATCCCTGCCCTGAGAGTGGGCATCGCATTGCCACTCAACCAATCATAACCCTACACTGAGATTAAACAAAAGACAAAAAAGGGAAGAAAAGGGGGGGGGAGAGGGGGAAGATGCATACTTTTACCCACGATTCATAGCGAGGATAAGGGGGGTAAAATAAATCCAGTTGCAGCTGGTTTAAAACCTCTGGACATGGTTTTTTCTTGAAGTCATTAGTGGTTGGAAGCTCCGTGGCCCCCGAGCTCCCCCTCCCGGGGCCCTGGCCCTCTGCCAAACTTTCACCTCTCTCACTTCACTCGCGCGAGACATCTGGAACCAGCATTTCCTAAAGCGAGATCCCCAGCCTGGACACGAGACCCTCGTGGGATACCAGCCAGAGACCCTCTAACCTCACTACAAGAGAGCAAACAGATGGCCCTCCAAAGCTACATGCTACACACACATAGACGCACATACATACATACATACCCACACACACACTCACATACATACATACATACATAGCCACACATACATAGCCACACACATACATACACACTCACACACACATACTCACATACAAACTCCCACACATACATACACATACCCACACACACATACATAGCCACACATACATACATACCCACACACACATACATAGCCACACATACATACATACCCACACACTCACATACATACATACATAGCCACACATACACACACACTCACATACAAACTCCCACACATACATACACATACCCACACACACACACACTCACATACAAACTCCCACACATACATACACATACACACACACACTCACATACATACACACATACATAGCCACACATACATACATACCCACACACACATACATAGCCACATATACATACATACATACCCACACACTCACATACATACATACATACATAGCCACACATACATACACACACACACACATAGACGCACATACATACATACATACATACCCACACACACACTCACATACATACATACATAGCCACACATACATACCCACACACACATACATAGCCACACATACATACATACCCACACACACATACATAGCCACATATACATACATACATACCCACACACTCACATACATACATACATAGCCACACACACATACACATACCCCCACACACACACACTCACATACAAACTCCCACACATACATACACATACCCACACACACATACATACACACACACATAGCCACACATACATACATACATACCCACACACTCACATACATACATACATAGCCACACACACATACACATACCCACACACACACACACTCACATACAAACTCCCACACATACATACACATACCCACACACACATAGCCACACATACATACATACATACCCACACACACATACATAGCCACATATACATACATACATACCCACACACTCACATACATACATACATAGCCACACACACATACGCATACCCCCCCACACACACACTCACATACAAACTCCCACACATACATACACATACCCACACACATACATAGCCACACATACATACATACATACCCACACACTCACATACATACATACATAGCCACACACACATACACATACCCACACACACTCACATACAAACTCCCACACATACATACACATACCCACACACACATACATACACACACATAGCCACACACACATGCATACACATACATACATACCCACACGCACATGCATATACATACTCACACACACATACATATTCACATACAAACTCCCACACATACATACACATACCCACACACACATACATATTCACATACAAACTCCCACACATACATACACATACCCACACACGCATACACATACTCACATACACACTCCCACACATACATACACATACTCACTCACACACACATATGCACATAGACACACGTACATACACATACACACAAACCTATATATACAGTATACACACATATATACATATATATATAACACGCAGCCACATAGCTACACACACACTAACACGTAGCCACATAGCTCCACACACACTAACACGCAGCCACATACCTCCACACACACACTAATACGCAGCCACATACCTCCACACACACTAACACGCAGCCACATACCTCCACACACACTAACACGCACAACATTCAGCCACATACCTCCACACACACACTAACACGCAGCCACGTAGCTCCACACGCACTAACACGCAGCCACATACCTCCACACACACACACTAACACGCAGCCACATACCTCCACACACACACTAACACGCAGTCACATACCTCCACACACACTAACACGCAGCCACATACCTCCACACACATGCTAACACGCAGCCACATACCTCCACACAAAGCCACATACTTTCCACAAACACGCAGCCATACACACACATACACACACTAACACAGCCACATACTTCCACACACACAGACTCACTAACAGCCACAAACTTCCACACACAATAACTCATCCACAAACTTCCACACAACCACATACTTTCACACTAACACTAACACAAGCCACATACATCCACACAAACACTAACACACAACCACATACTTCCAGACATACACACAGACAGACACCCACCAGCACACTTCCACACACACACACACACACCCATCAGCATACATCCACACACACACTAACACACAACCACATACTTCCAGACATACACACAGACACCCACCAGCACACTTCCACACACACACACACACCCATCAGCATACATCCACACACACACTAACACACAACCACATACTTCCAGACATACACACAGACAGACACCCACCAGCACACTTCCACACAAACACACACACACACACACACACCAGCATACTTCCACACACACAAGCATACTTCCACACACACACACCAGCATACATACACACCAGCATACTTCCTTACACACACCAGAATACATCCACACGCACACACCAGCATACATACACACACACACACCAGCATACTTCCACACACACACACCAGCATACTAACACACAACACCATACTTCCACACACACCAGCATACTAACACACAACACCATACTTCCACACACATACACCAGCATACATTCACACACACACCAGCATACTAACACACACACACCAACATACTTTCAACTATACACCAGCATACATCTACACACACACACACACCAGCATACTTACACACACACATACATACATACACCCATACACAGCACAATTCCACACAAACAAATCATACATCCACACACCAACATACTTCCACACACGCGCACACACACAACACCCATCCACGCACACACACACAACACCCATCCACGCACACACACACAACACCCATCCACGCACACAACACCCTTCCACGCACACACACACACACACACACACAACACCCTTCCCCACACACACAGCAACATATATCCACACACACACAGCAACATACACCCACAAACACAAAGCAACATACTTACACACACAGCAACACAATTCCACACACACAGCAACACACAACATCCTTCCACATACACAGCAACACCCTTCCACACACACACACACAACATACTTCCACATGCAAACAATGATCAACGCCCTTCCACACATACAGCAATAATACACACACAGCAACATACTTACACACACACTGAGCAACACACTTCCACACTCAAACACAGCGCTGCGGAATCGGCCGGCCCTTTATAAATAAATATAATGTAACACTGAGCAACACACTTCCACAAATACAGCAACATACACACACAGCAACACACATACATACATCCACACACATACAGCAACACACATACATACAGCAACACACATACATACAGCAACACACATACATACAGCAACACACATACATACAGCAACACACATACATACATACAGCAACACACATACATACAGCAACACACATACATACATCCACACACACACAGCAACACACATACATACATAAACACACACACTGTTAGGATTCTGCAGGGTCTTTCAAGTTTAACCTTTTTGTGATTTACCTATTTCGACCACCAGGGGTCACTGTACCTGGCAAATATCTTGTCTGGCTATGTATATAATCCATGTTCTGTGTGTTTGATTATGCTCTATACATGCCCCCCCCACCTGAAGCCCATGCAATTACCACACCTGACCTAACCAACAGGATGTATTACCCCGCCTCCCTCACCTGAAGCCCATGTCATTCACACCTGACCTAACCAACAGGATGTATTACCCCGCCTCCCTCACCTGAAGCCCATGTCATTCACACCTGACATAACCAACAGGATTTATCACCCCACCTCCCTCACCTGAAGCCCATGTCATTCACACCTGACCTAACCAACAGGATGTATTACCCCGCCTCCCTCACCTGAAGCCCATGTCATTCACACCTGACCTAACCAACAGGATCTATTACCCCCCTCCCTCACCTGAAGCCCATGTCATTCACACCTGACCTAACCAACAGGATCTATTACCCCCCTCCCTCACCTGAAGCCCATGTCATTCTCACCTGACCTAACTAACAGGATCTATTACCCCCCTCCCTCACCTGAAGCCCATGTCATTCACACCTGACCTAACCGACAGGCTTTATGACCCCGCCTCCCTCACCTGAAGCCCATGTCATTCACACCTGACCTAATGACCAGGCCTATATATGGACACTCGCCTGTTTGCTGGGTGCCTTTATGCGGAGACCGTGATGATGTCACAGGCCGGCTCCTGATGCCCTGAGATTTAACCTGCGTTTACCTGACTGAAGAACCTGGCTCGGTTGGAATTAAGATGACCGGCCTGCGTATCTTTATAAGAAGTCTTATTGGAACATCATCTCTGCTTCATCGGTTCCGCTCCTCATAGTTATGCCTGCTATGGATTCCAATACTCCTTATAGCTCTGATACCCCGCTTGGACCTCAGCTATTAACCCTGCGATCTCCGGGGTATTTCTGCCTACCTTGGAGCCTACAGTGGTTTCAGTCGGATTTTCTCATAGAAGTCGTGCTATGAACTTCCATGTTTGTTATCTTATGCTCTGCAACAAAAGATCTCATTGACCTGCCTTGGATTAACTCTCCTGTCTCTGGACTATTGTCTTACTTCCCTTTTGTACTTGGTTGTCATTATGAATAAAGACCAGCAGTCTGAATTAACCCTGAGACTCTGCTTACACACACACACACACACACTGACACGCTTCCACACACACACACACACAGTGACACGCTTCCACACATACATGGCGGGGGGTTGGTGTGTTGGCGGTACAGGCCTCCATTACTGTATGTACAGTGCTCCCCCTGCAAAACCTTAAGTGCCAAGAAGCATTCACTTGTTTCCATGGTGACCTGGGGTTTGCCGATCCCTGCCATAAACGTATCAGCAATGTACAGATAGCAATGACGGCGATATACCAATAACCATATAACAGACGGCAACCGATCACTCTCAGCCGAGACCAACGCCATCCCAGACGGGGCTCGGCGAGGTCCATATCAGTAAGAGATGAGGGTAGAGAGTCGCACGCCCCGCGCCCCGCAGCGGCCGTCAGACACAACTAAAGGCGCCGTTCCACTTCCATAAAGCATTGTGAGCGCTCTCTGGCCCGCCGCTGAGCTGTCACTTTATTCTTTCAGTGTAATCTCATAAAACTTCTGTGTCACATGACCAAACGCATTCTCTGGAAAACCAGAGAGAATCATCTCCCCCACCTCGCTCTCTCTCTCTGTGCCCCGTCCCCATCTATCGCTCTCTCTCTGTACCCCATCTCCCCCACCTCTCGCGCTCTCTCTATCTATGCCCCGTCTCCATCTACCCCACCTCTCTCTTTCTATGCCCCGTCTCCATCTCCCCCACTCTCTCTCTATCTATGCCCCGTCTCCCCCACCTCTCGCGCTCTCTCTATCTATGCCCCGTCTCCCCCACCTCTCTCTTTCTATGCCCCGTCTCCATCTCCCCCACTCTCTCTCTCTCTATGCCCAGTCTCCATCTCCCCCACCTCTCGCGCGCGCTCTCTCTCTCTCTCTATGCCCCGTCTCCATCTCCCCCACCTCTCGCGCTCTCTCTATCTATGCCCCGTCTCCATCTCCCCCGCTCTCTCTCTCTATGCCCAGTCTCCATCTCCCCCACCTCTCGCGCTCTCTCTCTCTATGCCTCGTCTCCATCTCCCCCACCTCTCGCGCTCTCTGTGCCCCGTCTCCATCTCCCCCACCTCTCGCGCTCTCTGTGCCCCGTCTCCATCTCCCCCACCTCTCGCACTCTCTGTGCCCCGTCTCCATCTCTCGCGCTCTCTCTCTCTCTGTGCCCCGTCTCCATCTCCCCCGCCTCTCGCTCTCTGTGTGCCCCGTCTCCATCTCCCCATCACTCGCTCTCTCTGTGTGCCCCGTCTCCATCTCCCCCACCTCTCGCTCTCTCTCTGTGTGCCCCGTCTCCATCTCCCCCGCCTATCGCTCTCTCTCTGTGTGCCCCGTCTCCATCTCCCCTTCCTCGCGCTTTCTCTCTGTGCCCCATCTCCATCGCCTTGCGCTTTCTCTCTGTGCCCCATCTCCATCGCCTTGCGCTCTCTTTCTGCCCTGTCTCAATCTCCCCCGCCTCACTCTCTGTGCCCAATCTCCCCCGCCTCGCTCTCTCTCTCTGTGCCCTGTCTCCATCTTCCCACCTCGCGCTCTCTCTCTTTCTGCCCCGTCTCCATCTCCCCCGCCTCGCATTCTCTCTCTCTTTCTGCCCCGTCTCCATCTCCCCCACCTCGCGCTCTCTGTGCCCTGTACCCATCTCCCCCACCTCACTCTCTCGGTGCCCCGTAACAATTTCCGCCACCCCTTTTCTCAGTGCCCCGTCTCTCTCCCCCACCTCACACTCTCTCTGTCCCCCGTACCCATCTCCCCCACCTCACTCTCTCTGTGCCCCATACCCATCACCACCGTCCTTCTAATACCACCCCTCACCTACAACTCCATGCCCATCCTCGCCTCATGTTTAACTCTTACCATAAACATATATGCCTATGCTCCATCTTTAACCCTTGTGTTGCCATGTCTCATATTTAACCCTTGCAGTAGCCCATCCTGCCATATTTAACCCTTGCAGTAGCTCTATCCTCATTTGCGCCATCTGTAAACCTCATGCTCCCTTGTCTCATATTAACCCTTGCTGAACCTCCTATATTTCTTCAGGCCTTCTTTCACTCTCGACATATCTCCGTTACTCTATGCCTGAACCCTTTATGGGCTCTCGTGTATCTATTCTCCCCATGCCCTCCCTCACGAGAACACCAACTACCCCCTCAGTGTTCCCCCTACTACCCCGCATTCCCTCCGTGAACCCCTTAATTCCGGCTATTCCATTACTTTAGCTGTCCCCATGCCATCATTCACAGTCCGCCCCGCCCCCATCATTCCCGGGGCCCTCAGGACAGGCCCAAAAACCCCGTGCTCACCTGGCTGGCCTCGGCGGGTGTCACTGCGGCAGCGCCGGCCACACAAACAATGACTCTGATTGGGCAAACGCCAAAGCTCAGTGGCCCGCCCACCCGGCGCAGCATTGGCCACAGATTGGCTGGTGGTGGCGTGGAACCGGCTTAGGTGAACGGAACGTAAAAATAAAGCCAATCAGAAAAGCGAGTGACACCGGCGCTAGATTGAGCGACAACACCGCTGACCAATAGTAGAGAGTCTTTTCCCATTCGGAAACAATACTGACTGACGGCGGCATGCACCACTCAGCTGTCACCAGAGGAGTTTGCTTAGGAGGTGACTGGCTGGCTGGCGAGCAAAGCCTAGTGAGTGACAGCTACCATAACCAATCAGCGACTCCATAATAAACCGATTGTGACAATGGCACCAAGTGCAGCCTCTGCTGCAACCCCGACTGTTCCAGATGTACTACACACAGCGCAACCTCGGCTGCTCCAGATATACTACACACACTGCAACTGCGGCTGCTCCAGATATACTACACACACCGCAACCGCGGCTGCTCCAGATATACTACACACACTGCAACCCCTGCTGCTCCAGATATACTACACACACCGCAAGCGCGGCTGCTCCAGATATACTACACACACTGCAAGCGCGGCTGCTCCAGATATACTACACACACCGCAAGCGCGGCTGCTCCAGATATACTACACACACCGCAACCGCGGCTGCTCCAGATATACTACACACACTGCAACCCCTGCTGCTCCAGATATACTACACACACCGCAACCGCGGCTGCTCCAGATATACTACACACACTGCAACTGCGGCTGCTCCAGATATACTACACACACTGCAACCGCAGCTGCTCCAGATATACTACACACTGCAACCGCGGCTGCTCCAGATATACTACACACACTGCAACCGCGGCTGCTCCAGATGTACTACACACACTGCAACCGCGGCTGCTCCAGATATACTACACACACCGCAACCGCGGCTGCTCCAGATATACTACACACACTGCAACCCCTGCTGCTCCAGATATACTACACACACTGCAACCGCGACTGCTCCAGATATACTACACACACTGCAACCGCGGCTGCTCCAGATATACTACACACACTGCAACCGCGGCTGCTCCAGATATACTACACACACCGCAACCGCGGCTGCTCCAGATATACTACACACACCGCAACTGCGGCTGCTCCAGATATACTACACACACCGCAACCGCGGCTGCTCCAGATATACTACACACACCGCAACCGCGGCTGCTCCAGATATACTACACACACCGCAACCGCGACTGCTCCAGATATACTACACACACTGCAACCGCGACTGCTCCAGATATACTACACACACTGCAACCCGGGCTGCTCCAGATATACTACACACACCGCAACCGCGACTGCTCCAGATATACTACACACACTGCCACCCCCGCTGCTCCAGATATACCACACACACCGCAACCGCGACTGCTCCAGATATACTACACACACCGCAACCGCGACTGCTCCAGATATACTACACACACCGCAACCGCGGCTGCTCCAGATATACTACACACACTGCAACCGCGACTGCTCCAGATATACTACACACACTGCAACCGCGGCTGCTCCAGATATACTACACACACTGCAACCGCGGCTGCTCCAGATATACTACACACACCGCAACCGCGGCTGCTCCAGATATACTACACACACCGCAACCGCGGCTGCTTCAGATATACTACACACACTGCCACCCCGGCTGCTCCAGATATACTACACACACTGCAACCCCGGCTGCTCCAGATATACTACACACACTGCAACCCAGGCTGCTCCAGATGTACTACACACACTGCAACTGCGGCTGCTCCAGATGTACTACACACACTGCAACCGCGGCTGCTCCAGATGTACTACACACACTGCAACCGCGGCTGCTCCAGATATACTACACACAGTGCAACCGCGGCTGCTCCAGATATACTACACACACTGCAACCGCGGCTGCTCCAGATATACTACACACACTGCAACCGCGGCTGCTCCAGATATACTACACACACGGCAACCCCGGCTGCTCCAGATATACTACACACACGGCAACCCCGGCTGCTCCAGATATACTACACACACGGCAACCGCGGCTGCTCCAGATATACTACACACACTGCAACCCCGGCTGCTCCAGATGTACTACACACACTGCAACCGCGGCTGCTCCAGATGTACTATACACACTGCAACCGCGGCTGCTCCAGATGTACTACACACACTGCAACCCCGGCTGCTCCAGATATACTACACACACTGCAACCCCGGCTGCTCCAGATATACTACACACACTGCAACCGCGGCTGCTCCAGATATACTACACACACTGCAACCCCGGCTGCTCCAGATGTACTACACACACTGCAACCGCGGCTGCTCCAGATGTACTACACACACTGCAACCGCGGCTGCTCCAGATATACTACACACACTGCAACCGCGGCTGCTCCAGATATACTACACACACTGCAACCCCGGCTGCTCCAGATATACTACACACACTGCAACAGCGGCTGCTCCAGATATACTACACACACTGCAACAGCGGCTGCTCCAGATGTACTACACACACTGCAACCGAGGCTGCTCCAGATATACTACACACACTGCAACCGCGGCTGCTCCAGATATACTACACACACTGCAACCCCGGCTGCTCCAGATATACTACACACACTGCAACCCCGGCTGCTCCAGATATACTACACACACTGCAACAGCGGCTGCTCCAGATATACTACACACACTGCAACCGCGGCTGCTCCAGATGTACTACACACACTGCAACCGAGGCTGCTCCAGATATACTACACACACTGCAACCGCGGCTGCTCCAGATGTACTACACACACTGCAACCGAGGCTGCTCCAGATATAGTACACACACTGCAACCTCTCCTGTTCCAGCTCTATCTTACACACGCTGCGCCCAGCGCGGCCCTCGCTGTGTCGGTGACACACACACACACTGCTGCCGGTGCGGACCGCGCTGTGTCGGGGACACACACACACTGCTGCTGGCGCGGACCCCGCTGTGTCAGGGACACGCACTGCTGCCGACGCGGACCCCGTTGTGTCGGTGACACACACACACACTGCTGCCGGCGCGGACCCCGCTGTGTCGGTGACACACACACACAGTGCTCCCGGGCGCGGACCCCGCTGTGTCGGTGACACACACAGTGCGCCCGGCTCGAGTGTGCATGCTGCTGAGCCCGGGTCCCCCCCCCGGAAACGGACTCTTCTAAACAAGTAAAGCAAACACTTTATTTTTCAGCAATTTCCCCCAAACAGGAGCAGCTTCTGGTGGGTGAAGCCCCTCTGCCCTCCGCCTATCGCACTGGACAGTTACCTGTGGACTACCGCTCTCGCATGTATGAACAGGAGGAGCAGGGCCACAGGTTCCTGGTGGTCCCCATCTTCCAGTTACGGAACGTGGCTGAGCACATGCAGGGTGGGTTTCCTTGGCAGTGAGACTTGGGGAGGAAAAGCTTAAATCAGGAAAAAGTGCCCCAAAAAAGTGACTCAATCGGGAAGCATTAAAATAAAACATTTTGGGAAACAGAAGTGCAAACGTCTCTTTTCTTTAGAAAAATAAGATGATCTGGAGACAGACAGGACCCCGGAGCTGGGGCCGATGGAAACCTTAATACTACTAGGTATTAGTGACCCTCAGTGGGATAAGGACCACCAATGGTTAATACTGTACGAGGGGCGCTCCTGCACCCACACATAATAAATTAATTCATGGAAAATATATTGTCCTCGATAAAATAGGGCAGTCCGCTGTGGCCACCTGACACCCCACATGTATATAATAAAAAAAAACACCACACGACCCCCCCCAAAAAACATTTAAACAGCCAGACAAAACCCGACACGGGAGATCCGTTTCATCCACGTCACGATCACGGCGCACGGTGACAGCGGCTGAGCTTTGGCAAAATAAAAAGCGGACGTGGCACAGGCGACCGAGGCGCTTGCGATCTTTGGAAGACAAGTCCGTGGCTCCCGGCCGGAGAGTCCTACACCAGTCCCGGGGGTGCGAATCCACCGGCCGCTCGGTACAGCTACGGGTAACGTGGTTGCCGCCATGCACGGGTGACCCCAGCACTAGGCATCCGATATAAACACCAAGCTGGGTCAAGCCACGGACTAACACACACACACAGACGGGACTACAGCCACAGATTCCAACACAGCGAGTGCGACAAGGACAGTCCGGTGGAGATCGTGGATCGGGCCGGCTCTCTCTCTCTCGGTCCGGTACGCCAGAGCATCTGCCGGTGACAGCCTTCCGCGAGGAGGTGGGGTGCTGCGTGTGGATCCAGCCAGATACCCCTCCGGCACGGCGACTCTCTACACCTCCATGTGTCCTTAACTCACGACGCAAACCCAGCCAGAGGCAGGTAGGTTTTCACAGCGAGGCTTAGCATTCCAGTGTGAAGCCGAACGTTTTACGGCAATCCAGGGCCTTGGCGCTGGGGAACTGGGCCAGCTTCCTACGCAGCTCTTCCTTGGCCAACGAGGCCCCCAGCTTCCTGAATGCCATCTTGTATTTATGATCAAAAGCAGCTGCAAGAAGAGTTAAAGCTTTGTTATTCTCCACATCTTACCCACTTACTGGGTTCATTTCTACAGAACGGATTCCCAGGAGGACACGGAGATCTAGTGATCCCACTTTATAGATCCCTGGTGAGATCTCTCCCTAGAGTATTGTGATCCGTTCTATAGAGCAGATCTCCAGGAGGACACAGAGATCTAGTGATCCCACTTAACAGAGCTGACCACAATGATGTATGAGATCTATGATCCACACAGTGACAAATATATATATATATATATATATACACAAGTTCCATGTCACTCGCTCACCTATATCCGTATGTTCTCTCCCCAAGGCTGCCATCGTCAGGAGCAGCATCTCCCGGTAGATTCCCCTAGGAAGAGCAGTGAAAATGACCGGTTATGGAATCCCAAACACAGCAGCTGCTCCATAAACATGCCCCACGAAGATGGGGAGGGTAGGAAGGATACCTCTGGATAATTTGCGGGGGAGATTTATGCTCCTGGATGACATTCAGGAACAAAGAGATGGCTTTGTGAACCTCGTTCATCCCAATAAAATTCATGATCTTCTCCAAAAATTCCAGGGTGAAGGGATGGGAGTGAAGACGCCAGCCTTGGAGGCGAGATGGGAGGTTTCCTGCGAAGAGGGAATCACTGGGCTAATTTAAGCAGCCACCACTGTATAGTCTGGCATACGTCAATATATACATCAACGGCACTTTCTGATTGGCTCAGGCTACGGCCATTGGACATCCACTATGTAGACAAACGGTCATCATAATGAATGCCATTGCCTTAATACTCACTGTGCAGTTTCCATAGGACGTACAACGGGGGCCAGCGGTCTGGGTCTTGCACCAACACGTCCCACAAGAGATGGACTTTGATCTGCGGGGCTTCTAGGACCTGTCAATCAAAAGCAGCGAGGCTCAGAAACCAAGAATTTCCAATGGCCACCCTGAGCAAGCCTTACAAGTACCCCTTAGACGCTTGTCTGCCGCCTGGGCGCACCTGCGGGAGCTGCCGGACATGCTTGGAAGCGAGGATCAGCTGCGGCAGATCGCTAGGCAGCCCGAGCCGCTGGAAGTACCAGACCAGGTTCCAGTAGATGATTGGATGGTTATTGACCAGGTCGGGCTGGGACAGGACGTCTCCTCCTTCATTCTCTAAAAGGCTCTCCAGCTCCTTGCGCAGTACCAGGGGGCACAGGTACGCTACCGTCACCATCTCCGACACAGAAGATGGAAGCTGGGGAGAGAAATACAGATCGGTGACCGAGTCTGGCCCTCCCACCGCAGAGTGTCACAAACCAGAACCAGCAATAGGACACTCAGTCATACGTCATGGGAAATGTAATGTTATTTGGTACCTGGACATCAGGGAATCTGTCGCACGGACTCTGCCCAGATGCCACCTCATCCAACACCAAACACTGATAGCGGTCGCTGAGAACCGGACCACAACTTGTAGGATCCACACCCGCATCTGCTGACGGTTCAGAGGAAGACCACACGCTGAAGGGTGGTTTAAAATATAAGACATCAATTAGAAAAAAAGACAAATATTATGGAGAAGGAACTGATTTCATGAACGGGAAAGACCAGTTCCTGGAGATACATTTAAAATTGTGGATTAGGTAGCAGGGCGCTCATGAAAAAAGAAAAAGAGGTCTCACCGATGACCCTGAAGGTCGGTAATCTTGATGTTCAGGAACGGTACAAAATGCTGGCCACAGAAAGAGCACACAGTCTTCAGATTGGAGTCATCAGATGTCCAGCCAGCCATAATGTCTTCATCATATATGAAACACTGACAAGCTGGACAAAGGGAACAGCTAGACAGGACAACCTAAACAGTTTACAGACAAGGAAGCAACCGATACCATAACGTTACACTTAGAAATCCACAGGGTGTAACTAAAATCCCGCCGGGATACTGTACTCGAGGTGCAAACTGGATACATGACTTAGCAGCCAGGTGGGCAAAGTCAGTGGATGAAATGCCCCCTCACCTCTGCGGCTGGCAGCTCCAGGACCACGTCGGTCAAACGGTCGGTGGATTTGTGAAGGGCAAAGCTGCAGACGGAGGTGTCAGACAGGTCAACTTCACTTCCCAAGGACACCGAGCTCTGTGGGACATCCAAGAGAAGTTACAGTGAACACGGGATGACTCAATAAAGTTGTACACGAAGGTATATAAATATATATAGTGTTTACTTCAGCCTCCCAAGTCATCATCCCCAGCTGTCCCTTTCAGCCCACACCAACCTCAGATGCAGTCGACTCCGGTCTCCCAACGCTCTTTTCACTCTTCCAGCCTTGGTGACGCTCGATCACAAGCGGAGATGGACCCTCTATGGCCTTGCCCTTCTTCCTTGTCCCCAATGACCTCGACTGTTTCCTGGAAGGGCTGAGCAGTTGCTGCATCTTCTCTGCCAAGCTGCGACGTCTAACGGATTTGGCGTCCTCCTCCCCTGCTTTGCTGTGAGAAGGAAGGACCTCTGCGGAGCTCTCCGTTACCAGTAGCTCGGAGTCATCAGATGTCAACGCGTCACTGCCGGTTCCGTCTGTAACAAAGCTGATATTGGACAAACTCCCATTCTCAGAAGGTCCAAGGATAAGTGGAGTACCGCTTGGCCGTCGCAGGGACCCGTTTAATGAAGGGCTTTGGTCGGGTTTTTTAAGAACTTCCAATCCGTCCATCACTGATCAAAGAAAAACATAACCCAATAACAGTCTGTGACGACATCTTCTCGACACTCTCACCATTCCCCTTTAAACCCATGATTACTCACCGTGCGCCACTTCTGAATCAGTCCGGGTACAGCTCACGCTCCAGCTCTTCACTAACTTCCCTGGATATGCCCCCCTTGAGTCCTTGAAGGAGCTCCCGGCCCATGTTGTCTGCCGATGTAGGCCGAGCCGAGGAGGCAAGTCTGACACGTGGCTCCTCTTCCTCCAGACCTCTGGGAAAGGGACACATTAAATATCCTGAGATCTGTACCGGACTATTACAGAACATGCCAGCCGTGATCTGAGAGGTGTGGGGGTCTCTGTACACGCAAAGAAAAGATCTGTGTGGATTGGGGGGCTGTGAATTTTCACGTGCTCTGTGCTTGTGAAAGAGTTCTGTAACGTCGGGTCATTACATGTGGTTTGGAAGAACCGCGTGTCAGCATTAGGCCAGGAACATGGCAACAGAACCCTCACCTGGGGATGGGTTTTGGGTGGGACACTCCATGTCTGTCTGTCTGTCTGTAGACACTCCATGTCTTTGTCTATGTTTTAGCGTCTGGCGGAACTGAGCAGCACCCAAGACAACGTTGCGCAGCTTGGCCCAACGCAGCCGCACGCTCTGATTGCTGGACGGCCACTTACTCTCCAGCACGGCCTGGAACAGAGCGCTTGGGTTAGCTCCACTCAACGTGTGCGCATTATGTGCCCGTCTCCATCTGCACTCACCTTATTATAGTACCCGTAGGTGATGGTATTTGGCACAATACCAGCCTTCCTCATCTCTAGCATCACGCGTACAGCCAGCACCGGCTCCCCGTACTGACCGCAAAGCTGCATGAGGATGCGGTAACACACCTGTGCGAGCGAGGACACGGTTACCTCAACGTAGCCACCGTCACCGTAACATATATTTCTCACCACCTCCTGCAGCTTGTGCCGTGCTCACATTTTGTAAAAATATATCCTATATAATGTTATATATGGTATATTACTACACTAAAACTCCTTCCATGTCCTGTTTTGTGCACCAATCATAAAGCACGATACAAAGATTAAAAACGCTGTTAAACAAGCAGCCAGGTTCTCTGAAGAACAGGACATTTGGTATCTAGAAATGTTAGGTTTCCGTTAATTAGAATATGTTTCCCGAATGTATTTTTGCTGTATATGTTCTAATCTGTCTGATGTACCTGCTTCACGTTCATGTGCTAAACCCGTACAGGACCCGTTGGTGCATCCGGGGTAGGAAGCACTTGCCAACTGCCCTCTTACCTCATCTGGCAAGACAAGCTTTTTGGTTTCCATCTGCTTCAATACATCGTAGGCCGTCTGCAGAGCGAGGACCTTGTAGGCGGCAGCCCGCACAAACGTGGGCAGGCAGATGAACCACAGCCCGTAGCAGTGCCCGAGCAGACACTTTGCCCACATTTCCGGCATGGAGGAGTACTTCTGTGCCACACGCTGGGCAGACTTGATCTCCTGGCAGAAGCACAAGAATTTCGATGGCATTAATGACGGCCCATCACTCCTCCGAAACATTCACACGCGCCAAACATTCTCACGATACCTGTTTAGTCCGGCGAGGGGCCGGGCTGCTGGGAGCGCTGGTTTTTGATTGGGTGGGAGGGATCAGCAGCAGATCTTGGGATAAGTCAAAGAGATCCATCTGAAGGACTGGAAAGCTGTCATACCTGCAAGAAGCGGAGGATCAGCTGATCACTAGGCCGACATCCTTCACGGCCCCAGAGATAAGCTCCCTGAGCATCAGGAAAGTGCTCATTCTTTGTTTCCTCTCGGTATAACACACTAAGCTGACAGGTGACCCCGCTCTTGATTAAAACTCTTCTAAAGTGGACTTGTAATCCAAGTCCAAAAAAACCATATGGAGATCCGTGGCTGGGAGAATATTTTTATAGCTAATTAAAGGGGGGCAGACATGGTTTAAGGGTTCAAGCAGCGCAGGTTTCTCACTTGTACTGAGCTGGAATCTCCGGGTCACTGGGTTCCTCAGCCGGCATGACGAAAACCGTGTGTTCACTGCGGTGAGACTCGTCCAGCTCCACCAGGTGTAAATCCTCCATCTTATCCCCGTCGACTTGCACCTGAGACGAGAAAATATCGAGAAGCGGGCTGGCCGTTATCCGTAAGGCGGTTTGATTCTGCCGATCTGTCCTCTGTGTTAATGCAAATCTCAGCCCCTACCTTTTCGACACAGTTGTCAAAGAACTCGAGGGAGGCATGTCGCTCGCTAACAAAGGAACAGTCTTCAATAAACTGGGTGAACATCTGGGTCTTCACCATCTGGGAATAGAACTTCTGGTGCGCACGGTCCCTAGACTTTCGGAAGCCTGAGCAAGACAGCAGAGACAGCAAGACTATGGAGTCACGCCTCGGCACGCTCCCATCTCACAAAAACGGAGGCTTCCCCTCTTATCTCGTAATCAACATGAACCCTCCACCTACTCATCCTTCAGACACGTACCCTCCAGGTTAAAAAGGTTGCTGGAGTCCCGTGTTCGCTCAGATGGAGCCTGTGTGATGGGCAGGAGATATGATCGGTAGCCCATCAGAAGACAGGCCATGAAGCGTAGGAAGGACGCCTGCACCTCGAGTTCCAACTGCGTCCGGCGGCCATAGATTAAATCGTAATCTTTCAGCAGGAACTCCAGGGAAGCTTCCTCCAGAGGCTTGTTATACACTGAGCAGAGCATACGAGACGCACAGTGTTAATGCTATACACAGGCCGGGGGTGCCCTTTGAAAGCGGAATACAGAAGGAAGGTTGTACATGGCCATCTAGACTAATGGCTGGCGGGAGACACCACGGGGCAGAGTGATGGGTACAGGCTAGGTTGTTAGGGGGATAACAAGGCACTAGAGTGGGGTGCATGGGCTGAGTAAAGGGTATTAGGGAGACTCACTCTCATCCAGCTGCTTGTGGAGGTCACTCAGGCAGCTCAGCAGCACCTTGCAGGGTTTGCGGGGCAAAATCCGGCTGGATGGGATCTTTTTCTCTTCACTCCTGCAAGAAGGGAACACAGGATCATGGTCAGCACCTGATCCAAAAGGAGCTCTCTGCGCAGTCCTGACATGTAAACAGTAATGTGCCAGGATCAAGTCAGACTAAATCCATACGTAATACTGATCAGAAAAGTCATTTATTGTCTTTGGCCCCTGCAACAGCCTCTGACAAATAGGCAAACCTTAAAGCCCCTCTTCAAGGGTTAAACACTGTAGTGGTCATTTAGTGGACATGTCTCTTTACCATAAAGGATCTGAAAGGGTTTTCAGCAGATGAAGCTGGGAGCACCTACTGGAAAAGAGTGTTGGTGTCGAGATCCACGCACAGCACATCCTGAGGAGGGTCATGGAGGTCGAAGTAGCTCGAGTGGATGCCCACGATGAAGGGCATGGGGGCACACAGTACATCTGAGAGGGACAGAGGGCACAGGGGGATGTATGGGCACTGCCAGCGCAGAGGGAAGATGATCTGCAGGGAAAGAACAGAGCGGTTAATGCCAGGATAGCCTATGCTGTTTTCCATGCGCAGCAGCATGGCGGCGCGCACACCGCTGTTCCACTACTCACAGACACCAGGGCTTCCCCCACGCTGGTCAGGACGTCCGGCCGCTGCGAGTGAATCAGCAGCTTGTGCTCGGTAAGGACGGACAGGAGCAGCGTCACCGAGTTCTCCGGACCCAGGTTCTGCAGCAGAGTAACGTAACTAGCTCCACTGCGGGAAGGAAAGGGGTTAGTGGGGTGGGGGGCACACGGCAAGATGGTCTTAAGCTTAATATTAAGTACTAGATCAATAAGGACGGACGTCTACTATCCGGCTCCAACAAACCCAAGCCAGCTACACAAAATGTGAGGTCTGCATGCGATCATCTCGGATTAAAAACACGTAGCAAAGAATGGTGGTTGCTGGCACACACACGGTACACCTGCCTCCTATGCCAACCAGACAAGGGCTCACCTGAGGGGCAGCGGAGAGGACACAGGCTGGCACAGAAGAACGTTATCGTAAGGTGACATCTACAAAACAAACAGGGGTTCAGTACAGCTCTTGATGCCCCATGACTACTTCATCTGCCCCGCCGAACGTTAAAGGCCAGCCCCAAGGGCCACTCAGGTCCTGGAAGGCAGAGTGGGCAGCACAGCATCAGCCACAGAGGGGCGTGGAGGTAACCTCTAGGGCTGTACACACCTGTATGAGGATGCGCGGTCTCTGGTGGGAAGGAAAAGGGACGTTGAACATGAAGTTGGAGATGTGTCTGCAAACAAAAGAAGCCAAGTAATGAGTGAGAAAAGTACCCTTTATATATATATATATATATATAGTTCAGGTGAGTGCTTCCTTTTTGTATTTGTTTGTATATATATATATATATAGTTCAGGTGAGTGCTTCCTTTTTGTATTTGTTTGTATATATATATATAGTTCAGGTGAGTGCTTCCTTTTTGTATTTGTTTGTATATATATATATATATAGTTCAGGTGAGTGCTTCCTTTTTGTATTTGTTTGTATATATATATATATATATATAGTTCAGGTGAGTGCTTCCTTTTTGTATTTGTTTGTAAATATATATATATATATAGTTCAGGTGAGTGCTTCCTTTTTGTATTTGTTTGTATATATATATATAGTTCAGGTGAGTGCTTCCTTTTTGTATTTGTTTGTAAATATATATATATATATATATTATATATATATTATATATATATATATAGGGTCACGCTGATGCAGGCTATCTGTGAAATCTGGCTGAAGTTTGTGCCCGTATCCCCCCTTGCGATGATCTTACGCAGGCGCCCGGCTCACTTTTCAATGGGCAGAACGTGGGGACCCGAGATGGAGTACCGATAGATGAACGTAAGGAATTTCTGAAAGACATCAAAGAACGGCCAGTGAGACAGAACGCAGATGCTTTTTTTGGTTTGAACCGACTTGCTGGTCACGGGCCGTTTGTCCACCACACTCAGGAGACCCAGGCGCTGGCTCTGCTTCTCGTTCAGGAGCTCCCGGGGGTACTGCTCGTAAAACTGGATGGCAGCCCCATACACCTGGAAGGAACATTAAGGACTGTAAGCACAGCGAGTGTCACCTTGACATGTGGCAGGGTGACCTAGAGCCACTCACCTTGTCCCCAGATGCCCCGGTCAGAACAAACGTGGAGAAGACAGGCAGGTGGTACTTGGTGTCCAGGGGCCAGCTCTCTATGGTGGCTCCCATTGGCAAGCAGAAGTTTGGAACCAGCTCTGGCAGAGGGAATGCATCGCTGTCGGCGTCTGGGAATCGGCTGATTAGTCCTAGGGGCAGAGGAGAGGTTGTTGGCTGCGGATCTGACATAAAATGAGATAAAGACAAACGCGCAAAGACTGACCTGCTTCATACACCAAGCTGTGAGTCTTGGCAATGGCTTTCTTGTAACAAAGGAAAAGAGCCGGCCCGAACTGGAAGCACAAAAAGAGAATGCCAACAGGTGCTGTGGGGTTTGTTCAGTAACAAGACGCCAGCTCAAGGATTCTCCTCATTGCCAGAAGCTGCTAGAAGGACGACTGTACGCCACTAGAAGGCAGCGCTTACCATGCCAGTGTTGAGGTTCCTGTCCACCTTGCAGAAGGTATGCGGGATGCTGTCTCCTTTACTGGGGTTTATGATGCAGATATCCATCACCCCAAGTGTGTTCATGCCCAGAGACTCGGTGGCACGCTTACAGATCAAGAACGTTCGCTGGTGCCCAGGTGCCCCGGAGCTCAGGTTGGCAGAGTGACTGTAAGGGGTGGTGTCAATAACGGTGAAGCCGCTCCGGAGACTCTCTTTCCCGGGATAGTGCAATCTATGAAGGGAGAGAGAAAAAGAGAGTCTGAGTGCGTCAGACTGCGAGGACCATAGAGATTATTCAGGAGGAACACAGAGGCTACAAGAAGCAGAGAACACCTCGCAGGCCCCAGGAACCCTAATGTTCCCTGAGCTCTCACCCCAGCTCAGTGATGGGAGGCTTATCCCGTCCTCGGCGGTAGCATAGGTACATCTGCTGGCTGTTGAGGAGGCCTGTGCCAAGGTCTGCGGGGTGGCCCCCGGGAGTACTTGCTATACATGTGAAGCCATGCGGCACCTCCTCGGACAGCGACCGGATGATAACGGCCACATCAGTGATCGGCTCAGCCGGGCGCGCAGGCCGCTTCTCTTCGTCCAGTGGTCGAGATGACGACGTGAGACCGGCGACCACAAAATAGTCTACCAGGTTCGGAGGGCCCTCCTCCATTACAGCAACATCTGCTCATGGATCCTGGGAGGAGGTATGGAGAGAAAAGGGTTAAAGGAGAGGCTGAATAACGTTAGCAGTGTGTGTCGCGCTGGGGAGCAGGAAAGGGACGCGGCCACTCACCTTGTAAGGGAAAAGGTGAGGTCATGTGTCCTTTTCAGCTGGTCAGACACCCTCAGACGCTACCTGGAGAAGAGCCCCCATTGCGGGTGAGACGGGGTGGCATTCTGCGGGAAAAGAGACATAAAACATGCTCACAGAGAGACATGGATCGCATATCATTGACTTATTCCTCTTAGTCCACCCCAACACCGGGACGTGGGCTCGGGATATCCAAAACGAAAGGGTCACACTGAGGAAGCGGTCAGAGACGGTCAGGAGGAGTACTGGGCAAAGCGAAAGTGTTTCCAGCGAAGCATTCGAGACCCCCGCGTGCAGAGACAGCAGAGGACGCCTGTGGGACAGACGCCGTAAACAAACAGGGACGGTCTCGCAGGGAGGGACGCACTCACCAGCCCGTGGGAAAGAGAGAGCCAAGGCAGAAAAACCTCTGAAAAGCAAATAGGAAGTAGGACAGGAACACCCGGCCTGAGCGCCGCTTCATTTCCTGTAACGTGTCATCAGCTAACCAGAAACGCACCGTCCCTGCACCTGGGGAGGGTACTGCCAGGGCAGAGAACGCGGGACCCCAACACTGACCCCCACCGACCAGCAACAACGAGCCCACCCCAACAGCTGCAACGTCCAGGGAGCACAGCACTCATCTATTCTCCAAGCCAGAGCCTTCCGTGACAAACAGAGGGGTCTCTGTGTGCCCCGCGGCCACCATGTGCCAGCACCTGCCCCTGGCACTCAGCCACCCAATGCTCGTGCACAGCGGCCACCCTCCCTGGGGGGGGGCTTAACCCTTTGGAAGCCAGACGTGTACATTACACTAAAGAGCGTGCCCCTCTGGTACCGCAGGGCTCCGCAACACCCACACAACAGGCATCATCCGGCTCTATAACCAACAACGGGAGAAGCGGGGCGAGCAGCGCCAGGAGCAGGGCATCGTCTACCTCCGGAAGAGTAAATCTCTATGGTCACAGCGACCCCCTGGGGACGCAGCCGCGCATTTAAATCACCCTTCGGCTGACAGGATGTTGGGTCCAGGCTGGAGTGCGTGATCCCCGCGCCACGGCCGGACGGCTCGCACCTGCTGCAGCCCGAGCCCTAAAATATCCCGGACGCCAACGATGTCATCAGCGTCCCAAAATACCCCCTTCCTCCCCGCCAGGGGGGTTCCCTGTTACCCAGCCGCCCGTTCTCCAACTCGACAGCGAGGCCCTCCACGCACCTCACGCACACCGTGTCCCCCACGCACTTCACACACACCGTGTCCCCCACGCACCTCACGCACACCGTGTCCCCCACGCACTTCACACACACTGTGTCCCCCACGCACCTCACACACACACCATGCCCTCACGCACCTCACGCATTTCACACACCATGTCCTCCACGCACCTCACGCATTTCACACACCATGTCCTCCACGCACCTCACGCATTTCACACACCGTGCCCTCCACGCATTTCACACACTGTGCCCTCCACGCACCTCACGCATTTCACACACCATGTCCTCCACGCACCTCACGCATTTCACACACCGTGCCCTCCATGCATTTCACACACTGTGCCCTCCACGCACCTCACGCATTTCACACACCATGTCCTCCACGCACCAAATGCATTTCACACACCATGTCCTCCACACACCAAATGCATTTCACACACCGTGCCCTCCACGCACCTCATGCATTTCACACACCGTGTCCTCCACGCACCTCATGCATTTCACACACCGTGCCCTCCACGCACCTCACACACACCGTGCCCTCCACGCACCTCACGCATTTCTCACACACACCGTATCCCCCACGCACCTCACGCAGTTCACACACCGTGTCCCCCACGCACCTCACACACACCGTGCTCTCCCCGTACCTCATGCATTTCACACAACGTGCCCTCCACGCACCTCACACACACCGTGCCCTCCCCGTACCTACTGTCCATCCTCTCCCTCCCACACTAAGCTCTTGATCACTCACTAAATCCTCCCTGCAACAGCAAAGCCTGTCATCCTCCCTGCTCCCCGGGCAGCCCTCCGAGCCCACAAAAACCACACACTGCACTGTCCGGCACCCCCGTACCGAGCCTCGACGGTCACATTTCCGGGGCCGCTTTCGGTGTCAGCCTGAGGCATTCGGGGCTGTCACTGTCTTCACCATAGAGATAGCGTCTCTCCAGAGCGGCTCCAGGTAACCATAGAGACCAAATGCCGAGCCAGAGCGGCTGTAGTCACCATAGAGATGGAAAGTCTTCTTCTGAACCATAGAGCGCAGGTTCTCTGGCTAGATAGACTCCAAGTGTGCCAGAGACTCCCCTGCAGGTTGGAGGGCGCCTTGTTTCTAATAACTTATTATAACTGGTGGTTTGTACCCCCAGGAAGAACCCCAAACTATATATTAACGTGTCACATATAGAACATGTCCATATAGAACGCAGCATCGCAGGGCAAATATTTCCGTGGGCACGCTTCCTTTTATCTGGTACCTTATTGGCTCCACAAGCTCTCCAGGGCAGGCTACTAAAGGGTTAATCGGGAATTAGCCATATAATTCGTAAAATAAAATAAATAAAAGAAAATAAAGTGACGAGAGACAGTCTGTTTTATTACAATATTCTTGCAAGTTTATTTTTTGCTATCATAAAAAAGGAGAACTTCCATACAAATATATACATTTCTACACCATTTGTTTAAAAAAAAAAAAAACGGATAAAAAAGGATTCTCCTGCTGGGCGAGGGCACGCGGACAGACACGGGAGAGCGGGCCAAGGCGAGACTGCCGTGACGCAATCCTCTAGCCACGAAGCGCACTCCATTTCTACAACCACGACAAAAAAATACACTATGCGTAAAATTACCGGCTTTCCGTTTACAAAATTAGACTTTTTTTCTACCCGATTCGCTTGTGACGATGTTCCGGCATTGTGCCACTAGGGATCCATTTACTAAACGGTTGCAGCTGTCAAAGTCACAGTGCGGTGTGAGTAGTTAAGAGATGGAGCCTGTTAATGAGCCAGGTCAGGAGAGCTATTTCGGCCACGAGGACGCATGTCGCAGATTACTGCGGGGCGGTGAAGCAGACATGGAGACAAATCATTTTTTGGCTAAAATATCTCTAGAACTAATGTGTAGTCCTCAAGCCTCCCATCCCTCAGCGCAAACCCCAAGATGGTCGTTACTTCCATCCTTGCGAACAGGTGAATAGGATGCTCACCTTTGGTAAAGCAGACTGTCTCCCACAGCATACAGCAGTAAACTCTATGGCCGTGCCTCTTTGGCTACTAAACTGGGTTTCACCTCTGTCCAGGTTTGTGGCCCCCTGGGTTTCACCTCTGTCCAGGTTTGTGGCCCCCTGGGTTTCACCTCTGTCCAGGTTTGTGGCCCCCTGGGTTTCACCTCTGTCCAGGTTTGTGGCCCCCCGGGTTTCACCTCTGTCCAGGTTTGCCACGGACGGGCATTAAAGTGCCAGAAGTTCCTGCGAAGCGTCATAGGGCGGGACATCCCAGCATGCTCTCCGCTTCTGTTACATTTACAACAAAAATGTCTTTATCCTTCTTCCAATATGGCAAATGTGGCTCAGGAGGACGTCCTGGCTTACCAGGGTGAGGCAATATCTGTTACGGTGTGCCCTGGGTTCTCGGGGCAGAAGGGACAAAATCAAGAGAAGGTCAGGTGACTGGCAGAGCCTGGCACCAGTGGTAGGACGTGTCTCTTGGGCTTTCTCTACACCTGACTGGCCTTATCAAAGTGCTTTACGGTACGGTTTCCTGGTGGAGCTCCTCTATGGACCAGCGTTGGTTCTCCATCGATGGACTGGGAAACGTCCTTTGTGTTCTGGTCACACAGCATAGATTTATCAAATCATCTCTCATCTCCTTGATAAATATGAATCTCAGTGAAAAGCCCTAAAAAACAAGGACTCCCCCCCCCCCATCCCGGTCACATTTGACTGTCCTTCAAGACTAAGTCCCTTTCGGGTTCCTTGGACCTTCTTGCCCTGAAGAGCCCGGCCACAGGTGAAAGCCGTTCCTTGAAACCATACATCTTCACTGCAGCCGGTCAGAGCGGAAAGAATCTTCCACCAAGGGGTCTGTCAAGAGGGCGTAAGGGTCGCTGAGCATGTTCAGTCCATCCAGGGTAAGTGGTTCGATGTTGAGATCTTCTTCCAACCCCAGCGACTGATCCACTTCAAAGCCGGGGACGCAGGACAAGGCTGTCGTGATTTCCTTGGAGAAGCCGGGAGGCGAATCCACCGCTGCGCGAAGAGAGGGAAGAGTGTATGGGGTCAGCGGCGTAGGGGGTCGGCGGCGTGCGGGGGTCGGCGGCGTGCGGGGGTCGGCAGCGTGCGGGGTCTGGGGGAGGGGGTCAGACACACACCTGTAAGGATGATATTTGGGATGGCGTCGTCTTGGCGGCTGCAGTTGTTGAGGTTCTGTTTGTTCAGAGACTGCTGGCTGTAGATGCTGCTCCCGCTCAGGTCCCCGCTGTGAAAGCGCTGATGGTCCGCATGGAAGCCGTCCCCACCCAGCGTCAGACGCCCGTTGGTGCTCTCCGCCATGTTATACTGCTCAAACTGAAAGCAGACACACAAAGCATTACCAAACCACCTCGCCACCCACCCTGATGCAGAGCAGTTCACCAGAGAGAGAGAGCGACACCGCCGGCTCCCCCCCTGCCTGCCGAAAGAGAGCGACACCGCCGGCTCCCCCCCTACCTGCCGAAAGAGAGCGACACCGCCGGCTCCCCCCTACCTGCCGAAAGAGAGCGACACCGCCGGCTCCCCCCTACCCGCCGAAAGAGAGAGACACCGCCGGCTCCCCCCTACCCGCCGAAAGAGAGCGACACCGCCGGCTCCCCCCTACCCGCCGAAAGAGAGTGACACCGCCGGCTCCCTCCTACCCGCCGAAAGAGAGAGACACCGCCGGCTCCCCCCTACCCGCCGAAAAAGAGAGACACCGCCGACTCCCCCCTACCAGCCGAAAGAGAGCGACACCGCCGGCTCCCCCCTACCAGCCGAAAGAGAGAGACACCGCCGGCTCCCCCCTACCAGCCAAAAGAGAGACACCGCCGGCTCCCTCCTACCCGCCAAAAGAGAGAGAGACCGCCGGCTCCCCCCTACTCGCGAGAAGAGAGAGACACCGCCGGCTCCTCCCTACCCGCCAGAAGAGAGAGAGACCGCCGGCTCCTCCCTACCCGCCAGAAGAGAGAGAGACCGCCAGCTCCTCCCTACCCGTCGGTAGAGAGAGAGACTGCCGGCTCCCCCCTACCCGCCGGAAGAGAGAGACACCGCCAGCTCCTCCCTACCCGCCGAAAAAGAGAGACACCGCCGACTCCCCCCTACCAGCCGAAAGAGAGCGACACCGCCGGCTCCCCCCTACCAGCCGAAAGAGAGAGACACCGCCGGCTCCCCCCTACCAGCCAAAAGAGAGAGACACCGCCGGCTCCCTCCTACCCGCCAAAAGAGAGAGACATCGCCGGCTCCCCCCTACCAGCCAGAAGAGAGAGAGACCGCCGGCTCCCCCCTACTCGCGAGAAGAGAGAGACACCGCCGACTCCCCCCTACCAGCCGAAAGAGAGCGACACCGCCGGCTCCCCCCTACCAGCCAAAAGAGAGAGACACCGCCGGCTCCCTCCTACCCGCCAAAAGAGAGAGAGACCGCCGGCTCCCCCCTACTCGCGAGAAGAGAGAGACACCGCCGGCTCCTCCCTACCCGCCAGAAGAGAGAGAGACCGCCGGCTCCTCCCTACCCGCCAGAAGAGAGAGAGACCGCCAGCTCCTCCCTACCCGTCGGTAGAGAGAGAGACTGCCGGCTCCCCCCTACCCGCCGGAAGAGAGAGACACCGCCAGCTCCTCCCTACCCGCCGAAAAAGAGAGACACCGCCGACTCCCCCCTACCAGCCGAAAGAGAGCGACACCGCCGGCTCCCCCCTACCAGCCGAAAGAGAGAGACACCGCCGGCTCCCCCCTACCAGCCAAAAGAGAGAGACACCGCCGGCTCCCTCCTACCCGCCAAAAGAGAGAGACATCGCCGGCACCCCCCTACCAGCCAGAAGAGAGAGAGACCGCCGGCTCCCCCCTACTCGCGAGAAGAGAGAGACACCGCCGGCTCCTCCCTACCCGCCAGAAGAGAGAGAGACCGCCAGCTCCTCCCTACCCGTCGGTAGAGAGAGAGACTGCCGGCTCCCCCCTACCCGCCGGAAGAGAGACAGACCTCTGAGAACAGTTAAGATGGATGGAATTGGTGGGGGGTGAGGAGACGTGCGCGGCAGCACTCACAGCGTTCAGGTTATAATCTCCCAGGAGGTGCTGGTACGGCTGACCACCGGAATTCTGCTGGCACAAGGAGAAGTACTGGGCTGTGGAAGAGGTTGGAGGGGGTTTATAGGAATCTTGCTGCGAAGGCTTCTGTGCGTCCTGACGCAAAGATGGCTGCTCATCGCGAGACTGGTGCGGAGGCTGCGGCATTGTTTCTTTGGGTTGGTGCCCTGTTTGCTGGGGCTGCTGGGATTGGTGCATTACTTGCGGTGTCTGATGCAGAGATTGCTGGGATTGGTGCATTACTTGCGGTGTCTGATGCAGAGATTGCTGGGATTGGTGCATTACTTGCGGTGTCTGATGCAGAGATTGCTGGGATTGGTGCATTACTTGCGGTGTCTGATGCAGAGATTGCTGGGATTGGTGCATTACTTGCGGTGTCTGATGCATAGATTGGTGCAGTGCATGCGACGTCTGGTGCAGAGGCTGCTGGGATTGGTGCAGTGCATGCGACGTCTGGTGCAGAGGCTGCTGGGATTGGTGCAGTGCATGTGACGTCTGGTGCAGAGGCTGCTGGGATTGGTGCAGTGCATGCGACGTCTGGTGCAGAGGCTGCTGGGATTGGTGCAGTGCATGCGACGTCTGGTGCAGAGGCTGCTGGGATTGGTGCAGTGTATGCGACGTTTGGTGCAGAGGCTGCTCGGACTGATGCATCGCTTGTGGGGTCTGATGAAGAGGCTGCTGGGATTGGTGCATGGTTTGGCGTGTCTGGTGCAAAGACTGCTGTGATTGGTGCATGGTTTGCTGGCACTGGTACTGCGGCTGCTGGGATTGGTGCATGGTTTGCGGAGACTGGTACTGCGGCGGGATGTTAGGGATGTTGAAGTGGTACGGGGGTAGCCTCTGGTCTCCCGACAGCTTGCTGGTATCCAAGGGGACTCCCTGCGAATCGGGGAACACACGTCAGACACACGAGCCACGGCTTAACGCACCCGCCGGACGCGCTGTGCGCGGAAACCCACCTGCGTGATGGAGGACAGCGTAGGCGACATGGTGGGGGAGAACTGCTTCTGGTGGGTCCTCCTGGATTCTGCCCCCATCGGCAGGGTAAGAGGGCTCAGCGGTACCCTCCTGCGAGGGGAGGTGCTCATGGCGGCGGGGGCCAGAGGAGGAAACGAAGAGGAGGACGAGGGCGAGGATGGAGTGCTGTAAGCAGACGGCAGGCTGTGGCTGCTGGTGGAGGGGGAGAGAGACTGGGTACTGAGCGAGGAGGGCAGGGACTGGCTGCTCAGAGACGACTGCAGAGACGGGTTACTGAAGGAGCTCTGCAGCGACGCGCTGCTCAGGGAGGCCTGCAGGTTCGGGTTACTCAACGAAGACTGGAGGGCAGCGCGGCTCAGCGAGCTCTGCGCCGGCGAGAAACCTGCGGACAGAGGCACAATTACCAGGACGGAGGCCCGGAACGAGAGAGAGAGAGGGAGGGAGGGAGAGAGAGAGTGAGGGAGAGAGAGAGAGAGAGAGAAAGAGAGAGAGGGAGAGAGAGAGAGAGTCCCGGAATGAGAAGGAAAGAGGAAGGCGGCCCGGAACGAGACGGAGAGGGGGGGGCGGAACGAGAGAGGAAGGGGGCCCGGAACGAGACGGAGAGGGGGGGGCGGAACGAGAGAGGAAGGGGGCCCGGAACGAGACGGAGATGGGGGGGGGGGAACGAGAGAGGAAGGGGGCCCGGAACGAGACGGAGAGGGGGGGGGCGGAACGAGAGAGGAAGGGGGCCCGGAACGAGAGCTACCTGAGGAGTCGAAGGCCGGTGGCATCCCGATCCTGCCGATCCCCAGATGGGTGAGCGTGCTGGCCAGGTTCCCGGTGCTGCTGCCCCCGCTCAGGCTTTTAAAGCCGGAATCATCAGGGTCCAGCGGGGTGGGGAGGGGGGAGGGAAAGTGCAGGTTGGTGAGGTCAGGCAGCGAGCCCCCGGTATTCATAACGGACGGCACCGGGGGGATGCTGGCGCTCTGCTCCATGGAGGGGTAAATGCTAAAGCCATAGATGACACAGTGAGAACTATATACTTCCTATATACACGTATATACCCCCCCTTCCTGCCCAGCACTCAGACTTATCAACCGGGAGACCGAAGAGGCCAGCCGCAGGCCACTTACTTGATTCCAGGAACTTCGCAGGACTTGGGTCGTACAGAAGCGGCGGGGAACTGAGGACACAACGGTGAGAAAAGGGTTAAGCGGACACACAAGGCACCCCTTATATGCCGGCCCACGAACATTTATCGGGGCCTCCTAATGCCCCCCATGCACTCTACTAGGTTAATCGCAATAACGGGGAGGAATAAGACGTCCTGGAAACCCCCCTACCCACTCCAGCCACGTTGCGGATCACGCCAGACTGCGGCACTCACCTTCTTGGCATCGCACGGTTTGAGGAGATGTTTGCCGTCTTCCTTGATGGCCGGCACAGGGAAGGGGAACGCTGGAGGGGGAAAGCGGAGAGAGAGAGCGCCCGTTACGGCTTTACGCCACGGCTAGAGGTCAGGGCAGCCTCCCCCGCCACGTATCAGGGACTCACCGCTCCTCCTGCCCGGAGAGGCCAGGCCCTGCGAGGCCGCGGGGAACGCGTCCTGGGAGCTGGGGTTCATCACGCTGGTGTGCAGCGCCGAATCCGAGTTTGTCCTAATCCGAGAAGAAAGCGTGTGCGTCAGGACACGTGACACGGGACACCAACGCAACGCATGACACAGCACACGCTAACGGCACACGCCACCCGTCTCACACAGACACTCGTCTCACTCGCTGAGAGGCCACGTCACCTGTTTAAAGCAGTTGGCAGTCTGAAGAGCTGGCCCGGGTCCGAGGGGTAACCTCCCCAGGGCAAGTTCCTTCACAATAAAGAACAGACGGGGTTAATTCACAGGGGCAGGAGGCATCACAATCTACCACGGGCATCCAAACCCATCGGGGACGTCAACCCACTGGGCATCCAAACCCATCTGGGACGTCAACCCACCAGCCATGCAAACCCACCGGCCATACAAACCCACCGGGGACGTCAACCCACTGGGCATCCAAACCCACCGGGGACGTCAACCCACTGGGCATCCAAACCCACCGGGGACGTCAACCCACCGGGAATCCAAACCCACCGGGGACGTCAACCCACCGGGCATCCAAACCCACCGGAGACGTCAACCCACCGGGCATCCAAACCCACCGGAGACGTCAACCCACCGGGGACGTCAACCCACCGGGCATCCAAACCCACCGGGGACGTCAACCCACCAGGCAAGCAAACCCACCGGAGACGTCAACCCACCGGGGAAGTCAACCCAACAGGCATCCTAACCCACCGGAGACGTCAACCCACCGGGCATCCAAACCCACCGGGAACGTCAACCCACCGGGCATCCAAACCCAACGGGGACGTCAACCCACCGGACATCCAAACCCACGCTTCACTGGCAGAAGAGATGACGTCTCGCGCATGTCCCTCCCGGGCCCCAGTACAAACAGTTACCTTCTGGAGCCGGGGTCCTGATGCGGCGAAAGGTACGAGACACCGTACGGCGAGCTGTCCACGTGAGAGGGTTAAAGAAACTCCCGTGGCAATGATAGAGAACCCGAGACAGCCACCCAACCCAGAGACCGCTGACCGCATATAAAGAGACTGCCCAGGGTGTACGCCTGTCTCCTAAAAGACCTTAACTAGAAATAACGGAAGGATATCTGGCGCATGTATCTGCGCAGCGGTGACATCATGCGCCGGGGGTCTCTGTGGACTCTCTCCACTAGTCCGTGGTGCCGGGTGCGGGAAGCGTCCAGCGGGGAGTGCGGAGAGCTCTGCGGGGGAACGGGAGAGACGTGACCGGTAAAGGAGATTCCCGGAAAGGCCGGCCCAGGAGCCAGTGGCACGCGGGATGCCGGAGACAAGAGGACACGTACAGGAGAAAGGACAGCCGGGCACGAGGGCCACATACAGGAGAAAGGACAGCCGGGCACGAGGGCCACGTACAAGAGAAAGGAGAGCCGGGCACGAGGGCCACGTACAGGAGAAAGGACAGCCGGGCACGAGGGCCACGTACAACAGAAAGGACAGCCGGGCACGAGGGCCACGTACAGGAGAAAGGACAACCGGGCACAAGGGCCACATACAAGAGAAATGACAGCCGGGCACGAGGGCCACGTACAAGAGAAAGGACAGCCGGGCACAAGGGCCACGTACAGGAGAAAGGACAGCCGGGCACAAGGGCCACATACAGGAGAAAGGACAGCCGGGCACAAGGGCCACGTACAAGAGAAAGGAGAGCCGGGCACGAGGGCCACGTACAGGAGAAAGGACAGCCAGGCACGAGGGCCACGTACAAGAGATAGGTCAGCCAGGCACGAGGGCCACGTACAGGAGAAAGGACAGCCGGGCACGAGGGCCACGTACAAGAGAAAGGACAGCCGGGCACGAGGGCCACGTACAAGAGAAAGGACAGCCGGGCACGAGGGCCACGTACAGGAGAAAGGACAGCCGGGCACGAGGGCCACGTACAAGAGATAGGTCAGCCAGGCACGAGGGCCACGTACAAGAGAAAGGACAGCCGGGCAATGGAGATCCAGCCAAGCAAACACAGCAGAGGAGAGCGGGGAGGTCAGCGGAGGGGGACTTGGCAGCCAGGAACACACAGCAGAGCCACGCAAGGTCAGCGGAGGGCCAAGGCAGAAGGTCAATGAAACGTGGCTGCCAGCCCACGCACACAAGAGCCAAAGCAATACCGGCAAGCAACGGGGCCCCAGCGACATGCGGCAGACAGCGAGAGCAAGGCAGGGGCCACCCACAATAAAATGCCCATCGGGCCAAAGAGCGAGGAGAGCGTGGGCCGTAGAGGAGACAGACATGGGGGGGGCAGACGCCGTCACCTGGAAATCGCCACCGCCGCCAATCTGGTTGACGTTGGGAAGAGATCCACCATAGTAGGGGCCACGCATGTGATTCATTCTCAGCTTCTGCACCTGTAACTGTCACAGCTCAGGGTCACGAGGAGGAAGAACATAAACCAAGTGGGGGCCACCCACGGACCGGCCCATCCAGCCTCCATATGGTCATGCGCCACGCTCACTGCCAACTCGCACATTATCCAAAACGGAGCCATGCTCACTGCCAGCGCATCACTCCTACCCGTGGCACGCTGACAGCCGTCACATGTCCATCATCCCACCCGTGGCACACTGACAGCCGTCACATACCCGTCATCCCACCCATGGCACACTGACAGCCGTCACATATCCATCATCCCACCCATGGCACGCTGACAGCCGTCACATATCTGTCATCCCACCCATGGCACGCTGACAGCCGTCACATACCCGTCACCCCACCCATGGCACGCTGACAGCCGTCACATACCCGTCACCCCACCCGTAGCACACTGACAGCCATAAAATACCCGTCATCCCACCCATGGCACGCTGACAGCCGTCACATATCTGTCATCCCACCTGTGGCACACTGACAGCTTCTCCGTTGCTGCCATCTCACTTGTGGCACACTGACAGCAGTCACGTGTCTGGCACCCCACCTGTAGCACACTGACAGCAGTCACGTGCCTGGCACCCCACCTGTGGCACACTGACAGCAGTCACGTGCCTGTTACTCCCCCGTCACGTGGCACACTGACAGCCGTCCCGTGGCCGCTATCCCCGCGTGCAGGGTCTCAGCCGGTGAAAGCTGACAGATGTCATCCCGCCCCGCCCCGCCCCCTGCCGGTACCCGAGTGGAGCTGAGGTCCATCATGACTTCTTCGAAGGCCGCCGTCTCCTCTGCCTGTCTCTGGCGCTGCAGAGCTATCTTCTCGCTAAACTTGCGCGGGTTGGAGGCCGAGCCCGGCCCGCTGGCCCCCGGAGCCGCCATCTTTCCAGCTCTTCCGCAGCGGCCGCTGGCGTGCCAGGGGAAAACACGGCGCGGGGCATCATGGGACGTGTAGTTCTCCGCCTTCCGGAGCCCCGGCAGCAGAACGCGGGAGTAACGGAAACGGACTACAGCTCCCAGGAGCACCCGCGCTAAGGCCGCCGGGAAATGCATCCTAAAGGCGCACACACCTATAAATACTACCTGTTGGACCAACCCAAATTAGTGATGGGAAGTTCGGATCATTAAAGTGAATCGGATCATTTCGATTCGTTCACTGAAATGATCCGATTCATGATCCGAATCTTCGGATCACTCAGTGTGACTCACAGGAGTTACTGTTTTCAAGTAACTCCGTGCAGGCACACTAACGATTGGCCCCGCCCCTTTCATTATGAATCCTCCCCCCTGCCTCCAGTGATGTCAATGAAGGCAGAGAGTCGTTCAAAGATTCGGATCTTACAGTGATCCGGATCACTGTAAGATCCGGATCATTGTAAGATCCGGATCTTTGAACGACTCTCTGCCTTCATTGGGATTCGAATCATTCAGAGAATATCACCATACTGTTATAAATAATACATTAATAATCACTGCCCCCAGGATTTACATTCCCCTTTACCTGCAACTGCACCTTAAGCTAACTTTATTAAATTAATTAAATTAACCCTCACCATTAAATTAACCCTAAACACCCCATCAACCATGTCTGCCCCTAAAATTAACCCTTAACACCCCATCAACCATGACTGCCCCTAAAATTAACCCTTAACACCCCATTAAGCATAACTGCCCCAAATTAACCCTAAACACCCCATTAAGCATAACTGCCCCCAAATTAACCCTAAACACCCCATTAAGCATAACTGCCCCCAAATTAACACTAATGACCCCATTAAGCATAACTGCCCCTAAATTAACACTAAAGACCCCATTAAGCATAACTGCCACTAAATTAACCCTAAACACCCCATTAAGCATAACTGCCCCCAAATTAACCCGAAACACCTCATTAAGCATAACTGCCCCTAAATTAACACTGAAGACCCCATTAAGCATAACTGCCCCCAAATTAACCCCAAACACCTCATTAAGCATAACTGCCCCTAAATTAACACTAAAGACCCCATTAAGCATAACTGCCCCCAAATTAACCCTAAACACCTCATTAAGCATAACTGCCCCAAAATTAACACTAAAGACCCCATTAAGCATAACTGCCCCCAAATTAACACCAAACACCTCATTAAGCATAACTGCCCCTAAATTAACACTAAAGACCTCATTAAGCATAACTTCCCCTAAATTAACCCTAAACACCCCATTAAGCATAACTGCCCCTAAATTAACACTAAAGACCCCATCAACCATACCAATTTATTAGGTCATTTATCTGGAGTACATGCAATTAATTTAGGGGCAGTTATGGTTAATGGAGTATTTAGGGTTAATTTCCGTGGCCGTTATGGTTAGTGGGGTCTTTAGGGTTAATTTCAGGGGCTGTTATGGTCAATGGGATCTTTACGGTTAATTTCAGGGGCAGTTATGGTTGATGGGGTATAAGGGTTAATTTTATGCTGATGATTGAGGGTTAATTTAATTTATTTAATAAAGTTAACTGTAGGTGCAGTTATAGGTAAAGGGGGGCAAACTCAGGGGAATCTAAATCCTGGGGGCAGTGTGAACATTATTAATGTATTTATTTATAAAAGTATGGTATCAGTAATATTCTCTGAATGATTCGAATCTCTGTAAGATTCGGATCCTTGTAAGATCCGGATCCCTGTAAGATTCGGATCATTCGACTCTTCGGATCATTCGACTCTTCGGATCATTCGACTCTTCGGATCATTCGACTCTTCGGATCATTCGACTCTTCGGATCATTCGAATCATTGAACGACTCTCTGACTCTATGAGTCATCGTTCCTGTGTGAATTAATGAGCTGTAACCTGACCCCAGAGTCTGTGTCTGAGTGCTCTGCAGATGACTCACAGCTCTAGGATCAGGTTACAGCTGCATGATTCACAGACTGAACCGCTGCAAATGAATCGTTCAGTCAACTGAACCGATTCATCCGGATCACTAAAAAGAACCGGATCAAATGAACGATTCGTTCATGATCCAGACATCACTAGCCCAAATCCAACCGCTGAAAAGGACAGGACCCTCTGCACAGTATTCCAGGATACACCCAACGGGGGTAACTCCAGCCGGGGCCGGGCAACCAGTGGCGCAGGGCAACCAGCGTCTGCGCCACTACCCCAGAACCTGGAAAAATATGTTCCACCAGCCGAGAAATAAAAACACATCAAAAGGTTTCATTGCCTGCGCGTCCTCGCGGTAACTCAGCACGCGGCCACTTTACACAGCAACATATTTTTATTAGGAAGATACCACCTCCTTCTGGAGAGCAGATCCCCTCTCAACAGCTCTGTAAAATAGACATTTATACAGAAAAGTATCCAAAATCAGTATCAAAACCGCTACGAAAATAGCCGACAAACTCTACGCTTCGTGTTTAATCTCATAGTAACCGGGTGCTCCTATAGTGCTGTGGGAAACAAAGAGTTAAGTGCAAAAAGAGTGGCAGCGGTAGTAGTATGAGGGGCATCCCTTGGGCAGAGACAGTAAAGTGATGGGAAACGAGCTAAAGATTTCCGTAGAAGTGCCCCCCGCTATACCGGGAATAACCCCCAGTGCTGCTGGGCAGCCAATGCTCCGTTATTCTTCTGGGGTCAGAAGGTATTTTCTGCTGCTATGGCAACAGAAGCCTTTCCACCTATTAGATTCCTCGTTTTGCCCCCGGATAAGACGTGACGGAATAGACATTACATAAGTCACTAGTAAACGTGTTTAGAATGAAATGGCGTCTCTAATACAACACTGAACGCTCTTCTGGGAAATACTTTAGGGCCATATCTACTGAGAGGCTGATCCCTGTGTCAACCCAAGTTTCCAGCCCTCAACTGCAGCCTATTGTTCTTTTTTTTTTTTTCTCCCATCGGGCAGCAGTTCGGCGGACGGAATCCCGTGGTGGTTTCTACTCGGAGCCCCCGACGCCGAGGGATCAGACTTTGATGAAGAGGATTCCTGTGATCACGGAGAAGCCGCAGAGGAGGACGATGACCTTGGGTATCCTCTGGTCAGAGGAGGTCAGCTCGTGGGGCAGGATCTCCAAGAAAGTGATATAGAGGAAGGTTCCCGTGGCGATCCCCTCCAGCACGCTGCGGGACAGCTGATGCACGGGGTCCGCGTTCTCCGTTAGGACCACCCCCAGCCCGATGCCCAGGGGGGACATGAAGGAGAAGAGGAGAACGCAGGCGAGTAGAGCTCTGGGGCGCAGGCGGCCCTGACCCAACTTCAACGTTAAGCTGAAGGAGATGATGCACTTGTGGATAAGAAGAGCCAGGCAGGTCTCCAGAACCTTCCCGCTGTCCTGGAGCAAGCCCACCGCCAGGCCCTCCAACACCGAGTGCAAGGACAGGGACATCACCAGGACCACGGCCCGCACCGCCGAGTGAGCGCTCACATCCAAGTGTACGTGCGCGGCCTCCGGACCGCTGTGCTGGACGTGGCCGTCCAAGCCCAGGAGCGCGTTCGTTTCCTCCGAGGACCCCAAGTGGTCTTTGTAGCTCAACACGATCTGCTCCAGAACCAAGACCAGGAAGAAGCCCATGGCCAAGATAAACTCCTGCAGGGGGAACTCGAGCTGCGGGCACAGAGGGGGGCATTAGCAGCAGACGGGGTCAAATGACAATTAGCCTGCGTGTCTAAATCCCATCCTGCCCCTCATATCCCTTTTCCCTCCATCGGGGGTCACCACCCAAACTCACCGAGATGTTCATCTTTCCGAGGGCATCGTTAATGCCGGCAAGGTAATCGGGCAGGAGGTCCAAGAGGCACGTGGCCAGGAAAACACCCCCAGAGAAACAGCTGACCAGGCTAAGTGCCCGCCGACGGGTTCCTGGGGAGGAAACGGGGTATTTCGTGACATTTTCATAGCGAGAAGCCCGCCGAGGACGTCCCGAGGCGCGTCTCCTACCTGAAGCGTGCGCGTTCCCCTGCCGTCTGAAGACAAACAGCGGGGTGAGGCCGCTGATCAAGGTGAAGAACAGCAGAGTGATCAAACAGCCCAGCTTCACCTCCAGAGCAGCCACAGAACGGGGGGCCGCGTCCAGCCGGGGGCTCCACACCAAGCTGCCAGAATCCTCCTCCATGCTTCTGTCACAGCTACCAGCAGGTCAGTTCACTATAACAAGGGAGACGGGGCAAAAGCAGCAGGTCAGTGTTGGGGGGGGGGATTGGCAAGATTAGCAGGTCAAGGGGGGGGGAAGAGCAGCAGGTCAAGGGGGGGGGAAGAGCAGCAGGTCAGTGCCAGGGGGGGTAAGAGCAGCAGGTCAGTGCCGGGGGAGGGCAAGAGCAGCAGGTCAGTGCCAGGGGCGGGGCAAGAGCAGCAGGTCAGTGTCGGGAGGGGGGGATTGGCAAGATCAGCAGGTCAGTGCCAGGGGGGGTAAGAGCAGCAGGTCAGTGCCGGGGGGGGGGCAAGAGCAACAGGTCAGTGCCAGGGTAGGGGGCAAGAGCAGCAGGTCAGTGTCGGGGGGGGGGATTGGCAAGATCAGCAGGTCAAGGGGGGGTAAGAGCAGCAGGTCAGTGCCAGGGTGGGGGGGCAAGAGCAGCAGGTCAGTAACGGGGCAATGCAGGGGATTGTCAGGGCCCCCAGTGCGAGTGCTGGGCTGTACGGGGTTAATACAGGGTAGCCCCGGGGTTATTTCACTCGCAGAATGGGGTCACTCTGGGGCTAAACAGGCAAGTGAGCTCTACCTACCTCTGCTCCGGCCAGAACCCCCCCTTGGTCTCGCACTGCGCATGCTCACGACGCCATCTTGCTAGTACATCCGGAAGTGCACGCAAATATTGGGACCCCCAATCACAAAAGCACCCCCAGCATTAGGCGGCCCCAACAGGTCGGGGAGGAAATAAATAACGGCAGGGGGAGGCCTGGGGCAGTTACACCGGGTCTTTGTAGGGAAGGTGAGAGGGTATTGCTAGACCTTTGTCACGGGTCTGGGGGTCGCTGAATACCCCAGCTGGGGGTAACAATACTGCCAGCCCATAGGCTGAGCACCTGCAGCTAGCAAATGCATGTGTGTTCATATGACTTGTAAGGGCATGACAGTGTGCTCTAGCTGTGCAAGGGTTAAATAACATCTTCCCAACCACGGGCAGATCTGGGTGCGTGCATATGCCCCGCGGGGCAGTACAGAGCGTGCCGGTGTTTGCTTGCCCCTGGGCTGTACACATGCATGTAAACGCACACGCATGTGTCAGGCGTGCATCACCTGCTAAGCACCACGCTCCGCATCCTTTCCGAGCGGCGTACTTCTAATGATACCTGCCAATCTCCTCGGCGCTCGCGTCCCGGCTGCGTTAACTGTGCTTCTCCTGCAGGATGAGCGCAACAAGCTGGAACAACCTGTCCGCCGGGCAGAAGGTGGCTGTCGCGGTTGGCATATCCGCAGGAGCCGCCATGCTGTGTGTCTGCTACGCCAGATATCGCGGCGGGAGAGGTGAGATCCGTGTTCCTCCTTCATGACAGCAGCACGTATACGGTTAACTGATAATACCCCTGATAACTGCCCCACGGTTACTTTATCCACTTACTTTCTAGCTTTATATATATATGTACTTAATGCCCGTATCGGTCATCATGCGCACTGAATCCTGCCCCGGAGCCCCCATCAGGGGAGGAATAACAGTGCTTTTTGCTTTCAGTTCCCGGAAAATCCCTTCCCGCCGATGGAGAAAACGTCAAGCATCGTATGAAGGTTCCTCGGGATGCATTGAAACTCCTCGTTGGAAAAGAAGGCGCAATTCGGAAGCGGGTGAGACCCAGGCGTGACCTCGAACACGCTAAGCATCATGGCTGTATCTCTTGTCATGTGATACCCTGTGGACCGTTTGAATAAATAACCCCCAAATCCTCAATTTAAGCGATCCTGTTTTTTTCTCAGCGGGTCTCCTAAATAATTTTTCCCGTGTGGCTGTTTGCGTGTAACATGTGATGCCCCGCATTGGTATGAAGGTTGTTTATGTCCCGCACCACGACCGTTAACCTGTTCTTTGCCGCCTGTAATGAAGTTACAGCTCGTGAGGGACCCTCGGCTTAGTTCTCCTCTCCCTGCAGCTCAGGAAACAGACGGATGCCCGTATCGAGGTGGGCCGCGGTCCGGACGAGGGGGGAGAATGCGAGCTGCTCATCGCAGGCAGCGCCGCTCAGGTGTATCAGGCCAAGGAAGCGGTGCATGGAATCCTGCAGAACGCGGTACTGAGCGTGGAGCTGCAGCTGCCTTCCCGGTGCATGCCTCGCATTATAGGTAGGAACGGGGTTAAAAGATCTCCGCTCCTTCTTCTCTCCATCCGCCTGGCTGCTCCCCGCTGCTAAGAGCCGAGCCCCGAAAGGGAAGCCGTCAGCTCCGTGACGCCGCCTCATGTCTTCTCCCGCGGCCTAGGAGCCTGTTTCCCGTTGACGGAGCTGACTGTAGTCCGTGGGAGCATAGTAACCGTGTCGATGCTTTTATGCTCCCTTCAGGGCAAGGTGGCGACCGGATCCGGGCCATAAGCAAGAGTTCTGGGGCTAAAATCCAGTGCGAGCAGAAACATGGGGATGCCGATGTGGCCCCAACCAGACGCATCATCGTGTCGGGGACTAAAGAGCAAGTGGAGGCAGCCAAGGTGCGTCGGGGCGCTGTGAACGGGTGCCAGGTGAGGCGCCGCGAGCCGCTGCTCATCTTTTTATTGTCATTGTGTCTTCTAAAAGATTCTAATCCAAAAAGTATCTGAAGAGGAGGAAAATCTTCAGCAAAGGGCAGCCAAATCCTCGGCCTTCCGCTGCCGGAGAAAGGAGATAATAGCCGTGAAGAAGAAGGATGGACGGGAGGCGGCTGATGAGCGGGCAGCTGGCCAGAACGACCGGAAGCCCGGCCAGGATAAGGAGGTCGCTGCCACGAGGAACGATGGGTCCCAGGAGCAGAGGAAACTCAGCCAGGAGGACATCACAGATGCCACGTACAACGTTCCCAGGTTTGAAGGTAAACGCGCTCGTGGTCCCCTCCCAGACGCCTTTCTATTTAGTATCTCGGTTACCCCAGCGAGTGGGCAATAGCCAAATATTTTGGGAACGGTATCGCTCCTGAATGGAGAAGAATGGCGGCAGGCTGTATAATGGGTGGCTTACAAAGCTCCTCATTTCTCCTCTCGTCCTTTAGTCCCGAGTCCAGACTTCACGTTCTCCGCAGACGAGTACGTTGATGTTTATGTGTCGGCCATGGAGAACCCAGAGCACTTCTGGATCCAGATCCTGGGTTCTCGATCGTCCCAGCTGGACAAACTTACCACAGAGATGACCGAACACTACCAAAAGCAGCAGGTAAGACCGCGCTGGGCTCCGCGAAGCCAGTATGTAACGTTCTGAGCCGCTGAGGAGCGTCCCGATGTGCGTGGTTCAGAGATGCCTTTAATCCCACTGGGGGCGAAGGTCGCTGAAGCCCGACTCTTACAGCTCGCTGAATGTGTTTGTGGCCACACAGAGCTCAGTTGCTGACATCCAGGCGGGAGACATCGTGGCCGCCCCGTTTCACGCAGACAAGTTTTGGTACCGAGCCAAGGTACTGGGATTCCTCGAAAATGGAAACGTGGATCTGTATTACGTGGACTATGGAGACAACTGGGCGACGGCTGTGGAGAACGTCTGTCCTCTCCGGTGAGTAAGTGCCAGGGGGATTCTGGGAGATGTGACGCGTTCCTTGGAGGCAGAAAAAGTGGGGTATTTTAGGGTGTAATAAGGGTGACTTTATTAATCTGGGTAAATGCTTCACATCTGAGACGTTCCTCCGTCGGGATGGGATGCTGTGATTTCACCGACGTTCTCTCTTCCAGAAGTGACTTCCTGAGCCTTCCGTTCCAGGCCATTGAATGCAGCCTGGTTGGTATCGCTTCCCTTGGTAAGTGGCTCTGTGACATGGATTAGGGCGGCATGTTCTGGTTTTGGGAACGTGAGCCCCTTTGTGGTCTATTAGCCGATCTCTTTAACACCCCCAGATGGACAGTGGAGCGAGACGGCACTGGATGTGTTCGAGAGCCTGACGTACTGTGCCCAGTGGAAGCCTTTGCTGGCCAAGATCAGTAGCTTCCCATCCCCTGGGGTCTCTCCTTGCTTCCTGGTCCGGCTGTACGACCTCTCCACAGAACCGGTAAATTCACCTATGGTTACTATGCTGCAGACTGAGCCAGCCATTCATAACGTTGGATCACTAGGTGTATGTGTTCTCCTGGAGATCGGCTCTACGGCACTCCTCAAACTAGAACGACCAATGGTTTTATTACGGAAGCAGGGCTGGCTTCTAAATCCGATCTGTTCTTATCCTTTAAAGACGGCTGCTATCGGAGAGTTCTTTCCCCGAAACGTACTGTAGACCCCGCTAATACACCCTTCTGTCGTCTATAGATTGTGGATATCGGGCAGCAGCTGATCAGCCAGGGGCTTGCCACCGAGCGCAAAGATAGTCCCCTCCAAGCTGATGAGGAAGAAAATCTAGTATCTCGGCTCATGGTGAGTAGGCGAAGGTGATTGTCCCCCTGAGAGCCGTGCCAGAGAATGATCTGCATGGGGAATCCCTAATTAAACCTTCCTATGGCGCTCCCGTGCCACGCTTGGACCTAACGTTCTTCGTCACAGTGTTTGATCGCTTGTCTCAAGCTGCTTTGTCACACCCTCCAGGACGAAGTCTCCAACTGCTCCATGGGACCGGAATCCTTCAGCTTCGCGAGTCACCAGGAGGAGCAGCTGCTGGCATCTTGTGAGTACGGCCTAAATAGCGATTGTCTCCCTGACCTTTGTTGTGTAGAACCCGCGCTCGGCCCGTTGGGCCAAATTACCGCGCATTTAAATCCCACACTGTGCTGGCTGGGGGGGGGGACTGGCCTGTGACTTGTGTGTTACAAAACTGGGTGCATTTTAAACGTAATTTCTGAATACTGGCCCATCAGACGGCTCCATCGAGATGATGCGTTCGGATGAGAGATTGGTGTCGGAATCCGGGATGTTGGGCCAGCACGCCGCCACGTCGACTCCTGTGAGTCACGCAAAAGACGAGGGAGGGCAAGAAAGTAATCTGGAGGAATGCATTTCCAAGATAAGGATAAGCTACGACGACCATTCCTCACAGCTGGGGAGCTCACAAACCGGGCATCTATCGGCCTGTAATGCCAGCTTCCCGCTAGAGCCCCCTGTCGGTACGGCAAGTTTGCCTGTAGACCCCTCAGGCTGTGAAGTCGGTGCCGTTGTACACAAAGCCAGTCCAACGGTAAAGACCAGTGGGCTTGAAGCCGACGTCTTCGTAGAGCAAGCGGGACACGACCCCGGTTCCGCTTCAGGGACCTCTGAGAATGAAAGCGGCTGTCCGGTGAGCCGTGATAGCAGCTCTGCTGTGGGGTCCTCTGTCTGCGAGGCCAGCTCCCCGTTGGAATCCTCCGTCTTCAATACCAGCTCTTCCACAGAGTCCGCTAGTCTTGTAGAGTCCACGTGTTCCTCTGGCTCTGAGGATCGGAGCTCCGCGTCCACCTCGCTAGATGACAGCAGCGTTTGCTCGCCCCGTGGCTGCTTCTATTATATGACAGACCCGATGTCCACAAGCTCGATCATTAACAGCTCCTCTTGCGACGTCATTACCGTAAGCTCTGACAGCGAGGAGGAGGCCGGGGGGCATGCCGGCGAGCGAAAGACCGCTAAGGTTTCTGGTACGTGGCTCTGTTCTTCCCAACTGTGCACCGGGCCGACTAGGGCTGTCTGTCTTCACACGCTGGTGACCCCTCGCTCTGTCATGGTGCGCACCCGGTGGCCGGTCACACTGAATTCATGATGTCAATTGGGAAGGCCAACGGGTGCTCGTCTGTAGAAAGAAGGGTTGAGTTACGAAGCTTTGTGGCCGCACTTGTCTCGTGTTAGTCATGGGTGAAAAGACACTGTCCCTGCCCCCCCCCCCTTAAATACTCGCTCTCTGCTTTCCCGTATAATCTCTGCTCTCCTGTATAATCTCTGCTCTCTTCTATCCGGCCCCCCTGTCCGCTGGTTAACGCTCTGCTTTCTCTGCAGAAGTTCTGCTCACCTCCGGGAGCGACGACGATGATGTGATCCTGGTGGACGACCGTTCTTAAATCGCCTCGGCTTCGGGGAGTATCCTGCGCTGTTGCACTAAACGTTCTGAATGTTTACCGGTTGTAAATATTGTTAAACTGTTTAATAAAGTTATTTAAGTCAGACACCAGCATGCTCGTTACGCTTTTATTGCCCTGAGGGTTTGACATGTGACCTCCGTACAGGTGTCCTAGGGGGACTTCTCCAGTGTGTAGCCCATGAATATTTGTTCCTCGCAGGACGGCAGAGACTTGTTCCTGGGTGTTACAACTTCAAATCCCAGGAAGCTGAAGGCACGAAGGAGCTGACCTGTCCAAAAAATAGCGCGTTTAGTGACTTCATTTCTCGGTATGATCCCCGCCTGATACACCCGACTGCACTGACTTGGAGTCCGCCTGTACTCACAGTCACGTCAGATGGAGTATGTGGGGTCACCAGAAGGTGTCCCCCCACCCCCCCAGTTGCAATCGCACTCGCTTACAGGCTTTTAACACCAGATCTGAGCCGCTCACCTCCGTACGCGCTTCTTGACCAACGATCGGTTCTTACCTCTGTCTTTGTGCTCCTTGTGCACGCTGACAAACACCGTATTCACCTTCATTGTAAGCTCTGCATATTCGAGGGTAGCCGTCAGACTGGGGGAGAAAGGGTTACATTTTTCATATTTGGGAGGGGGGCTATGTAAAATAATACCCAAAGCTCCAAGGAGAGAGGGAAAAAATCCTTCAAGTCCAGGGTGAAGATGATCCTGATACTTGGTGTCCCTAAGCATGTGCTTGTCATGGATGGAAGTCTGCCTCAGGCAAGCACTTACCTGTCCCGACTACCTTGGTCCAGCATCCTGCTAGGAAAGTCCATGATCAGCCATTGCTTGGTGAGGAGTCCGTGCCAGTGAATGTTCTGCTGGCTGTCCCATTTATAACGGAAGTTCAGAAAAACAAGAGAGCCGGAGAGGGGGACATCTGTGAATACGGAGAATTTCCCGGCCTGGAGGGGGTAAGGAGACAAACAGGTGAATAAACCTGCAGAGCCAAGCATGAGTGCACTGAACGGTTCTGAGTCAGTGAACTGGCGACTCAGAAGTGCTCTGAACGGTTCTTTGAGTCAGTGAACTGGTGACTCAGAAGTGCTCTGAACGGTGTAAGTGAACTGGTGACTCAGAAGTGCTCTGAACGGTTCAGTGACCTGGTGACTCAGAAGTGCTCTGAACGGTTCTTTGAGTCAGTGAACTGGTGACTCAGAAGTGCTCTGAACGGTGTAAGTGAACTGGTGACTCAGAAGTGCTCTGAACGGTTCAGTGACCTGGTGACTCAGAAGTGCTCTGAGCGGTTCTTTGAGTCAGTGAACTGGTGACTCAGAAGTGCTCTGAACGGTTCTTTAAGTCAGTGAACTGGTGAAGATCATGAACTTGACATCACTAGTGTCCGCAATCCACACCCGCTACCCGACGCGCCATTTAATGCAAATGTAATGTAGGATAACCTTTCACGAAGCCACTGAACGGCCTCGAGATATCTCGTGTAATTACAAAAATCCCATTCATCTGTATTTACATAGCTGATGTCGCCATCCTGTGGAAATATTGTGTAATTACATTTACTTCTAATCATTAAATGGCATTTAGGATACTGATGGCGCCCTCCTGTGGATGAATTGTGGAATTACATTTACTTCTAATTATTAAATGGCATTTCGACAACTGATGGCGCCCTCCTGTGGATGCATTGTGGAATTACATTTACTTCTAATCATTAAATGGCATTTAGGCAACTGATGGCGCCCTCCTGTGGAAATATTGTGGAATTACATTTACTTCTAATCATTAAATGGCATTCAGGCAACTGATGGCTGCTGTAACCTGATCTGTGACTCTGTGTGCCGTGCAGATGACCCGCTCAAGGATCATATCAGTATATATAACGATACTGTTACAAATGAGCCATTCAGTCTACTGAACTAAATCATCCGGTTCATTGAAAAGAATTGGTTCAAAAGAACGATTCGTTCATGAAGTGGACATCACTAATTTATAGTAATGGAATTTAGAAGCTTGCGCCACTTACGGAGTGCAGTTCTTTCAGCTCGGACCGCCCCTGCTCAATCCTCAGGCCGTGTTGCCTCAACTCAGGAATGCCAGGGGCAGCAGTGGTGCCAGGAGACCAGAGGGGCAGATGAGAAGGGGATCATTCTAAAGAGAGAAGGGCAAATGAGGACTAAGAGACCAAAACCCGTTCAGTAACCAGCAGACCCGGGGCACAGAGTGCTGGGCTATGATGTCATCACCGACCAAGCTCTACCGGGGAAACGAAAGCCCCTCTACGATTTCTGGCTTGTGCTTCTGCTCCCAAACTGCCCAATTCTTTCCGGGAAGTGTGGGATATGTGGGATGCCAACCAATAGCCCCCATGATCATCCCTTCCCCCACAACCTATTATTACAGGAGCCGAACTAGTTCTGGCCACTCACATAGTCACATTACACTGGAACACTGAGCGGTGGCATCCTCGGTTCAACTGGAACAGGGGTATCATCCAATGTGCGCTGTATCCCGTGTAATTAAGGGGTTGTGGTTAGAGGTGTGGCTGGGGCAGGGCCATTAGAAGAATAATGGGGTTTATTTACCCGTTTAATTTATAAGGCTGTTTCCTGCTGTTTCTATACACATTATCGGGGCTTTTAGGGCTGCAGAAGCCTGCGATACCCTCATACCCAGCAAACATTCTGACCTCCTAGAAGAGAGGGGCATCGGGGAGGAGAGAGGGACTGGCCAGACTAGACAGGGACACATGGCAAGTATTTTGCACAGCACCACACACATTAACACATTCCGACATACTTTTAATAAAACAGTTACATTAACAGCGCCGTGCAGTGCCCCCAGTAACGCACCGTTATCTCAGTGCAGGACACACCCACATGTGACGGACTTCCGGTGGGGCGGACGCGCTGGAGACGTCAGTGGTCGCTGATTGGCTGGATGTGTCCCGCGTGTTGTCCTTGATGGTGACCGGAACTAACTGCTTGGGATGCTGAATGCGACCTGCCGCCTGCTCCCTCGGGGGCCCCGGGACCTCCTCAGCTTGGGGTCCCTGAGTGTGACCCCGACACGGGTGAGCGCTCACTGAGTGACAGAACCTTCTCACAGCCCTTTTACCGAGCGACAGAACCCTCTCACAGCTCCTTTACCGAGTGACAGAACCCTCTCACAGCCCTTTTACCGAGTGACAGAACCCTCTCACAGCTCCTTTACCGAGTGACAGAACCCTCTCACAGCCCTTTTACCGAGCGACAGAACCCTCTCACAGCCCTTTTACCGAGCGACAGAACCCTCTCACAGCCCTTTTACCGAGCGACAGAACCCTCTCACAGCCCTTTTACCGAGTGACAGAACCCTCTCACAGCCCTTTTACCGAGTGACAGAACCCTCTCACAGCCCCTTTACCGAGTGACAGAACCCTCTCACAGCCCCTTTACCGAGTGACAGAACCCTCTCACAGCTCCTTTACCGAGCGACAGAACCCTCTCACAGCCCCTTTACCGAGTGACAGAACCCTCTCACAGCTCCTTTACCGAGTGACAGAACCCTCTCACAGCCCCTTTACCGAGCGACAGAACCCTCTCACAGCTCCTTTACCGAGTGACAGAACCCTCTCACAGCTCCTTTACCGAGTGACAGAACCCTCTCACAGCCCCTTTACCGAGTGACAGAACCCTCTCACACCCCCTTTACCGAGTGACAGAACCCTCTCACGGCTCCTTTACCGAGTGACAGAACCCTCTCACAGCCCTTTTACCGAGTGACAGAACCCTCTCACAGCCCTTTTACCGAGTGACAGAACCCTCTCACAGCTCCTTTACCGAGTGACAGAACCCTCTCACAGCTCCTTTACCGAGCGACAGAACCCTCTCACAGCTCCTTTACCGAGCGACAGAACCCTCTCACAGCCCCTTTACCGAGCCACAGAACCCTCTCACAGCTCCTTTACCGAGTGACAGAACCCTCTCACAGCTCCTTTACCGAGTGACAGAACCCTCTCACAGCCCCTTTACCGAGTGACAGAACCCTCTCACAGCCCCTTTACCGAGTGACAGAACCCTCTCACAGCCCCTTTACCGAGCGACAGAACCCTCTCACAGCCCCTTTACCGAGCGACAGAACCCTCTCACAGCCCCTTTACCGAGCCACAGAACCCTCTCACAGCCCCTTTACCGAGTGACAGAACCCTCTCACAGCTCCTTTACCGAGCGACAGAACCCTCTCACAGCTCCTTTACCGAGCGACAGAACCCTCTCACAGCCCCTTTACCGAGCGACAGAACCCTCTCACAGCCCCTTTACCGAGCCACAGAACCCTCTCACAGCCCCTTTACCGAGTGACAGAACCCTCTCACAGCTCCTTTACCGAGCGACAGAACCCTCTCACAGCCTCTTTACCGAGTGACAGAACCCTCTCACAGCCCCCTCGCTGGGTGTCAGGCCCCCTCGCCTGGAGTAAGCGTCCGTCTGCATTGTGACATTCACTGTTGTTGTCCTCCAGGGCACGGTTGTCGTGGAGAGATGGTGGCAGGTACCCCTGGCCAAGGAAGGAAAGGAGCCATATCTGCACCCCCGGAGACATCGGATTTTCAAGTTGGTGGAGGACAGAAAGCACCAGAAGAAGGATAAAATGGAGCTGATTCTTACTCAGACTGTTCACCGTAAGCCTGGGGCTACCGGGTTCTAAGGGCTGGTGGTCCATTGCTCCTAATAGCCTTACTTTCAAATCTGAGACAATGTGCTTGTATTCCTCAATTTGAGTGAAAGCAGAGTTCATGAAATTCGCTTCTCCTTGGTCCTCTGGACCAGGGGTCGCCCGTTCCCCGCACTCAGACAGGGTGTGTAAAGAGAGAATGTTTGAAAGGATTAGCCCTTCTTCCCTGATTGGCTGTCATCCTCTCCTCATGCAGAGCTTGGTGGACGTGGGCAGACCGTCTTAGTGGATAAAGCCCTTGGTAGGAACAAGCTGTTGGCGCAGGGTCTCGCAGTCTATCCGTCACCGGAGAACAAGCAGATGTTTGAGGAAGAGAAGAGGGTGAGTTTATCGGCGTGTGCGGATCATTCACGCAACGCCCTGCAGACTTAACTGTCGCCATCAGCGATCCTAAGGCTGCGCCTCTTTCTTTTCTGTCACCAGAAGCTACAGGAAGGTGTTGGAGGCCAGAAGACTCAGACGTGGACGGGGGAAATGGTGAGAAAGGAGCGACCGAGCAGTCTAAACATTTCATCTCTCTATAGATTAATGCACCCCTCACACGTATAGGTTTAGACTCCCTGCGCAGGCGCATACAGGTATGCGGCTCTTCCTCTGGCCTTGTGTGCAGCTGTTACTTTGTGTGTTTGTGTTTTTCAGACTGTGAAATTTTTACAAAATTCCCGTCTGGAGGTCGGCATGAAGAACAACGTGAAATGGGAGCTGAATAAAGAGATCGTGAGCAGAAACTTCCTGAAAAACGTGAGTGATCTGCGTCGGTGATAATGCTATGGCAACGACAGTTTATAAATGTAATAACTTGACATAATAGGCTTTAAAAGTCCGTTGCGTAGGAAAGAAACCAGTCGCTTTGAGTTTACACACATGGCCAAAGAGGTTAAAAATCAGATTATTCCTCTACATATTCTACGGTGTGGCTTCTAGTCCAAGATAGTGTGTTGGTACTGATCTCTGTAGTACCCCGCTGCGTGTCCGCAGGTAGGAGATACCGCCGGGTGTTACCTGCGCCAAAACACATTTTAATTCACCTAAAAGGAAGCCGTGTGGCGGTGACCCGGCTTGTGACCCGGCTTCTGCCCCTCCATGGCGGTGACGCGGCTTCTGCCCCTCCATGGCGGTGACGCGGCTTCTGCCCCTCCATGGCGGTGACGCGGCTTCTGCCCCTCCATGGCGGTGACGCGGCTTCTGCCCCTCCATGGCGGTGACGCGGCTTCTGCCCCTCCATGGCGGTGACGCGGCTTCTGCCCCTCCATGGCGGTGACGCGGCTTCTGCCCCTCCATGGCGGTGACGCGGCTTCTGCCCCTCCATGGCGGTGACGCGGCTTCTGCCCCTCCATGGCGGTGACGCGGCTTCTGCCCCTCCATGGCGGTGACGCGGCTTCTGCCCCTCCATGGCGGTGACGCGGCTTCTGCCCCTCCATGGCGGTGACGCGGCTTCTGCCCCTCCATGGCGGTGACGCGGCTTCTGCCCCTCCATGGCGGTGACGCGGCTTCTGCCCCTCCATGGCGGTGACGCGGCTTCTGCCCCTCCATGGCGGTGACGCGGCTTCTGCCCCTCCATGGCGGTGACGCGGCTTCTGCTCCTCCATGGCGGTGACCTGGCTTCTGCTCCTCCATGGCGGTGACCCGGCTTCTGCCCCTCCATGGCGGTGACCCGGCTTCTGCCCCTCCATGGCGGTGACCCGGCTTCTGCTCCTCCATGGCGGTGACCCGGCTTCTGCCCCTCCATGGCGGTGACCCGGCTTCTGCCCCTCCATGGCGGTGACCCGGCTTCTGCCCCTCCATGGCGGTGACCCGGCTTCTGCCCCTCCATGGCGGTGACCCGGCTTCTGCCCCTCCATGGCGGTGACCCGGCTTCTGCCCCTCCATGGCGGTGACCCGGCTTCTGCCCCTCCATGGCGGTGACCCGGCTGGGGGAAGCAGTCACAGCGAGTTGCTACCAGAGCCCTAAAGTAAGCGTCGGGTGCCTGGTTAGGAGAGCGTTGGTTTTGTTTTATTCAATGGCCACGAAAAGGTTTTAACAGCACTGAAAGATGTCGTTCACTCGACACGCAGAATGACAATCGCAGCCGAGGGAGCAGCAAACCCACACAGCGCTGGACCTTTTATAGCTGGCAGTGACTGCTGATGAAATGGCACGTTTTTCTTTATGCGCAATAACGAGATTGGTTTGGCTGCCTCCGGGGCAGCAACAAATGATTAAGCACTGCATGAAGCCGCCGCCGCCGCCACTCGGTTCAGAATTGGAAGTAAATAGGTAGGTTACCTCGGTGGCAGCGTGCAGACCCTGGGACAGGGCAAACTAGCACAGGGTATTGGGCTTTATAAGACGGGCATCCTTGTACCACCTGGAGGCTAAAATACAAATCTTTACTGTCTCCAGCTGGGAGTTGTGGTTCCAGTAGAGGCCTTGAAGATTCCAGACGAGCCTATAACGAGATGGGGAGAGTACTGGTGCGAGGTGACGGTATGTGTTTGCTACTGCGTGGAGATGCGGCTGTCCCACCGCTCCGCTTGTATCTGTGGATTGTGGGCTGAGTGTCGCTCTCTGTGCGTTTCAGGTGAATGGTATCGACGCGGTGCGGATGCCAATGTCTGTTGTGAACTTTGAGAAACCGAAGACCAAACGTTACAAGTACTGGCTGTCTAAGCAGGCGGCCGCGGAGCCGAAAGAGCCGATGTCGGACGGCGGACCCGAGTGACGGGCAGAGGCAGGCAGGACATGGGATTATCCGCCGTGGTCGATGCGGTTTGTTGGGCGGTCGATCCGTGGTTTTGTTGCGTTTTGTAACACAAGACCGGCTGTTCTGGCACCGGGAGACCCGAGACTTTGTGCTGCCGCTCATACAGGACGTTTCTAGGAAGCGGGACGCGGCTCCTCTGGCCAACAGTCCTAACGTTGTCTCGGTTGTAAAGAAGTTTGTAATAAAAAAAATAAAAAAAAATCCGAAGCGACCGGTTACATAGTGATACGTTTGTAAAAAGCAAGATGTGAAACATGGAACGGGACCTGTTAGGAGGGGCGGACGTGCGCGCCGGGGGTCCCGGCCGGACGATTGGGTTCACGGGACATCCGCCTTTCGTAGAGTTTGCCCCGAGCCTGCCCTCATGCATTGAAACACGTTTAAAGCAGACTATGGTGGCGGGCGTATCTTACTGGTTCTGTGATGGCGGTTGTTGGGCTGATGCTCTCTCGTTAAAATGTCAGCAGTGATGGCAGTCCTTTGTTCATGCGCTGATTTATTCCGCCCCTTGAGATGTCCCATAATCCCACTATGTACAACCGCTGTTCATACATGCGCAGTTCTAATATGCAAAGTGTGAGCCGGCTAGAGGTTTCGATGAGTTTCGGACAGTATTCACGATACAAAAGGAAGCCTTTCACAAATCTTTTGGTTTGGGGGAAGAATTTGCAAAATATACTAAATATACTTCTTTGTGTGTGTAATATATATATATATATAACATATGGATAAAATATTTTTTATGCAAAACAAGATCAAATTACCACGCCGTGTAAATTCCATGAGAATAACCACCAATGAATTGGAAATTTATATATATTCCAGGCTAAATGTATTGCGTACAGATAGAGGAGCGTAAATGCGCTTCACTACGGGATTCGTATTCTTTCACAGCGTGGGCAGCGCTCTTCTCTCTGTGTTGGTTGGCAGCAGAAACAAACATTGTAGCCCCGGATGGGTGCGTTTTCTGATAAAATGAACATATGTGAGCCGGTCAGTCTACCTGTTTCTCGTGCACACCCGCGCACGCACGCACACGCACACACATACGCACGCTGACCTGCTTGAGCTCCTGATGTCTTTGGAAGTCAAGCCTTAAGGGCTACATTTCCAAACAGCTGAAAGGATTATTACTCTCCAAGCGATCGGGCTGAATGATTTTGGAATCTGATTTGGAGAGGAAAGGCAGCGCGCCGTTTACCGCACGTAATCCGTTTAGGACAGGAAATCGGTATAGAATCCTCGGGAAGATTTAATTAGGACGATGACTCATTTTTAGATGAATAGATACAAGAGCTTTGGAGAGGAAGCTTGGCCCGTGTTAAGGCGACGCTATCCACTTCTTCATCTGGTTCATAATATTTCTGAAACTGCTTTCTTGGCCGCCGCCGGCTGGAGTGTGGGAGTGTGTCGGCTGGACAGCCCCGCGCATGGAGAGGGTAGATGGCACCTTCGCTACGCTTTGTTGGATAATATCTGGCTAGCGGCATGAAATTGTTGGCTTGCGATTTGTCATTTAGCCTTTTGTTGTAATTTGTGATATGGATATGGTAAATTTACCAAAACTGAAGTTTCTGTAGAGAAATATGCTCATAGTACTTAGTAACTTGAGTCACACGGAAGAGCTATAAAAACATAGCGGGTTTGATAAGAGATTCCGTCGTGTCCAAGCTTCCCCGCAGTAAATAGGGTTCCAAGCGGCGGCGGAGCAGCGGATGAAGCTCTGAGAAAGAAATCAAGTTTTTAAAGCGGGGCTGAGATTGTGCGAAGAGCATGGAGTGTACAGTGTAATGCACACAACACACACAAGGTGGCGCCACACAATCATCCAATGACCCCGTGGCTTGGGTTGTAGAGAGCTGCTGCTGATGGATCAACGGTAGCGTCTCACCAACGGTGGTGGGATTCTATGTCTGGCCCATAGGCTGTGGCGTGGCTCTACGTTGCACGTTAGGAACGGTCTGGTCACATATGAAGGAGGGTCTTAAAGCAGGCGTGACTTTACCTGTGGGAATGCGGACCACCATAAATGAGCAGCACGGCACTCCATGCTTGGGTCCTGGCGACCGGGCTGAGCCCGTGTGATACTGGCACGTGGTGGCTTGTAGCCATTCATAACCACACTGGGTCCTCAGCCACGGGAGAGAGAGGAGAGACCGGAAGGGGGGTCTCATCTTTAAACACTGTTTAAAGCAACGTCACGTTTGCCTTTCTATCCGGGGTAGAACATACACCCGCCTGGAAGCTGTGATCTCTGCAGGGGTAGATGGGGTGCCCCCTACGACCCTGCTGGTTGGGTGAACCTGTTCTTGTTTTCCTCCTTTTCGCTTACTTAATCCCTTAGTGTAGATCATGGCGTCCATCAGCTGGGAAACGCCACCTCTGACACTTGTGAGTCCTGCCAAACGGGGGCTTGGAGGTCTTACTCTGTGTCCTGTTATACTAGTAAAGCCAGTACTGCATGGACTGGGCCGAGACCCGGAAGCTGTCAGATCACACTGAAGGGATGCACTGTGTCATGCGCTGGTCACTGGGGGGCGCTTTCAGAGCAGGAATTTCTTTTGCTGGCTCGTCGGGCACTGAGAGGATGGATACCCCCTCCCCCTCCTGGTAATCCGGCAGCACCTGCCCGCTGGGGGTCTCCATCCCCCGGATACTCGGATCCCCCAGGCAGCTGCTGCTGAGATTGGGGTGGGGGTAGGGAGCAGGTGACGGGGGGGCATCTCCACATCGGAATTATACATCGGGCTGGGAACCCATCGGACGGGGGGCGTACCAGCAGACTTATAAACGTACCACCAGGAACACGTTATGTATTTAAATGTCTCTCGCTCTTCCCCAAGTAGGACATATTGAGACCCTGCCTTCTCTCCTGATCATTTTTACAACTGTCCTCGAGCTCTCCTCACAAAACCTATTTATACATTTTGGTAGTTCTGTTAAGCTGTGCTTCCCCTGGTTAGCTGGGGTCGCCGTGGTTGGCGTCCGTCACCCTGGTTAGTGGCGGTTGCCGTGGTTAGCTGTGGTCGCCCTGGTTAGCGGCCATTCCCCTGGTTAGCTGGGGTCGCCGTGGTTAGCGTCCGTCACCCTGGTTAGTGGCGGTTGCCATGGTTAGCTGGGGTCGTCCTGGTTAGCAGCAGTCACCCTGGTTAGTGGCGGTTGCCGTGGTTAGCGGCCGTCGCCCTGGTTGGCAGCCATCACCCTGGTTAATGGCGGTCGCCCTGGTTAGCGGCCGTCGCCCTGGTTGGCAGCCGTCACCCTGGTTAGTGGCTGTGGTCGCCCTGGTTAGCGGCTGTCGCCCTGGTTGGCAGCCGTCACCCTGGTTGGCAGCCGTCACCATGGTTAATGACGGTTGCCGTGGTTACCTGTGGTCTCCCTGGTTAGCGGCTGTTCCCCTGATTTGCTGGGGTCGCCCTGGTTAGCAGCCATCACCCTGGTTAGTGGCGGTTGCCGTGGTTAGCGGCCGGCCCCCTGGTGGTGACACAATAATCTGCCGCTTTTAGTGGGTTTTCGGTAACCCGGACCTGCGGAAATGCTGCATTTATTGGTTATCAACATCACAATAAAACGGTTTGAAGACAGGACCGCAGGATTTAAAGGTTGGCCGGTGGGGGGATCGTGGCACGTACGGACAGGCGGGCTCGAACGGGGTCCCACGGCTTTCAGTGCTGGTCAGGAGCGTGGATTCAGCCGGATGCCGGCCCCTCGGCTGTGCTGCTCAATCTCATCTTTTCCCGGACCCCGCGGGCCACCTCTGGGTTTGTGAAGTGCTCTGCAATATAATGAGAGCTGTAGCTGTCAGGCTGTGGGGGCCGAATAATGCCAAATAAATGGCAGAGACTGGCCCCTGGAGAGCAGGGCCACGCGGCGCTTCCGAGTGGAAGTGGTAAAGGCTGTGGAGATGCTGAATATACGAGTCTACTGAGTATCTCCTGAACCCGGCCGCGCGTCTGCATACATCGCTCCCTGGGAACGCTGTCGCTGTTAAACCTGCCCCTGGGGGTATTAGAGCTCGTGCAGCCCAAACAAAGAGAGGGGCCGGAGCATGGCAGCTCACACACCTGTTTCACATCATTAGCTGTACACGTGTGCGGGTGAGACCTTAACCCTTTCTCTGATGAGGCTGTGGCACTGAGTGGGTTAAAGTATCTCCCATCCGGAGGGGCCCTTGAAGCTACGTCTGTAGATATTTAGCGCTAGGTGTCTCGTACCTATGGGGCCCCTGGGCTGCACACAGACTGAGGGCCGGTATTGGCCAGTGGTTAGAGGATGCTTTGTGTGTGGGTAGGATGGGGTTAACCCTGTCTGTTACACGGCGTCTCCGAGCTGCTTGTACGTACTCTTGTCGCCATGGAAACGGGTGAGTATGCTTGTGTCTAACCACATCACACAGCACTAATATGATTTAATAAAAGGCATTATGGATCTTCAGGGGCCGTCTGGTGCACATTAGCCAACGGGAGCTGTCAGAGCCGGGATCTACGGCGCGGGGTCAGTTTTCTCTGTAGGGACCACGGCTATTTTTAGCTCTCTGACGAGGGAAGATCCCCTCCGTCTCTTGTAAGAAAAGTCACGGCCCCCCCAGCGCTGCACGGTGCAGCCCCCCCGAAAAACCGACGGGTGTCTGTAATTACACCAGATTCTGCCCCATGCAGCAGGGGCCAGCGTGAACAGAGTACAACCAGGAAATTCCTAAAGACCTCTGTGTCTACGGGGGCCAGGTTTAACCTGTAAGGCACCAGAGGAAGGGCCGGCTGTTAATTCACTGCCTTCTCATGACGGGCTATAGAGAAGCTGGCAGAACATGCGCAGGCCGGGGCCAGACATTAACCTGCCGTTTCAGCGTGGAACTGTCCGTAAAAACATCGGCACACATGCTCACTCCTATACAAACAGGGCAAAAAGAGGGGCCCCGAGCCACAGGCCAGTGGAGGTCCGTTAGGGCCGCTCTGCGGGTCCTCTGGTGGGGTGGTAAGGAGGCAGCATTACAGACCACTTCACACCATCTGCTTAATGGCCTTGTAGCCGACGGATAGATAAATAGACCCATAAACTGACACTTACATTTGGGCGCTATTAAAGGAGGCAGTTAACACACTGCTGCCCCCCGGGGCCGGCGCAGATTCCTCTCGGGTACGGCACCGAGTGCACACAATTGGTCCTCTTTTTGTGACCGTTTTACGATACAGAGTATCACTCACAGCCGGCTCCTCTGAGTGTTTGATGGACAAGCTTGGGGTCTGGAGGGTGGCAGGGGGTGCGGAGGGAGGGGGCACAGAGGTAGCAGGGGGGAGCGGAGCATTGCGGAGGCAGGGGGCACAGAGGGTGGTAAGGGGTGCGGAGGGAGGCAGGGGGCATGGAGGGTGGCAGGGGGTTGCGGAGGGTGGTAGGATGCTTGGGATCAGGCGGTAAGGATTTAGGTAGAAGCTCTCCTTACCTGCTGCAAACTCCCGGATGTTTTCTGGTCGTTTCAGCAGAACCTCCCTGGAGAAAGCGCAAGCAGAGAAGTGAGATGCGTCGCAGGCTGAGTGGCCTATATCTGGGGTCCACTCCATAACCAGGCGTGACGCCGCGCCCGTGTACCCCGTCTGTGTGCCCTTTTACACTCTCAGTAAAGCGTCCGTACCTCAGAAATCCGGACAGCAGCAGATCCACCTCGCGGTGACTCCTCAGATACCCCTCGTTACGGAGCCGCGTCTGGAGCTGCGAGCAGGAGACACGGCTGTGAGGCGGGGGCATGCGGGGAGCACAGCAGGGGCCCGGCCACCCCATATTAAACACAGGATGCAACGTGTATCAAAATGATTCAGGTGCAAAGGCTTGAAAGTGGTCTTATCACTATAGCAACCAATGAACTGTGCCAACCATTGGTTGCTATGCGGATAACACAATTTTTCAATTGCACTAGAACCCTTTTTATGCATAACCCACATACTATATCATGCGCTGTATATCACACACACATTGTATATATCACACACATTGCATATCACACACGCACACTGTATATCTCACAATGTGTATCACACACACTGTATATCACACACACACTGTATCTCTCACACACTATATCTCACACTGTGTTTCACACACACACATTGTGTATCATACACACATTGTATATCACACACTGTGTCCCTACCTCCCAGTCCCGAAGCCGGTGCTGCTGTTCTGGCCCAAGGGCCCCGGTGTCGGGCTCGTTCATGCTGCCGCTGCTCGGTTGCTAGGGGCTGGTTGTTAGGGATCTTGTAACTTTTGTTGCTATGAACACGGATCACCTGACCAAAGGACTCGCCCAGCTGCCAGTCTCCATGGTAACTGTTTCCTTGGAGGCCTCTGATCTCGTTCGGGAGCCTGGCCTGTGACGTTATCAATGGAAACGTCACCTGAGGGGGTTACCCGGCCCCCTCCTTGAGTTACCCACCAATGCATGACATCACTGCGATGTCAGTCAGATCTGTGTTATGGCATCATGACCGCCATATAATATTATTGTTATTGTTATTGTTTTAATTAGTATTTCTGTTATCATTTTTGTGATTATAGTTATTGTTGTTTTAATTATCATTTTTGTTATTGTTGTTATTATTGTTTGAATTTTTATTTTTGTTATCACCGTTGCTATGGACCAGCAGCTTAATTCAGATAATAACCCCGGGCTACCAGGCACCTGTCAGGCTTGGGGTCCATTCCCCGGCCTACGTGTGCAAAGTGTGGGATAAGGAGCCCCTCAGAGGGGCAGGTACAGCAACTGTTGAGGCCTTTCATACCCCTAAAAGTATTGGGGCTCCTGGCGGGGCCCGCAGGTAACACCCTGCACAGCGCGGGGTACACGTCCCCCTGGGTGACGGTTGTTATAACAGTGGCGATGGAGTAATTCCATCTGGAACTGGTGACAATGTGCTCCCCCCCACACCCCCAGTGTCCCCAGCCGACCCCTGAGTGCCGTTATCTATTGTGTGATGGAACTGCCCCTCTCTGATACAGAGACAGCTGGAGTGTCCTCTCGCTATGGAAACATCCCCACTTACAATGCCTGCCAACGAACCCCCACTGTACTCAACACTGCTGGTTAGCAGATTCCCGTCTGCCCTACACATTAACCCTGTCTGTGCCAGAATAGAATTGCAGCCCAAATGAAACGTGCGCGGGGGGTTCCCCCGGGCCTGCCCCTGAACCCCCAATGCATCCACTCATTATACACTCAACGGAAACGAATCTGTGATTCAGACACTCCCTCCCTCTCCACGCTTTGATAAATTAGATTGCCAGCTCTGGGGTCTCTTGTCAGGGTTTGCGTGTGCTGCAGGCTCTTTTCTTACACGTGAATCTTTACTCTCAGGACATAGAAACGTGGCTTTTAACCCTCTGATTGCCAGTGGGCGGGTTGGTGTGAGTACGCCAGCGCTGAACGGGTTATGGGGGATTTGGAAGGATTGCCCCGGGGAGAGACTGCCCTTTGTCAGATTGCCCTTTAAATGAGTGTTTTAGGGAGCGATTAGGCCGCCTGCTGTGTGTTGATTAATCATACCGGCTGTCATCTTACGAATACACAAGTGTCCGGCGTGTGTCATTGCCATGGGTTGTATGGCTTCATCTTTGTATGTTTTGTATTTGTGTAGTGAAAATACTGTGGCCCCCAGCAGCGGGTCCTGCCTTCAGATGCCGGAAGTGTCGCTGTCATTGTCACCTTGCGCAGCGTTGTGCACTCGTGTCATTGTGTGACGGAAGCAGTGTGTGTTTCTTTGTGCAGCTGGGATATTGCTATACACTTTGTTACGACTGTCATTCACTCCATTGTGTTCACATCCCTCATAGACCTGTGTGTAGCAGTGTTTCTGTGTGTCATTGTATTAGTGTCAGTGGTTTGTATGGTTGTGTTGCTGTCTGCTGAGTTGTGGGTTATATTTGATACTATGTGTGTGTCATTATGCTGTGTTATATTTGATACTATGTGTGTGTCATTGTGTTGTTGTGTTATATTTGATACTATGTATGTGTCATTGTGTTGCTGTGTTATATTTGATACTATGTGTGTGTCAGTGTGTTGCTGTGTATTGAGTGGCGTGTAATGTTTGATACTATGTGTGTGTCATTGTGTTGTGTTATATTTGATACTATGTGTGTGTCATTGTGTTGCTGTGTATTGAGTGGCGTGTAATGTTTGGTATTATGTGTGTGTCATTGTGTTGTGTTATATTTGATACTGTGTGTGTGTGTCATTGTGTTGCTGTGTATTGAGTGGCGTGTAATGTTTGGTACTATGTGTGTGTCATTGTGTTGCTGTGTTATGTTTGATACTATGTGTGTGTCATTGTGTTGCTGTGTATTGAGTGGCATGTAATGTTTGGTATTATGTGTGTGTCATTGTGTTGTGTTATATTTGATACTATGTGTGTGTCATTGTGTTGTGTTATATTTGATACTATGTGTGTGTCATTGTGTTGTGTTATATTTGATACTATGTGTGTGTCATTGTGTTGCTGTGTATTGAGTGGCGTGTAATGTTTGGTATTATGTGTGTGTCATTGTGTTGTGTTATATTTGATACTGTGTGTGTGTGTCATTGTGTTGCTGTGTATTGAGTGGCGTGTAATGTTTGGTACTATGTGTGTGTCATTGTGTTGCTGTGTTATGTTTGATACTATGTGTGTGTCATTGTGTTGCTGTGTATTGAGTGGCATGTAATGTTTGGTATTATGTGTGTGTCATTGTGTTGTGTTATATTTGATACTATGTGTGTGTCATTGTGTTGTGTTATATTTGATACTATGTGTGTGTCATTGTGTTGTGTTATATTTGATACTATGTGTGTGTCATTGTGTTGCTGTGTATTGAGTGGCGTGTAATGTTTGGTATTATGTGTGTGTCATTGTGTTGTGTTATATTTGATACTGTGTGTGTGTGTCATTGTGTTGCTGTGTATTGAGTGGCGTGTAATGTTTGGTACTATGTGTGTGTCATTGTGTTGCTGTGTTATGTTTGATACTATGTGTGTGTCATTGTGTTGCTGTGTATTGAGTGGCATGTAATGTTTGGTATTATGTGTGTGTCATTGTGTTGTGTTATATTTGATGCTGTGTGTGTGTGTCATTGTGTTGCTGTGTATTGAGTGCCGTGTAATGTTTGATACTATGTGTGTGTCATTGTGTTGCTGTGTATTGAGTGGCGTGTAATGTTTGGTATTATGTGTGTGTCATTGTGTTGTGTTATATTTGATACTGTGTGTGTGTCATTGTGTTGCTGTGTATTGAGTGCCGTGTAATGTTTGATACTATGTGTGTGTCATTGTGTTGCTGTGTATTGAGTGGCGTGTAATGTTTGGTATTATGTGTGTGTCATTGTGTTGTGTTATATTTGATACTGTGTGTGTGTGTCATTGTGTTGCTGTGTATTGAGTGGCGTGTAATGTTTGGTACTATGTGTGTGTCATTGTGTTGCTGTGTTATGTTTGATACTATGTGTGTGTCATTGTGTTGCTGTGTATTGAGTGGCATGTAATGTTTGGTATTATGTGTGTGTCATTGTGTTGTGTTATATTTGATGCTGTGTGTGTGTGTCATTGTGTTGCTGTGTATTGAGTGCCGTGTAATGTTTGATACTATGTGTGTGTCATTGTGTTGCTGTGTATTGAGTGGCGTGTAATGTTTGGTATTATGTGTGTGTCATTGTGTTGTGTTATATTTGATACTGTGTGTGTGTCATTGTGTTGCTGTGTATTGAGTGCCGTGTAATGTTTGATACTATGTGTGTGTCATTGTGTTGCTGTGTATTGAGTGGCGTGTAATGTTTGGTATTATGTGTGTGTCATTGTGTTGTGTTATATTTGATACTGTGTGTGTGTGTCATTGTGTTGCTGTGTATTGAGTGGCGTGTAATGTTTGGTACTATGTGTGTGTCATTGTGTTGCTGTGTTATGTTTGATACTATGTGTGTGTCATTGTGTTGCTGTGTATTGAGTGGCATGTAATGTTTGGTATTATGTGTGTGTCATTGTGTTGTGTTATATTTGATGCTGTGTGTGTGTGTCATTGTGTTGCTGTGTATTGAGTGCCGTGTAATGTTTGATACTATGTGTGTGTCATTGTGTTGCTGTGTATTGAGTGGCGTGTAATGTTTGGTATTATGTGTGTGTCATTGTGTTGTGTTATATTTGATACTGTGTGTGTGTCATTGTGTTGCTGTGTATTGAGTGCCGTGTAATGTTTGATACTATGTGTGTGTCATTGTGTTGCTGTGTATTGAGTGGCGTGTAATGTTTGGTATTATGTGTGTGTCATTGTGTTGTGTTATATTTGATACTGTGTGTGTGTCGTTGTGTTGCTGTGTATTGAGTGGCGTGTAATGTTTGGTATTATGTGTGTGTCATTGTGTTGTGTTATATTTGATACTGTGTGTGTGTCATTGTGTTGCTGTGTGTTCCGTTGTAGCCTGGCATGTGGCTGTTGTTGTAGAGTGTGTTGGGGGATGGGTACAGCAGGTGCGGCTGGATTTCTCTCTGTAAATAAGAGTGAATGTGGAGCCGAGATAGGCAGATGGCTGTAATCTCCCGGCTCGTAGCAACCAAAGTGGGAGCAGAGTCCGGTGCGGCCCCCGCCGGTGAGGGCCCCGCAGACACCCAGCACAATGCCAAGTCCCAGGCTGAAGACTGGGTGTTGGGGATCCTACCCTATAGATCCCTGATCTCCACTAGAGTATTGTGATCGGTTCTATAGAGTGGATCTCCAGGAGGGCACAGAGATCTAGTGAGTGATCCCTGGTGAGATCGCCGCTAGAATTTAGTTCTGCTGCGTTCTTCTTACCCCGGGCACGTTCACTTTGTGTTAGGGGTGGAGAGCGTGCAGCTGCAGGCTACATGCACTCTGTGCTCCTCGTACCTGGAGATCTAATGGGGATAAACGGCATTCATTAAGGGATCTCAGATGGGACAGCGATGTCCCTGCTCCTCAAAAGGTCACCAGGAGATCTCCAAACGCCCCTTGCACATCCAGGCAGACATCAGTTATGGAGAATAATTGGCGAGCTGAGGGCCCGGCACGCAGTCCTGGTCAAAAGCTCTAGTAATGACCATACGTTACTGGGGTAGACCAGCAAGGATTCCAGCGTGACTCCTATTCGACCTCTGCACACCCTGTGGTGGGTTGTCTTGTTATATTCATGGTCCAACCTAAGTCTTCTCCAGCCATGGGGGACCACATATGGACACCCCCAGTCTATTCCCCAAGGAGTTTGGGTCAACGAGAGGGGATGCCAGGACAGGGTTGTGGAATATTGGGGTCTCCTGTCTCGGTAAGCATGGTGCTGAGCAGGCTGCGTGTGCTCGGTGTCTCTAGCTGAGCTAGGTTCGACGGTCGGAAGCAGAAGGCTGTTTAATTAACTGGAAACTAATTAATGTGGGAGATAGCTCTCTCTCCTCGGGCCCTGCCTCTACCCTCCAAACCTACCCTATCTGCCCTATTCCCTGCTAGGGGTGGAGGAGGAATCCCTTTAATTATGTACTGTAAAGCGGATATGTTCCCAACGTGAAACCAGAGAGGAAATCGTTCTCGGATAAAAACATTTTCCTCCTCGAGACGGCTGTCGGGATTGGTGTAGAGCGCCGGCGTATTGTGCCGCTCCGTACGCCGGGGGGGTCTGTAATTGCCCAGTTCGTCTGTCACAGAGGCAGGATTTATGGGCCGAGATCCCCAGAGTGATGGGATTTAAATGGCTATATAATCGGTGCTGTTATACAGGAAGGAATCGGATGTTGCGAGACATCCTCTGTGACGTGTAGAAGCATCTACTCATACCCACGATTAGAGACTTCAGGACAGCGGCACGAGAGGGGACCGAGTCCAAAGACTCTGAGGAAAATACAGACACAGGTCGTGGTGAAGGACACAAAACAAAGCACAAATGCTTTGCTTTATTGGTCGTTATTATTCCAGCAGTGACCTGGGAATCTGGTAAGGGTAGGCAGAAAGACTGGAGATGCAGGCAACGCAGGATCAGAATGAGGAGAAGGTCACCAATAGGCAGGCAGCGTGGGATCAGAATGATGAGAAGGTCACCAATAGGCAAGCAGCGCGGGATCAGAATGATGAGAAGGTCACCAATAGGGAAGCAGCGCGGGATCAGAATGATGAGAAGGTCACCAATAGGCAGGCAGCGCGGGATCAGAATGATGAGAAGGTCACCGATGAGAGGCAGGCAGCGCGGGATCAGAATGATGAGAAGGTCACCAATAGGCAGGCAGCGCGGGATCAGAATGATGAGAAGGTCACCGATGAGAGGCAGGCAGCGCGGGATCAGAATGATGAGAAGGTCACCAATAGGCAGGCAGCGCGGGATCAGAATGATGAGAAGGTCACCAATAGGAAAGCAGCGCGGGATCAGAATGAGGAGAAGGTCACCAATAGGCAGGCAGCGCGGGATCAGAATGATGAGAAGGTCACCGATGAGAGGCGGGCAGCGCGGGATCAGAATGATGAGAAGGTCACCAATAGGCAGGCAGCGCGGGATCAGAATGATGAGAAGGTCACCAATAGGCAGGCAGCGCGGAATCAGAATGATGAGAAGGTCACCGATGAGAGGCAGGCAGCGCGGGATCAGAATGATGAGAAGGTCACCGATGAGAGGCAGGCAGCGCGGGATCAGAATGATGAGAAGGTCACCAATAGGCAGGCAGCGCGGGATCAGAATGATGAGAAGGTCTCCGTTGAGAGGCAGGCAGCGCGGGATCAGAATGATGAGAAGGTCACCAATAGGCAGGCAGCGCTGGATCAGAATGATGAGAAGGTCTCTGTTGAGAGGCAGGCAGCGTGGGATCAGAATGATGAGAAGGTCACCGATGAGAGGCGGGCAGCGCGGGATCAGAATGATGAGAAGGTCACCAATAGGAAAGCAGCGCGGGATCAGAATGAGGAGAAGGTCACCAATAGGCAGGCAGTGCGGGATCAGAATGATGAGAAGGTCACCGTTGAGAGGCAGGCAGCGCGGGATCAGAATGATGTGAGAACATTAGAATCTGTCCTCAGGCCCGGAGGATCTTCAGAAAATCCCAAAGTCAAAAGGTTCAGCCTGAGGGGACCTGGTTGGAGGGCGAGGAACTCTTGTGAGGCCGACTGACCTTCTCTTGTGGGCACCGGAGTCTCCTCTGATATGGCGAGCGTGACATGATCCATGCCGTTTACACGCTACTTGGTGATACATCAGAGATCATTTCATTACGTTACTGTTCCAGGGGTTTTAGATATTTTTGTGGCATTACGGTGATTTTCGCTGTTATTCTTATTCACAAAGCTCTTTGCCTCGAAGAAACAGTCAAGCTTTGTAGATTCGGCACGAGATTCTTGACTCTCTAGTTTAAAGAGCTTGCAATCTGTTTTGTGTGTGGGTGAAGACACTATTACCCCCCCAACCTTTTTTTTGTGCCTGCGATAAGCAGTCTGGGGCAAATTGGGCATTTTGCCTGCAGGACGCAGCGTATGGCTGACACAATGGATGCCTCGTCCTTCAGGCCTCGCTGTATAGCTGGCCCTCTGCCAGTGAAAGGATTGAGGGGGCAGGAGGAGGGATTGCAGGCCGAGACCCCCCTCCTGCCCCGGTGCTTCATTGAGAGATTAGAGCAGGGGATGAATGGAGAACAGGGTTGAGTAGTCCCCCCCACCCTGCCCCCAGCAGATGGTGACCCTTGGGGAATGCTGGACCCTCATCATGCGCGTAATTAATATAAGACCCTTCCTATTGTGAAGTGGCCTCACCAGGAAAATGCCTTCCAATTAGTAGAGGGGGAGACAGGGACGGGGTCCTCAGGGACGTGTTGGGGGGGTATGTGTCTGGTATGTATCTGCATTTATATTGCAGAGGGGTATTATCTGGGGCATTACTAGTCTCAAGATGGGTGGCCTGTAGCCAGCCTCTGCACCACCTCATGTGTGTACTACATGCACACTCTATATACCCCCTCATCATGTGAGTACTACATGCACACTCTATATACCCCCTCATCATGTGAGTACTGCCCGCACACTCTATATACCCCATCATGTGAGTACTGCATGCACACTCCATATACCTCATCATCATGTGAGTAATGCACGCACACTCCATATACCTCATCATGTGAGTACTGCACGCACACTCTGTATACCCCATCATGTGTGTACTGCCCGCACACTCCATATACCCCATCATGTGTGTACTGCCCGCACACTCTATATACCCCACCATGTGTGTACTGCACGCACACTCCATATACCCCATCATGTGTGTACTGCACGCACACTCCATATACCCCATCATGTGTGTACTGCACGCACACTCCATATACCCCATCATGTGTGTACTGCCCGCACACTCCATATACCCCATCATGTGAGTACTGCACGCACACTCCATATACCCCATCATGTGTGTAGTGCCCGCACACTCCATATACCCCATCATGTGAGTACTGCACGCACACTCCATATACCCCATCATGTGTGTAGTGCCCGCACACTCCATATACCCCATCATGTGTGTACTGCACGCACACTCCATATACCCCATCATGTGTGTACTGCACGCACACTCCATATACCCCATCATGTGTGTACTGCACGCACACTCCATATACCCCATCATGTGAGTACTGCACGCACACTCTGTATACCCCATCATGTGTGTACTGCTCGCACACTCCATATACCCCATCATGTGTGTACTGCACGCACACTCCATATACCCCATCATGTGTGTACTGCCCGCACACTCCATATACCCCATCATGTGTGTTCTGCACGCACACTCCATATACCCCATCATGTGTGTACTGCACGCACACTCCATATACCCCATCATGTGTGTTCTGCACGCACACTCCATATACCCCATCATGTGTGTACTGCACGCACACTCCATATACCCCATCATGTGTGTACTGCACGCACACTCCATATACCTCCTCATCATGTGAGTACTGCACGCACACTCCATATACCCCATCATGTGAGTACTGCACGCACACTCCATATACCCCATCATGTGAGTACTGCACGCACACTCCATATGCCTCATCATCATGTGAGTACTGCACGCACACTCCATATACCCCATCATGTGAGTACTGCACGCGCACTCCATATACCCCATCATGTGAGTACTGCACGCACACTCCATATACCCCATCATGTGAGTACTGCACGCGCACTCTGTATCAGAGGCCAAGAATGAACTGCTAGCGAGTGAACAAATCACGGACAATGCGCACTGATCCGTCACACCGTGCGACTCCCCCCCCCTCCACTTCGACCTCTGACCTCCTGTGAATAAAACGATGGTGATTAAGGCTATTGGCAGAGACGAGGTGGTCCGCGGGGAGCCCCTGAGGATTGTAGGTGTGAAATCCTGTCTCCTAATAACGACATCAGGGATTTGTCTCACATCGTGAGTCCAATAAAAGTTTTTGCCTGAATCACAGACTTTTAAGTCTTATTTTGAGAATGCGCGTGATGAGGAGTAACTGGATAATATTTAGTTCTTCCCTCTCCCCGTGAGCTCACAATCTATTATATTACTGTTTATGGCATGCTTCTTTATATCAGATTGGAGCTGTTTTTTTGGGTGGTACGCGTGGAGCCGTAGGTCTTTAATTAACGTATGCGTCGGACGCGGGGGGCTCAGCTTGCATCCTGAGGCGTGATGGTTTTATTATTTTAATTGGAGGATCGCACATCCGCCGGCACGTCGGTCTGAAAATATACATGCGAATATCAGCTCATACTAAATATACTCCCCCGGTGCTTTATATAGAATTGGGGAGCGCGCCGGCCGCCATCAATTACCGGATTACGGAAGGTTCACGCCGTGATAGCGGATCGAGGAGCAAGCGTGCAGGTGAAGAGACGCGAGGCGCCGTGCAGTCACTTGGAGAACGATCCTCCTGCCTTTAGGTTCAGTTTGGATCGTTGGCCATTTTTTCTTCAGTTTTGGGCTTTGGTGGGGGGGGGGTAATTGAAACAAAATAATACAATTGCCAACCCTGATTAATTCGGGGGAGCTTGGCGCCCGGGGGCAGATGCTGTACTCTCCCAGGAAGCACAGAATGTGTCGCTATTCTGTGGTTAGTTACAGAGAAAAGACAGGCGCGCACGCACACTCTATTACATTAGTGCGTACTTGCGCTCACTAGATCACCAGCAGCCCCCTTCAGAGAGACCCCCGCTGCCATATCTGCCATGGGAGTATCTGCCTCCAAAGTGCCTCCTAAAGCTGGCGGCCTGTCCAAGACCCGCCGCTACGCGCCAGGAGGAGCAGTCGCTTAGGGGTTGTTTTTTCTGTGCTTTGGTAGTTTTCTCCCCGGCTGTATGAGGAGCGATGGAAGTGAACCCCTTGCGGTTGAGGGGAGCCTTTTCCCCGGTTCGTTTGGGGGTATATCTTCTGCACTTGCTGTTGGTTGCCCTGGCTCGTGAAGGAACGAGATGCTTGGTGACATTTACCCGGCTAATGCGTGCGCTGCAGATGATGGCGCAGAGCGTCCTCGCGTCGCTGTCACTTATTAGGAGGATGATGGCGTGCTGATCTCTCGCTGCGATGCGTGTCGCCGTCCCCGGGTCGGGTGACCATCTTTCACGTGTCGGGGTTCTGAGCGTTTGTCAGTCATTCGGCACGCCTGGGGACACAGCTCGCAGGAATCACAGGGTGTACATCTGGGGAGGCCAAGAACTCCCTCCCCCAACTACACCAAATCCCCCATCCCCCATAACCACGGACCACCAGGACCCGCTGGAGATGATCTTGGCTCTGTAATAGCAGCACGGGGGGGGGGTGCTGGTAATACAAAGCTAACAGTCCCAGCGGTATAATGGCAGACCCTGTCCCAAGAGCTTGCAGTCTGGTGGTGTAATGGCAGACCGGGTCCCAAGAGCTTACAGTCTAGCGGTATAATGGGGAGATCCCATCCCCTGGAGATTGTCGGCTCGTTGTGTGTAGTTGTTGGCCCGATTTGCTGGTACAGAGTACTGAGCAGTCAGCACCATGGACAGCGGTCTGTGTCTCGGCAAACGGCCCCCTCCCTGTCTCTCAGACACTGGCAGAGGTTACCGGCATTCCAGGGGTTAGCAGCCCCTCCTGCTGATCCCAGCGCAGTGGAGAGACAGGGAGTTGCTGATTGCCCCCCCCATGTGTAATGTGTTAGAGTGTGCATGTGTGTTTACGTGTGTGTGCAATGTGTACATATGTGTGTCCCCTCCTCTCACACACCTTACCTTCCCTCCTTCCCCAGCTCTCCCTCCCATCCCCCAGTCTATGGGATTCAGCACCAAGGAGAGCAGCAGAACAATGGCCAATCCAGGGAGCGTCTACAAACTGTCAGCTTCTGCCCCCCCAGCAGGTGTGCCGGGTCCCATGCCCCCTACCTACCCCAGCACAGAAGTAGCAGGCAGGGCAGTGCGAGGGCTGGGTGTTAAATAAAGCCCCCCCCCCAGTAAAGACCCAGTGAAACCAGTTCTCCCGGTACACTGGATTAACCCTATGAGATCTGGCAAGGTCACAAGGGATGCACCGATCACCCCCTATAGTAATCGACAACTCCCTCCTGCCACTATATATCATGTGATCTTCTGCCCTGCTGGGGGCAATCTACCCATCCTCAGCGGTGGACTACCACTCACTGCACCCTCAGCCAGCCAGGTCAGTTAGAGTGGCTGCTATATGTACATGAATATGCCTCTGCCCCAGTGGGAGTTATAGTCCACACCAGCTGCTGTGCCTGTGGATGTGTGAAGGAGATTGATGGGAGTTGGGGTAGCTTCGGCAGTCCGCGCCTGCCATCTGAACCAATCCCCAGCCCCTGTCGGCTTGTGCGTTTGTGGACTTGCGTGTCACTTTACCCACAGCCCCTCACTCTGACATCATCCCTTGTCAGGCTGGGGCGGACTCTCGGCAGAGGAGGGAGGGGGCAGTTGTTGAGAAAGAAAAGATTTGCCATCAGACCTCAAGATCCACTGAAGGGAGAAGCAGCTGTTTCCAGAGGAGGGGGGAAGAGGTCTGGATCAATAACCCCCCTCAAAAAAAAAAAAGAACCTGAAGTCTCTGTCCACGGACTGTGGGATCGATACTCTAATTAACTGCCCTGCAAGCTGCATCACTCCGAGGCAGACGTAGCAGGGGCACTTCTCAGGCTGGCCTGGCACTAAGCAAGCACCCAGAGGCACAACCAGCACCCCGCAGGACTCAGAGCAGTGGGAGTCTGCTCGCTCGTGCCTTCCGTGCCCCTCTCCCCTGTACCCACCTCGCCCCAATGAAGGAGCCAGATGCCATCAAACTTTTCATCGGGCAGATTCCCAGGAACCTGGAGGAGAAGGACCTCAAGCCCATCTTCGAGCAGTTTGGGAAAATTTATGAACTTACAGTCATCAAGGATAAATTCACAGGGATGCACAAAGGTAAGAGCAGAGGGGAGCCGATGCTGCCGAGGAGGCAGGTGATGCCGAGGAGGCGAGGAGATGCGATTAGGAGAAGGGGGATTGAAAGGGAGAGAATGGCAAAGGTGTGTGGGGGAAAGTAAGGAGGGGCAGGGAGAGCACAGGGGAGCGAGTGTGCCAAAAGGAGGGAGATTGGAAGTAAACGAGGGTGAAGGAGAGGACACCGGGGCAGCGGAAGGGAAATGGAATGGGATTTTTTATGAAAGTCACTAGGAGATTGGAAGGTTTGTTGGTAGAGGTGAGGAGGAATAACCCAGAAACAGTGATGAGTGGGGGACACAAAGATGACTGACAGGTGGAGGGAGAAGAGCAGGGAATGCCTAACAAAGAGGGGAAGACAGAAAGCAGGTGGGCCATCCCCAAAGGGGGTTACCAATGAGACAGAGAGAGAGACAAAGAGAGATGACAAGAGATGGGCCAGAGAGATGGGGAGTGAGGGCCAAGGAGATGGGGAGTGAGGCCAGAGAGATAGGGAGTGAGGGCCAGGGAAATGGGGAGTGAGAGCCAAGGAGATGGGGAGTGAGAGCCAAGGAGATGGGGAGTGAGAGCCAAGGAGATGGGGAGTGAGAGCCAAGGAGATGGGGAGTGAGGACCAAAGAGATAGGGAATGAGGGCTAGAGAAATTGGGAGTAAGGGCCAGAGAGATTGGCAAGGGAGATGGGGGTGAGAGCCAAGGAGATGAGGGCCAGGGAGATGTAGAGAGATGGAGAGAAGGGCTCTCGGTGACGTGGTTGGTCAGTGCTGGTTTATGGGGGTGAGGGATGGACCCCAGCCCTGGAGAACAATGCCCCTGTGGCCGGCGTTCCACCGAGGGGTGACAGGCTGGGGAATGCTGTGGGTGGGGGAGGAGATGCGAGGAAGACTCTGTGACAGATGGCAGGGGACAGGACAAAAAGATCAAAAAACACTTAATGAAGCAGCACTGGTTAAGCTGGGGGTGGGGGGGTGGGAACAGAAGGGTAAATCCTTCCCATCTTGTCAAACAAGACGTCACAGGCCTAAGTCTCCGGATAAACACAGGACCACCCCTCTGTACCATCATACACCCCTCGCCGCGCTCCCCTGTGAACCAGACCTTTAATATAAACCCTGCCCTCTCCATATATCACTAGATTGTAAGCTCCTTGGGACAGGGTCTCTCATTATATCACTAGACTGTAAGCTCTTTGGGACAGGGTCTGCCATTATACCGCTAGACTGTAAGCTCCTGGGACAGGGTCTCCCATTATACCGCTAGACTGTAAGCTCTTGGGACAGGGTCTCCCATTATACTGCTAGACTGTAAGCTCTTTGGGACAGGGTCTCCCATTATACTGCTAGACTGTAAGCTCTTTGGGACAGAGTCTCCCATTATACTGCTAGAATGTAAGCTCTTTGGGACAGGGTCTCCCATTAAACCTGTGAGCCTCTTAGTGGTGGCATAAATACAATGCATTCTGCTTTTATACCTGTTGTGTTTCATGCTTTGCATTAGCTGGCTGTGCGGTACAGAGCTGTGTATATTGCCTGCGCTGTGCAAATCACACACAGAATACAAACATCACTGGATTTGCTGGGTTTGTTCTGTTCCTGGGAAGCTGGATGTGAGAATGCCTGGTCCAGACCCCCCCCCATACCCCTGTTAATCCTCCCTTTTACTTTTATGAGACCCCAAAGACGTAGAAACGTTAATGGACCGTAAAGACCACTTAATTGGTTTACTGTTAACCCAGTGGGTGCCGGTTTTGATGGATGGTGACCACTTCATGCCACTGAAACACAACAAAAAACCATGTTGGGAATCAAATGGCTTTAAAGATTTCTGTGACGGCCTTTCAACACGCTCCGCCAGATGAGGGGGTGCCAAGCTGAATCGTACATGTTTTTTGCTAAAGACCTTTTGTTTTTTTATTTGTTTGTTTTTTTATTGGGGGTATGTAAACATTAATTAACCAATTAATTAAAGTAATGGCGTTACATATATTATGATCTGAGTGACTTGCGTATTTTGGGTACACCCAAAGAGAGAGATTTGATAAAAAAGGAGAGACGGGAGAGGGGATATGCTGATAGAAACAGAAGGGATATGCTGATAGAAACAGAAGGGATATAGTGGTAGAGAGAGAAGGGAGAGGGGATATAGTGGTAGAGAGAGAAGGGAGAGGGGATATGGTGATAGAAAGAGAAGGGAGAAGGGATATAGTGGTAGAGAGAGAAGGGAGAGGGGATATGGTGATAGAAAGAGAAGGGATATGGTGATAGAAAGAGAAGGGAGAAGGGATATGGTGATAGAAAGAGAAGGGAGAAGGGATATGGTGATAGAGTGGAGATATGATAAAACATAGGAGAAAGGGCAGAGGGAGAATTCTTTCTGAGAATGAAGAGTGGGGTGGTTAACAGAAAGAGAAGGGAGAGGGGGTATGGTGATACAGAGAGAAGGGAGAGGGGGGTATGGTGATACAGAGAGAGAAGGGCGAGGGGGTATGGTGATACAGAGAGAGAAGGGAGAGGGGGTATGGTGATACAGAGAGAGAAGGGAGAGGGGGTATGGTGATACAGAGAGAGAAGGGCGAGGGGGTATGGTGATACAGAGAGAGAAGGGAGAGGGGGTATGGTGATACAGAGAGATGGGAGAGGGGGTATGGTGATACAGAGAGAGAAGGGAGAGGGGGGTATGGTGATACACAGAGAGATGGGAGAGGGGGTATGGTGATACAGAGAGAGAAGGGAGAGGGGGTATGGTGATACAGAGAGAGAAGGGAGAGGGGGGTATGGTGATACACAGAGAGATGGGAGAGGGGGTATGGTGATACAGAGAGAGAAGGGAGAGGGGGTATGATGATACAGAGAGAGAAGGGCGAGGGGGGTATGGTGGTACAGAGAGAGAAGGGAGAGGGGGTATGGTGATACAGAGAGAGAAGGGAGAGGGGGTATGGTGATACAGAGAGAGAAGGGAGAGGGGGTATGGTGATACAGAGAGAGAAGGGAGATGGGGTATGGTGATACAGAGAGAGAAGGGAGATGGGGTATGGTGATACAGAGAGAGAAGGGAGAGGGGGTATGGTGATACAGAGAGAGAAGGGAGATGGGGTATGGTGATACAGAGAGAGAAGGGAGACGGGGTATGGTGATACAGAGAGAGAAGGGAGACGGGGTATGGTGATACAGAGAGAGAAGGGAGACGGGGTATGGTGATACAGAGAGAGAAGGGAGACGGGGTATGGTGATACAGAGAGAGAAGGGAGACGGGGTATGGTGATACAGAGAGAGAAGGGAGAGGGGGTATGGTGATACAGAGAGAGAAGGGAGAGGGGGTATGGTGATACAGAGAGAGAAGGGAGATGGGGTATGGTGATACAGAGAGAAGGGAAAGGGGGTTATGATAAAATAAAGGTGAGAAGGCAGAGGGGAAATTATTTTGTGAGAAAGGTGGAGTAGGATTGATAACAGAGAGAAGGGAGAGGGGATATGATAAAATAGAGAGAAAGAACATTTGATAAACCAGGAGAGAATATGATAATGAGGAGAGAAGGGAGAGGGCGTATGGTGATAGAGAGAGGAGAGCGGATATGATAAACCAGGAGAGAATATGATAATGAGGAGAGAAGGGAGAGGGCGTATGGTGATAGAGAGAGGAGAGCGGATATGATAAACCAGGAGAGAATATGATAATGAGGAGAGAAGGGAGAGGGCGTATGGTGATAGAGAGAGGAGAGCGGATATGATAAACCAGGAGAGAATATGATAATGAGGAGAGAAGGGAGAGGGCGTATGGTGATAGAGAGAGGAGAGCGGAGTATGATAAAACGTACTAGTTTTTTTTTGGTGAGAAGCTGTTTATTTGCAGAAAAATATTGCTAAGGGTTGAAGAAGACAGTTACATGCTGGGGGGCAGGGGACCTGGGGGGCTGGGGACCTGGGGGGGCTGGGGACCTGGGGGGCAGGGGGGCTGGGGTAATTTGAATTCAAAAACAGGATGGAGCATTTCTTGTAGCAGGTGTGTAGATATCTGGGCATCGGGGACTGCGTCTGTGGCATAGCTGGGGCGCGTCTCCTGGCTGGGGATACTGAGAATTGCCGCCGTGTATACGGACGTAACCCAAGACACGGGCTGCGTGTAACCAAATCACCTGCTAACTGCGTGTCGTGTCAGTAGGTGTGCATGTAACCGGCCCCTGCCAGGCTGCCAGCTGATTTCACCCGGACAGACACAGACGATTCCGAAATTATTTAATCTGTACGGCTCTGCCAAGCCTGCCCCCCAACAAATAAACATGTGAAAAGGAGACCTGTGAGGTTTGGGGGGCTCTGTGCACATGAAGAAGAGACCTGTGAGGTTTGAGGGGCTCTGTGCACATGAAGAAGAGACCTCTGAGGTTTAGGACAGTGTTATATTGTATACCTATTCCGGCCTGTAACTCTGTGCTCACGCTTTGTGTCTCTTGCAGGATGTGCGTTTCTCACGTACTGTGCCCGGGAGTCGGCACTAAAAGCCCAGAGTGCCCTCCATGAGCAGAAGACCCTCCCAGGGGTAAGTGAGCTTCTTCTCGTCTCGCTCTTTCCATCGCTCCCCACTAACCGTGAAAGAGCCGGTGTTGCAGGGGCTGCCGGTGTTGCAGGGGCTGCCGGTGTTGCAGGGGCTGCCGGTGTTGCAGGGGCTGCCGGTGTTGCAGGGGCTGCCGGCTCGCAGGGCTCTCTGTTGGACGAGGTGTAAAAATAGGCGGCTATTATTACCTTTTGCTTAAGGAAGTGTCATCACTTCGGGAGGGCCGTGTCCCCGGTGGCATTTCGCCATCTGTGCGAGTTCCATGGATAGACCCGGCCTGGGAATTCACGCGCAAACCCTCACCTGACTGTATCCTTCCTCTCAGTGCTCAAACCCACGGGCAAAGCAAACATATTAATGTTCCAGAAAGGGGCGTGGGTTCATAGACTGGCCAACCAGCAGAGGAGGTGGAAGCGCATACATGGGGTATAGTCACCTAACAGGGAATAGTGCAGACCCCAAAAGCCACGGCGTACTACATTTACTGCGTACTACTGCGTTTCGCCCCATTGCGTATTGGGGAAGACCCGGCGCGTTCCGTTGCTCCCCCTGTTCTGTGGCTGGTGTGTTCATTTTTCACGGCAATACAACTCCCTTGTTAGTGAACTTTCCTTTTTAGTGGACCCCCCGTGGGGGATATCTTCGGTTAAAGAACGCAGCCTCCCACCGGCATTTAATGGGTCGCTGTACGGCGGGATTACAGTCCCCCGCGCATGGAGGCCACAGACGCACGTAAACACGGACGCTCGCCCTTCCCTGCCCTTTATAGGGCGGAATCAGAGCCGGGATTAACTGCCAATGAAACATTGACACCAAAGGGTTAATTTCATGATACGGTTAGGGGGAAGAGGTCTGCATGGTTTTGGGGGGCTCTGGGCACCGTGATTTTAGGCCGCGGGGGCAAGTAATGGAGCAGACAGGGAATCAGAGAAAAGTGAAGCAGGCAGTGATAGCGCGCGTGGGGGGGATCAGGGAGGTGATCGGGGGTCCGCCGCCGCCGTCTTCTGTCCCTTAATTGGCATAAAAAGCTTACTGTCCGTCGGCCATTAATCCTCTCAGGAAGGAGCCGGCGGGAGGTCTGACGCGTCTCACCCTCTCTGCTCGTTCCAAGAAACTGCTGAGTAAGAGTGACGGGACGTGAGAAGATTGGGGGTGAGCGTGCGGGTCATGCGTGTAACAGACACGGAGGGACGAATGCCGCGATACCCCGAGTATATCAGCACGGCGAGCAGCATAGTATGATATAGCATGATATAGTACGATATAGTATGATGTCAGAGACGTGTCATTAGAGTGCGCGTGTATCTATAACACTGTATGTGATTAATACCTGCGCTCTGTGGATTGAAGGTGGTGGCACGGGGTCCAGGCCGCGTTGTCCCTCGCTGCTGGTGCTCGGGTCAGAACTCGTAATCCACGAGCCACACAGCATGCTGGGATACGGAGAGATTATGATTTGATTGGATAATCCTGGGATTAGCGGGGGGCTCTGGGATTTCGTACGGGAGATTAGAGTTGGAATCAGTACACAGCTGGCTTCTGATCTGAAGGCCACACCGTGTCGTCCCTCCGCTCCCCCAGCCACGCTGCCTATGGGTCCCTGAAAGTGACCGGTGCCAAGGAGCTAGGCATAGTGTCAGCCATTATCATCACTCACAGCCGGGGCCCCACTGTGTTCCTGCAAAGAGCCCGCTCTGATGGACACCCCGCATGTCCCGTCCTACCTTGTTAGGTCGTTAAGGGCTCAAGTAATTCTATGGACATTGACCTCATTATTTCCAGCAGCAGGTGACACGTTAACCACGGACGCTGCTTGACCTGCGTGGGAAGTCAATGGTTAATTGGCCCTTCATGGGGCCACGGAGAGCATCGGCCCCTCAAATGGGTTACTCTGACCCAAGGCCATCTTCTGCCAGCTTCATTACACGTTGTCACACCCTGTGGCCCTGGGCTAGCAGTGGCCCCTGAGTCATGAGTCTGGCCGGAAGCACAAACATAAAATTTCCTTGTGGCAGGCAGAGCAGCCGGGGGTTTAGAGCGACCTGCGCGAGGTTTGTGGGAGTTGAGTGTCGGGTATTGAAGGGCTGATTATACGGAATGCGTGGCAACCACCTCCTGAGACATTTAGACAGAAAATCATCAGAGAATGTCATGAGGAGAGGGACGGGGGGGGCAGGGGGGGCTGGAACTGAAATAAAGGGTGGAGCGGGTTAGGGAGAGGCGCTCCCTGATACCCCGGCAGTGGCGAGAACATTAACAAAACTGGCATCTGCCACCGATAGATGGATGGGTAGACGAAAGGATGGATGGATGAATGGATGGATAGATAGATGGGTGGATGGATAGATGGGTGGATAGACAGATAGACGGATGGATGGGTGGATAGACAGATAGACGGTGGATGGATAGACGGATGGATGGATAGACGGATGGATGGATAGACGGATGGATGGATAGTTGAATGGATGGATGGATGGATGGATAGATGGGTGGATAGATGGATAGATGGGTGGATGGATGGATGGATGGATGGATAGATGGATGGATGGATGGATAGACGGATGGATGGATGGATGGATGGATGGATAGATGGATGGATGGATGGATAGATGGATGGATGGATAGATGGATCGATGCCCCAAAATGATATATATATAACGCTACTTTATTGTACCGCATTAAACTGCGTGGAATACAGAGACGGTGTCACAAAATCCACCAGCACTCGAGGCTCTGTTCTCTCTTCTCTCCCTGTTCCTTTTCTTCCCCTTTTCACCACCTTCCCTCTTTGTTTTTTTCTTCTCCCCTTCTCCTTTATCCTTCTTTCCCTTTCCCTTTTCTGATCTCACCCCCTGCTCCCCTTTCTTCTCCCCTTCTCCCTTGTTTCTTCTTTCCCCTCTTCTTCCCTGACTCACTCTCTCACTTTTCTCCCCATCTCCCTCCTTTTCTCCTTTGATTTTTTCTTCCCTCTTTGCGTTCCTGACCATCTTACTCCTCTCCCTTTCTCCCTCACTGAAAACCCTTGTCCCTCCTTTTTCTCCTCTCTCACCCTGCTTCGTTATTCTCCCCTATATTCCACCCCCTCTCCGTGCATCCCTGATTCTTGACTTTCCGTAATCCTGGCTCGTTCCCGTCTCCTCCTTTTTAGCACTTTGTTTCTGTCCCTTTCATCTCTCACCCTTTTTCACACCCGTCTGTTTTCCAACCCCCGCTTTACTTATCTCTCTCTGTTCCCCTCCTTTAAATCTCTCCCCTTGTCTCTGATCATTGAGGTCTCTCCATCTCCCCCTTTTGCCCATCATTCACTGCCCCCACCCACTTATCCCGGTATTTTTCTTGGGGGAGATTGTACTCCCCCATCCCATTGTTTACAGTGAGAAGTGATGACGTGACTTTAGTTACCTGGCAACCTTCAGGATAAATCGGGGTGAGTGGGTGGTTGCTAGGGAGCGTGTTCTCTGGTTTCCATAGTTACCAATCATCTGGCTCTTTTGTCAGTGAATGAAATGCTGGTACAGGCTGGCTGTAATTACATGGCATATCGGGGAGACCTTACACTGCACAGGGCACGTTAGGGGTGCCAAATGATTTAACCCTCTGCCTGCCTGTGGTGTAAGGGACTTGGACTGACACCTAGGGTTTTAAGTGATGTAGAACTTCGGTGTACTGCGTCTCCCATCATTCTGAGCCAGCCTGTGCACACACATCCTCCTAAATAGCCCAATCTCTACCCCAGCCGTTGCCTCAGACCCTTCACTCTGACTACGTGCCCCTCACTAGCCCATCCCTCCCTCCTCCATATTTTTGCAACCTCACCCCCCACCATTGCTTGTTATCTCTAAGCCTCCCCCATCTCTGCAAGGCCTCTAACAGAGCATCACTTGCTGGGGGATACAACCGTCGCCTAGCAACAGCTGGGATGGGATGCAGAGATGAATACCATGGCAACATTTCTTCCCTTCTAAAGCACCAGAATTAGCGATTAACCCTGTCTGTGCCGACAGAAAGTCAGCCTATTAAAGCTGTGGAATGGCAGCCCGTATTAATGGCTTTATGGCTTGTTGGTGTTAATGAGCGCATGAAATATGCATACAGGAACAGGACGAGAGACGGGCATGAGTACACAATACTAACGCACAACCACAAACCCCTGTGGGCACCCGATAGGCATTACTCTCCAAATATACCCATGCAGGGCTTGGCTAGTGACGCTGATACATTGTATGTACATTGTATGTACATTGTATGCTAGTGACGCTGATACATTGTATGTACATTCTCTGCTAGTGACGCTGATACATTGTATGTACATTCTCTGCTAGTGACGCTGATACATTGTATGTACATTGTCTGCTAGTGACGCTGATACATTGTATGTATATTGTATGTTAGTGACGCTGATACATTGTATATATATTGTATGCTAGTAACGCTGATACATTGTATGTATATTGTCTGCTAGTGACGCTGATACATTGTATGTACATTCTCTGCTAGTTACCCTGATACATTGTATGTATATTGTCTGCTAGTTACCCTGATACATTGTATGTATATTGTCTGCTAGTGACGCTGATACATTGTATGTACATTGTATGTATATTGTATGTTGGTGAAGCTGATACATTGTATGTACATTGTATGCTAGTGATGCTGATACATTGTATGTACATTCTCTGCTAGTTACCCTGATACATTGTATGTATATTGTCTGCTAGTGACGCTGATACATTGTATGTATATTGTATGTTGGTGACGCTGATACATTGTATGTACATTGTCTGCTAGTGACGCTGATACATTGTATGTATATTGTATGTTAGTGACGCTGATACATTGTATGTATATTGTATGTTAGTGATGCTGATACATTGTATGTATATTGTCTGCTAGTAACGCTGATACATTGTATGTACATTGTATGTTAGTGACGCTGATACATTGTATGTATATTGTATGTTAGTGATGCTGATACATTGTATGTACATTCTCTGCTAGTTACCCTGATACATTGTATGTATATTGTCTGCTAGTGACGCTGATACATTGTATGTATATTGTATGTTGGTGACGCTGATACATTGTATGTACATTGTCTGCTAGTGACGCTGATACATTGTATGTACATTGTATGTTAGTGACACTGATACATTGTATGTATATTGTATGCTAGTGACGCTGATACATTGTATGTACATTGTATGTTAGTGACGCTGATACATTGTATGTATATTGTATGTTAGTGATGCTGATACATTGTATGTATATTGTCTGCTAGTGACGCTGATACATTGTATGTATATTGTATGTTGGTGACGCTGATACATTGTATGTACATTGTCTGCTAGTGACGCTGATACATTGTATGTATATTGTATGTTAGTGACGCTGATACATTGTATGTATATTGTATGTTAGTGACGCTGATACATTGTATGTATATTCTCTGCTAGTGACGCTGATACATTGTATGTATATTGTATGTTGGTGAAGCTGATACATTGTATGTACATTGTCTGCTAGTGACGCTGATACATTGTATGTATATTGTATGTTAGTGACGCTGATACATTGTATGTATATTGTATGTTAGTGACGCTGATACATTGTATGTATATTCTCTGCTAGTGACGCTGATACATTGTATGTATATTGTATGTTGGTGAAGCTGATACATTGTATGTACATTGTCTGCTAGTGACGCTGATACATTGTATGTATATTGTATGTTAGTGACGCTGATACATTGTATGTATATTGTATGCTAGTGACGCTGATATATTGTATGTACATTGTATGTTAGTGACGCTGATAGATTGTATGTATATTGTATGCTAGTGACGCTGATACATTGTATGTACATTGTATGTTAGTGACGCTGATATATTGTATGTATATTGTATGTTAGTGAAGCTGATACATTGTATGTACATTGTCTGCTAGTGATGCTGATACATTGTATGTATATTGTATGCTAGTGACGCTGATACATTGTATGTACATTGTATGTTAGTGACGCTGATATATTGTATGTATATTGTATGTTAGTGACGCTGATACATTGTATGTACATTGTCTGCTAGTGACGCTGATACATTGTATGTATATTGTATGTTAGTGACGCTGATACATTGTATGTATATTGTATGCTAGTGACACTGATACATTGTATGTATATTGTATGCTAGTGACACTGATACATTGTATGTATATTGTATGTTAGTGACGCTGATACATTGTATGTACATTGTATGTTAGTGACGCTGATACATTGTATGTATATTGTCTGCTAGTGACGCTGATATATTGTATGTACATTGTATGTTAGTGACGCTGATATATTGTATGTACATTGTATGTTAGTGACACTGATACATTGTATGTATATTGTATGTTAGTGATGCTGATACATTGTATGTATATTGTCTGCTAGTGACGCTGATATATTGTATGTACATTGTCTGTTAGTGACGCTGATATATTGTATGTTAGTGACGCTGATACATTGTATGTATATTGTATGCTAGTGACGCTGATACATTGTATGTATATTGTATGCTAGTGACGCTGATACATTGTATGTATATTGTATGTTAGTGACGCTGATACATTGTATGTATATTGTATGCTAGTGACGCTGATACATTGTATGTATATTGTATGTTAGTGACGCTGATACATTGTATGTATATTGTATGTTAGTGACGCTGATACATTGTATGTATATTGTATGCTAGTGACGCTGATACATTGTATGTATATTGTATGTTAGTGACGCTGATACATTGTATGTACATTGTATGTTAGTGACGCTGATACATTGTATGTATATTGTATGTTAGTGACGCTGATACATTGTATGTATATTGTATGTTAGTGACGCTGATACATTGTATGTACATTGTATGTTAGTGACGCTGATATATTGTATGTATATTGTATGTTAGTGAAGCTGATACATTGTATGTACATTGTCTGTTAGTGACGCTGATATATTGTATGTATATTGTATGCTAGTGACGCTGATACATTGTATGTACATTGTATGTTAGTGACGCTGATATATTGTATGTATATTGTATGTTAGTGACGCTGATACATTGTATGTACATTGTCTGCTAGTGACGCTGATACATTGTATGTATATTGTATGTTAGTGACGCTGATACATTGTATGTATATTGTATGCTAGTGACACTGATACATTGTATGTATATTGTATGCTAGTGACACTGATACATTGTATGTATATTGTATGTTAGTGACGCTGATACATTGTATGTACATTGTATGTTAGTGACGCTGATACATTGTATGTATATTGTCTGCTAGTGACGCTGATATATTGTATGTACATTGTATGTTAGTGACGCTGATATATTGTATGTACATTGTATGTTAGTGACACTGATACATTGTATGTATATTGTATGTTAGTGACGCTGATACATTGTATGTATATTGTCTGCTAGTGACGCTGATATATTGTATGTACATTGTCTGTTAGTGACGCTGATATATTGTATGTTAGTGACGCTGATACATTGTATGTATATTGTATGCTAGTGACGCTGATACATTGTATGTATATTGTATGCTAGTGACGCTGATACATTGTATGTATATTGTATGTTAGTGACGCTGATACATTGTATGTATATTGTATGCTAGTGACGCTGATACATTGTATGTATATTGTATGTTAGTGACGCTGATACATTGTATGTATATTGTATGTTAGTGACGCTGATACATTGTATGTATATTGTATGCTAGTGACGCTGATACATTGTATGTATATTGTATGTTAGTGACGCTGATACATTGTATGTACATTGTATGTTAGTGACGCTGATACATTGTATGTATATTGTATGTTAGTGACGCTGATACATTGTATGTATATTGTATGCTAGTGACGCTGATACATTGTATGTACATTGTATGCTAGTGACGCTGATACATTGTATGTACATTGTATGTTAGTGACGCTGATACATTGTATGTACATTGTATGTTAGTGACGCTGATACATTGTATGTATATTGTATGTTAGTGACGCTGATACATTGTATGTAAGGGGCAGGGGTATTGTCAGTGCTGTATTAATTACCCCCTTTGGGTCTACAGTTTGGGGAACCTGCCGGTGGTTTCCTTAGACAGCCCTTCTCTGTGTGACATAATCCACGTAAAAGCGGTGGTAAAGTGGAGGCTACTTGTACCTTGCTGTATATAAAGCGGCTGCGCATGGATAGGGCCACGCACCATGGACACAGCGCGTTTCCAATGACGGGATGAGTAGAGCTGCGTGTATCACAGGGCAGAGTCGGTGGGGGCAGGGTAATTACAGACAGGCAGGGCCCTGGGGCCGGGCAGTCACCAGCTATTTTATTCATGAATATTGGACCCCAGGTGGCTCAGTGCTGGCTGGCCGCTTGCCATCTCGCATTGGCCACCCCCAAGCTAAAATTTCCTATGTACCAGCATTGTGGCCCCAACACAAAGAGCCCCTTGTGTGTCTTCCCCCTGGGGCAAATTGTTAATCAGCGAGGGGCCAACGCGGATCAGGGAAAGCGTCCAGCGCACCCAGCCACATTCCATGGAAAAATAGGAGGATTTGGGGCAAAATGCGGCACACGGTATGTCACAATGCTTGAAAAGAGCTCTGGAAACGGGATGAAAGCGTTGGCACACGCGGTGTGTGATATGACGAGCCGCGGGGAAAGCGGGAGGATTATTTATACCGTGATTTTTCCTTTTCTATTAATGATGAATCCTCAGGTGAGGACGGCGTCGGCTCGTTCATTGGGAGATCTGTAGTTAAGGCGTCCGTGGTCCTGATGTGGGCCTGTTAACCCATCCCAGTGTGATGCTGGATGACGGGGGCTTCTCGGGCTCTGATCGGGCTCTGATCGGGCTCTGGCCACCGGTGTGGTCCATAAGGGCTGGCTGATTTACGGACACGTGGCTGTCACTGGCAGATGTGGCCCGTCCCGAGCTGAATGCGGACACGCCGGGCGCAGGGAAGCCATGTTCAGTGGTGTTATCTCTTTTTACGTGACAGGTCTGTGCAATTAGGGGCTAATTGATGTGCGCTGGTCAGGGGCCGCAGTGATTAGAGGGGATTCAGGAGACCCCCCAATCAGTCACAGATCAGTCTGTGGGCACCTACGTGGGTACATTAGCGTTGGGTATCGGTCTGCGCTTCGTGATTGGCGGCTCCCACTTTATTTTAAATTAAATCGGGAAATCTTGCTTTATTATTATCTAATTGACCCTAAGTGCCCGCAAGGCTGACACCCCTCGCTATAACTGCCCCCTGGGCATCCTACCCCTCAGCCCCCCACAAACAGCATGCGCTCCATAATTAGTCATTTGACATCAATTGACGAGTTACTGGCATACTGTAATATGTTTGCATGTTGGGATGTAACGTAACACGCGTGTCTGCCAGCACATCAATGACTTAGTGATTCACGGCGACGGATTTATTGATTCATTGCTCTGATGTATTGATAGATTGTGACACTGCGGTGTATTAAACACTAATACATTGATTCCCTTTGACACGGTAACACACTCACACTCACATCCTGGGGCAGGCATTAGGCGTGTGTCAGGTGATGAGTGCCTGGGGATTGCTCTGCAATCGGGATTTCGGCCTCTCGGGATTTTGGGCTCCATGGATTTTGGGCTCTCGGGATTTCGGGCTCTCAGGATTTCGGGCTCTCGGGATTTCGGGCTCTCAGGATTTCGGGCTCTCGGGATTTCGGGCTCTCGGGATTTCGGGCTCTCAGGATTTCGGGCTCTCGGGATTTCGGGCTCTCGGGATTTCGGGCTCTCTAGATTTCGGGCTCCAGGGATTTCGGGCTCTCGGGATTTCGGCCTCTCGGGATTTCGGGCTCTCGGGATTTTGGGCTCCAGGGATTTCGGGCTCCAGGGATTTCGGGCTCTCAGGATTTCGGGCTCTCAGGATTTCAGAGAGGCAGGGCTCTGGGGCTCTCGGGATTTCGGGCTCCAGGGATTTCGGAGAGGCAGGGCTCTGGTGCTCTCGGGATTTCGGGCTCCAGGGATTTCGGGCTCTCGGGATTTCGGAGAGGCAGGGCTCTGGGGCTCTCGGGATTTCGGAGAGGCAGGGCTCTGGGGCTCTCGGGATTTCGGGCTCCAGGGATTTCGGAGAGGCAGGGCTCTGGGGCTCTCGGGATTTCGGGCTCCAGGGATTTCGGGCTCCAGGGATTTCGGGCTCCAGGGATTTCGGGCTCTCGGGATTTCGGAGAGGCAGGGCTCTGGGGCTCTCGGGATTTCGGAGAGGCAGGGCTCTGGGGCTCTCGGGATTTCGGGCTCCAGGGATTTCGGAGAGGCAGGGCTCTGGGGCTCTCGGGATTTCGGTCTCCAGGGATTTCGGGCTCCAGGGATTTCGGGCTCTCGGGATTTTGGGCTCTCGGGATTTCGGGCTCTCGGGATTTCGGGATTTCGGAGAGGCAGGGCCCTGGGGCTCTCGGGATTTCGGGCTCTCGGGATTTCGGGATTTCGGGCTCTCGGGATTTTCTCATGTTCTATTCTCTCTGTTTCAGATGAATCGGCCAATTCAAGTGAAACCAGCAGACAGTGAAAGCCGAGGAGGTACCGATCTCCCCCAAAACATCTACCCCCATCCTCTAACCTCTGCCTGCTCCCACCTTATAACCCGTCCCGATCCACATCTGCCCCTCTACATCCAGTGGGGTAATTCTGTGTATGGATCCTGTGTTTATTAGTGCTGATGTATGTGTGCTGAGCTACTAAACCCCTTGTAAACGCATAGTAACTGCAGATTAGGGCCCGTCCCATGGGGCCCCCGTGTTACACGTCCGCTCCTGTACATCTCTGCCCGGCCCCATCTCTGCCCTCATCCCTGTCCTTTCCTGACCTCATCCCTGACGCTCCCTGCCTCGCCCCAGACCCCTTCCCTGTAGCTGCGGCCCCCAGCTGCTAACGTATCCTGTCTTCCCTCACTATTGTGCCCTCCGGGGCCACAGAGGACCGCAAGCTGTTTGTGGGGATGTTGGGGAAGCAGCAGACGGACGAGGACGTCCGGAGGATGTTTGAACCCTTTGGAAATATCGATGAGTGCACGGTGCTCCGGGGCCCCGACGGGACCAGCAAAGGTACGAGACACCGTGAGTGGCGGCTCTCACGCGGACACGTATGTGTGATAGCGGTACCTGGGGCTTAATTACGAGGCACGTGGACGTGAGGCACAGGGGCACACACTTCATCTGTCACATCTCACATACTTACCCCAACTACCCCCGGCATGGACTGGAAATACCCTCAGGGCACCGTGCCTGGGGTCTACAGAGACTCCAACTCCTATGATCCAGGTGCAAACCCCCAGCGCTGGCTTCTGTGGGGAGAAAAAAATACATTTATCATGGGTGGCGGGGACAATACCCTGTCTGGGATGATGGGAGTGGTAGTTGCCGCCTGCGCCCTGTCCCTTTGATGTGGCTCCTCTTTGTGGTCTAGTAGTGTGTTATTGTCTGTGGTTGCGGTGCTGTGTGTAGTGATGTGATTTCTCCCTCTCTCAAGGCTGTGCATTTGTGAAGTTTCAGACACACACCGAGGCGCAGGCTGCCATAAACACACTGCACGGAAGTCGGACTCTGCCGGTAAGTGGAGACATATATCCACTCCTCCTGTGACACGCACTGCCCTGTGATTGGGGGTGAGCACGTTTCCTCCTCAGCAGTCAGTGGCACAGTGTGTGTGTGTGTGTGTGTGTGTGTGTGTGTGTGTGTGTGTGGTGTATACTGTGTAATATGATGTGTATGCCGCGCATGCCGCGTGTCTCTCTCACCGTGTGCACTCATCGTGCCGTGCAGGGGGCCTCCTCCAGTTTGGTGGTGAAGTTCGCGGACACAGAGAAGGAGCGTGGCTTGCGCCGTATGCAGCAGGTGGCCAATCAGCTGGGCATGTTCAGTCCGATCGCACTGCAGTTCGGGGCGTACAGCGCGTACACACAGGCAGTAAGTGACCAGGTGAATTACTCGCTCTCCTCACCCCCACCAAATGTCTCTTCGTGTCTGTGGAGGCGACTGATTACATGTGTGACCTCACTAACGGGACAGTGTGACCTCATTAATACCACGTCAGACAGTGTGACCTCACTAACGGGACAGTGTGACCTCATTAATACCACGTCAGACAGTGTGACCTCACTAACGGGACAGTGTGACCTCATTAATACCACGTCAGACAGTGTGACTTCACTAACGGGACAGTGTGACCTCATTAATACCACGTCAGACAGTGTGACCTTACTAACGGGACAGTGTGACCTCACTAACAGGACAGTATGACCTCACTAACACCACATCACACAGTGTGACCTCACTAACAGGATAGTATGACCTCACTAACACCACGGCAGACTGTATGACCTCACTAACATTATCTCAGACAGTATGACCTCACTGACACCACGTCAGATAGTATGACCTTTCTTTGTCATTGTGCCCCCCACAGCTGATGCAGCAGCAGGCCGCCCTGGTGGCTGCCCATAGCGCTTACCTCAACCCCATGGCAACAATGGCTGCCGTGCAGATGCAGCAAATGGCGACAATCAACCCTAATGGGATCATAGCCACTCCCATCACTCCTGTCACTCCCATCACCTCCTCTTCAGGTGAGCGCACACTACACTGTGAGGCAGCGCTGTTGAATTTCTGGTGTCTGTTGCACTCTCACCCTGACTTTGGTGTCTGTTTAGGGACCAGTACCCCCCCAACACTCGCTGCAACCCCAGTACCTGCCATTACTGCCACACTGGGGGTAAATGGATACAGTGCCGTTCCCACTCAGAGCAGCGTACAGCCCAGTTCGGAGGCCATCTACACGAACGGTCTGCACCCTTACCCAGGTGAGTGCCCTGTTGGTGTATCTAATAGCCCCTGTGTGTGTTGATGCCCCCTGTGGGTATCTGCCCTCCATATGCATCATTCTCTTTGGCCTCTTTTTTCCTCAGCCCAGAGTCCGGTGACCCAGCTGGATCCTCTCCAACAAGCCTACGCCGGCATGCAGCATTACACAGGTACAGGGGACACCCCGCTAGGGGCATCAGCAGGGGGTTCAAGGCATCTCAGGCTGGGGTATTAATATAGACATTTCCCCCTGTGGGTATGAGGAGAAGCTTGTCTGTTAAGACATGAAGCTGGGGTTATTAACATGGGCAGGGTGTATGGAGGGGGCTGGGGTTATTAACAAGGGCAGGGTGTATGGAGGGGGCTGGGGTTATTAACAAGGGCAGGGTGTATGGAGGGGGCTGGGGTTATTAACAAGGGCAGGGTGTATGAGGGGGCTGGGGTTATTAACATGGGCAGGGTGTATGGAGGGGGCTGGGGTTATTAACATGGGCAGGGTGTGTGAGGGGGCTGGGGTTATTAACATGGGCAGGGTGTATGGAGGGGGCTGGGGTTATTAACATGGGCAGGGTGTATGGAGGGGGACTGGGGTCAGGATAGGAAGACAAGGTGCCAGCTCTCACATCTCCTATCACTCACAGCCGCATACCCAGCAGCGTACGGTTTGGTGAGCCCTGCATTCACTCAGCCTCAGGCTCTGCTCCCCCAGCAGCCTCCACAGCAACAGCAACAGAGAGAGGGTGAGTGTGACTTCATGAGTGTTCTGTCATCCGCTGTCATCTGCCCTTACCCAGTGCCCCCTGTCATCGCCCGCTGTCATCTGCCCTTACCCAGTGCCCCCTGTCATCGCCCGCCGTCATCTGCCCTTACCCAGTGCCACCTGTCATCACCCGCCGTCATCTGCCCTTACCCAGTGCCCCCTGTCATCACCCGCTGTCATCTGCCCTTACCCAGTGCCCCCTGTCATCACCCGCTGTCATCTGCCCTTACCCAATGCCACCTGTCATCACCCGCTGTCATCTGCCCTTACCCAGTGCCCCCTGTCATCACCCGCTGTCATCTGCCCTTACCCAGTGCCCCCTGTCATCACCCGCTGTCATCTGCCCTTACCCAATGCCACCTCTCATCACCCGCTGTCATCTGCCCTTACCCAGTGCCCCCTGTCATCACCCGCTGTCATCTGCCCTTACCCAATGCCACCTGTCATCACCCGCTGTCATCTGCCCTTACCCAGTGCCCCCTGTCATCACCCGCTGTCATCTGCCCTTACCCAGTGCCCCCTGTCATCACCCGCTGTCATCTGCCCTTACCCAATGCCACCCGTCATCACCCGCTGTCATCTGCCCTTACCCAGTGCCACCTCTCATCACCCAGCTACTCCCCCCTATTGCCATCCCCCTACCCCCTCTGCTGCCACAATGCTGTCATCCAGTTACCTCCTGCTATGCCATTCCAGCCCTGTTCTGTCACCCGCTGTTGTCACACTAGCCCCCTGCTGTCCCCCATTAGCAGCCCCAACTTCTAGCCCCTGCTATCGCGTCTAATGGAGAGCGTCCTGCCTTCCTGACAGGTCCTGAGGGCTGCAACATCTTCATCTACCATCTGCCCCAGGAGTTCACCGACTCCGAGATCCTGCAGATGTTTCTGCCCTTTGGAAACGTCATCTCCGCCAAAGTGTTTGTAGACCGAGCCACCAATCAGAGCAAGTGCTTTGGTGAGTGAGCTGCTACCCTGCGCGTTTTGCCCTATGTGCTGCGTGTCCTCTGACGTGTTATTCTCTCCCATGTGTTTTGCTGCATGTATGTGCTGCGTGTCCTCTGACGTGTTATTCTCTCCCATGTGTTTTGCTGCATGTATGTGCTGCGTGTCCTCTGACGTGTTATTCTCTCCCATGTGTTTTGCCGCATGTATGTGCTGCGTGTCCTCTGATGTGTTATTCTCTCCCATGTGTTTTGCCGCATGTATGCGCTGCGTGTCCTCTGACGTGTTATTCTCTCCCATGTGTTTTGCCGCATGTATGTGCTGCGTGTCCTCTGACGTGTTATTCTCTAACCATGTGTTTTGCCGCATGCATGTGCTGCGTGTCCTCTGACGTGTTATTCTCTCCCATGTGTTTTGCCGCATGTATGCGCTGCGTGTCCTCTGACGTGTTATTCTCTCCTGTGTGTTTTGCCACATGTATGCGCTGTGTGTTCTCTGACATGTTATTCTCTCCCGTGTGTTTTGCCGCATGTATGCGCTGTGTGTTCTCTAACATGTTATTCTCTCCCGTGTGTTTTGCCGCATGTATGTGCTGCGTGTCCTCTGACGTGTTATTCTCTCCCATGTGTTTTGCCGCATGTATGCGCTGCGTGTCCTCTGACATGTTATTCTCTCCCATGTGTTTTGCAGCATGTATGTGCTGCGTGTCCTCTGATATGTTATTCTCTCCCATGTGTTTTGCCGCATGTATGCGCTGCGTGTCCTCTGACGTGTTATTCTCTCCCATGTGTTTTGCCGCATGTATGCACTGCGTGTCCTCTGACATGTTATTCTCTCCCATGTGTTTTGCAGCATGTATGCACTGCGTGTCCTCTGACATGTTATTCTCTCCCATGTGTTTTGCCGCATGTATGTGCTGTGTGTTCTCTGACATGTTATTCTCTCCCATGTGTTTTGCCGCATGTATGCGCTGTGTATTCTCTGGCGTGTTATTCTCTCCCATGTGTTTTGCCGCATGTATGCACTGCGTGTCCTCTGACATGTTATTCTCTCCCATGTGTTTTGCCGCATGTATGCACTGCGTGTCCTCTGACATGTTATTCTCTCCCATGTGTTTTGCAGCATGTATGCGCTGCGTGTCCTCTGACATGTTATTCTCTCCCATGTGTTTTGCCGCATGTATGCACTGCGTGTCCTCTGACATGTTATTCTCTCCCGTGTGTTTTGCGTGTCACCTGATGAACCGTTTCCTCGCCTTACAGGATTCGTAAGCTTTGACAATCCCGGCAGCGCGCAGGCTGCCATCCAGGCAATGAACGGATTCCAGATTGGGATGAAGAGACTGAAAGTGCAACTCAAACGACCAAAAGATGCCAACCGACCATACTGAGGAGATCAGGTGGGTGCCCGTCGCATCAGGGTGGGCATAAATTATTACAATGGGTTAATGAGACTGGCCAGGTCTCCATCACGCACCGCAAGGGTTGGGTGCCCACCGTCCTCCGTCGGCCACAGGCGTTGGCATCCTAGGCTTTTTGTCACAGCTCCGAGGAGGAAGAAAGAGCGCTGGCACAGAACCCCGGCACAGAACCGCCAGGTAGTCCCGGGTATTTAATGTATTAACCCAGCTCAAAGCTGGTTTCGCGCATAGCCGATGTTTAACCCTTTGTTTGCCAGACAGAGTCCTCTTAATTCTGGAATCCGTATGACATGGGCAATAAGCTAATAAATATACATACTGTATTTATAGACATACGTGGATTTAGAGACTTCTCAAACTATACAGTATCTGTTTCTAAATAAGTGATTTATAAGAATATTAGGCAACCCACATGACCAAAAAAACAGCTTCTCTTTTTTTGCTGCTTGAAACCCTCCCACTTCGTGCCAGGGTCCAATCAAATCATGAGATGACTAATCCTAGCGTCCATTGGCTGCCCTCCGACTCATAGCACCGCCCCTTGTAAGTTGCATCCAATGGAATGACCGTGTTGTATTCAAAACTCCTCCGTAATTCCCCACCCCATTTCTCCTCCTCCACACCCCGCCCCTGAGGAGCAGTCCCACAGGAAGTCCCAGAAGTGTTTCGGATGCATGCATTGCCGTGTAACTCTGTATGCTGTCTCTTGTGCTCTGTAGTCTGTACAGGGCGCCACGAGAAGGAGTCACATCACCCTTTGCGAAACGCAGCCTTAACGTGTCACCAAAGAATCTGGCGTTTAGGAGCCCGTGGGGATCTTTAACCTGCGCTCTACTGAGTGCCAGCCATGTTGCAATGTGGAAAATTCCCTCCGTATTTCTGTAAATGTGACCAAACGTATTCCCCCTTGGGTCTCGATCCTTCGGGATGAGCGTATGCGGAGGTCTCTGGCACAGAGAGCCCCTGTGTACCCCGGCATCAGGAAGTGGGCATTTTGGGGGTGCGTTTGGTAAACGGTGATGTGATGGACCTGTGAGTGGCGATCACTTCTTGGTTCCTGGTAATTTCACTGGTAACCCTTCTCCCACCATCATGTCCCACTCACCACCTGTTCTGTGCCCGTTATGTACCCCCAGCGCTCCTCCGCTTCTCGCCCGTGGCTTGCGCTACCTCCTTGTTGCTCCTTCATCCTCTTTCACCCCTCGTCATCATCACACGATGAAGCCTTGGCGGTTTGTCGCTGTAGATGGCAGCGGAGCGGAGGCCAGTGTAGGTCATGTACCGGTTTTATAATCCACATCATTCCATATGGCGGAATATAGGGGGTTTACAAGCCATCACATTGACTCCTCACATTGACTCCACATGATCCAATTCTTCCATATATTTCACCCTCTGCATGTGAATTGGACCATGAGCTTCCGCTACCCCCTCTCTGGCTGTCACCTTAACCCAGGCCTTCATCCCGCTCACCTTCTTTATGCCTGTGGAATAGACGCCCCGCGAGGAACGACTGCTGCCCCCCTCGCCTCTGGGCTGGGAGTTTCATTACGCAGTGACCGGCTGCAGACCGACGCATTATCTACACTAATTCGGGCAACTTTTGGGACCGCAGAGCTCTTTGAGGGGGACAGAGCTGGGAAGAAGCTGCGTTAATCCCTAGAGGCACGATTCTGACCAAGTGTATTTTGGACAAGAGCGGACCCCTCCGTAGCTTTAGTATTGGGGTATCGACGGTCACAGAGTCTGGGCCGCAATCTTCTGTTCTCCAGCGGCTGGATGTAGACATGGAGGATAACTTCCCAAGCCCTTCTCCATGTCTGGCCCTGTGGCTTCTGATCCCTATGTATCTGGTAGTTTGGAATTCTGGATGATGCCTCCCATAAGCCCCTTGGTTCTCACACCCCGTCCTCCAGTCTCCGGCACGAATATAGAGGGGCCGTAAAAACATCTAATGAGGATAGGAGAGACTATGAGGTCCCCGAGAAGAGACTGAGTCCCCCGGTGCTCAGTGTCGTGTGACAAGCCCTCTCCGGGTAGGGTTGGGAGCGAGTGGACCCTGCACCTGAATAAAGTCAGTGTTTCGGTGACCTGGCCAAGCTAGTGAATGGACACTCCATGTGATTTGGGCAATGAGTGGGCACGCCTAGTGAATGGACACTCCATGTGATTTGGGCAATCGAGTGAAAAGTCATGGTAGTTTGGGGGTTATAATTAGCTAGAGGCCGGGTGGGTGATGCTCCTGAAGCCCCTCTTTCTTTCCGCTCCCCTTACACCCCATGCAAGCTGCTCTCCTAGGATTGAATCCCAGATTTGGGGCGCGGGGCTTGGCGGTGGCTTCGTCTGTTGTTCTGAGTGTCTCTTTTGCTTTGTGTTTCAGTGGGTGCATCTGATTTTGGGGTGCGAGGGGATCCTGGGTCCAGCCCCTCCCTCCTTTCTCTTTCCGCGCCTCACTACGGACTCCATTTACTGCTGCTGGACCAAGGATACCATATTTTCAGGGGAAAACTCAAACCACTGAACCTGGTAATCGCCCAAATATTAACCAGCAAAACCTCCACCCACTCTGCGGGGAGGCGGACACATTCCTGGCACTCAGAGCACATCCTGCGGGGTGAGGAGCGAGCAGGGCTAAGCGCTAAAAACGCAGGATTTATTTTCTACATGTCGAGCGACTGATGAAAAACAAAAAAAAAACTAAAAAAAAAAGCAAAGTACGGCGTTTAAAGCAGGAACGGGACTCGTGACTGCGAGACTGAGATTTCGTGTAGACGCAACGGCACACGGGGGATATACCGGGGGGTTATATTGTAGGATAAGGTTTATTTATTTGCCCCGGAGGGCTGTAAACATATGGCTTCTCCACATTTCACAGACAGTGCTGTCGCAAAAGGGGTTAAATATATATATATATTTATTAAAAAGTCTAAATACACAAGGAAATTTCAGTCCTTTTAAAACTGCGGAGGATTGTGAACAGAAACTTTGCTGTGTCAATGACCCCGTCCTACCCAAACAGCGAGGCACAGAGGGGGGGGTGCAATGCGGCCCCAATCCTGCTCGTTAAACCCAGCCATTATTATATGTGTAACAACCCTCAACCCATACAAGAAACGACATCCCTGTATCTAACCTGGCTGGGGGAAGACATTTTCATCTGCACATATAACTTCCTGTCCTATCGAGGCCACCACAGGAAGTGCTCATTCAGTGCACACGATAATCCCTTCCCCTGGTTTAAAACTAACCCTAGTTACACAATTACGTTTTAACATATCAATTTGAGCTGCAGTTCCAGTGGTAAAGGCAAACATTTGCACCATGAGATTCTCAGCTATGTTCGCACGTTCCATGGGCTGTTTCATCAGCCACCTGTGTTCAAGCAGGGCCTTCCTGTAATTTACTGTTACACAAAGATAATGGTAGCCACACTCTGTTTGGGTCCCTGACACCCTAATCTTCTGGCGTGTACCCATTAGACCCTGGGCTTTTTAACAGCAAGCTCAGGGGCCGCAGCATTGCACCCAAACCCCTGCTGTGAGAGACCTCTGCAGAGCATTGCAACATTTCACAATGAACGCTTCTGCAGATCATCCCTCCTAAGCCTTAGTGTAATTTTACGTTATGTTTAACAATAACCACGCTCTGTTAACACATTACATGCTGCATTAACTCAATCACTGCTGGGAAAGCTTCCAGATTAACCCACTGCCAGCCAGCTAGGATGAACATTGCACACCCCTCCTCGTGTACATCTGTAATGCTCTCTGGGACGGTTTGCCTTGTGTTTGCCCCCCTCATCTCTGCTATTGGGGAATGGGGGTGTTTATGCTGCTTGGAAAGAGATTATTGCCTGCATACATATGCGTTAACCCTTTTGGAGCGACGGCAAAACACCCATCACACGCCTCTGCAGCCTTCAGTGCACTAAGGGTTAACTCCTTTGTGCCCTGGTCCTGGGCAAGAAACCTGATGCCCAGGGGCAAGGATTGAGGTTAATTATTACACGAGAGGTGAAGGTCAAAGGTCACAGGACTTGCCCCAACGCTCCCAGAGAGAGAAGATACGACATGTTTACAGTCTCCGAATTCGCCCGAAATTGTAAAGACTTTTGTTGATGCTGAGAAAGAAAGAAAGAAAGAAAAAAAGAAGAAAAAAAAAAAGATTCTCTACCATTTTATCGTAAAAATTTAGGACTTTTTTCTTTGGTTAAGGGGAATGGGAATCTGGGGAAAGGGTATTTTAATATAAATCAGGGTGGCGGGAGGGCAGGGTTATATCAGACCAATTCCTGATGATTATATAATGCTTAACTTATTTCTTATTTATTGATGTTTATTTTGAATTATTTAATTTTTTTCTGTCAAAATGAAATAAATTTGATCAAGAGTCTGTTTGCGATTCTTTTGGGGACCCCAATTTTCTGGGAGAATGTGAATTTCAGCCATCCTGTCACGCTACAGTCATGGGTTATTGCCCTTCTTGCGTGTGCCCTGATGGTGGGACACGGAAGCCGATCACATGCTCTTAAGCCTTAATGCCCTGGGGTAAGAGAAGACTCTCCTGTTCCTGTCTATGGAACGTCTTTCACGCCGGTGAGATGTTCCTAGAGGAACCGGTGAGCCCCCCTGCTTATTAGTATCATCGTGTCTCCGGCTACTGCTAATCACGCTAACCCCAGACACGACTGTCTCGGGAAAGCAGGCAACGTCCCCTGCCAGCGATTAGTAGGCTTGGGGGCTGGAGCAGTCGAGAGAGTAGGTTGTCTTTCAGTAACCGTTTGCTTGGGCAGCGGCGCCCTCCTGTGGGCAGCAGCTAGAATGCAGGCAACTGTTCAGAGAAGCTCAGTCTGTCCGGTGTAGAGGACGACGATAAAATCATTTGTGCGGCCGCTGCCCCTCACCTTCTAACTTCGCGCCCCTCGTATTGTAAGCGCGCCAGAGCAGAACGCTGAACCTGTATGTCTTCGGTTTGTCTACGGTCAGGCTCAGTGTTATTGGTGATTTTGTATTCTCGTCTTGTACAGCGCTACAGACTCTGTTGGCGCGCTATGTAAAATACAATAGGCCATACCTGCGGCTCCAGACTGTAAATAAATACAAGCCCCAGAAGTAATTGAACAGCAGTCATTACTATTAACCCCAGTGGGGCTGACTGTGGCCCAAAAGACCCTGTAACGGGCAGGAATGAACTGGGAGGGCACCAGTATACAGCGTGTATGAAGTTCTCCATTTGAATGTTCATTTAAATACATTTTCGAATACAGCGAGTTCACTTTCAGAATAGATAATAAAGCTGCGGCTCTCCTAAGAAAAGGAGGAGACGAAGTCTGAGCTGCGCGGATAATCGGAGAGAATGAGCGTGCGTGCGCGTTACATGCATAGTCTCAAGAGTGGCTGTGTATGTATGTGAAAGGAGTGGGAGCGTAGATCTGCCCCTGATCACTGGACAACCCACCCAACATAATTCATTCCTATCTCCCACCACACTCATGCTAACACACATACACACACACACACACACTTGCGTTATGTGACCCCGTCATGCTCGCACATCCACACGTCATCCAAGTCAGACCACATTTTTTTTTACTATCAATTGCCCGCCTGGCGCAGCCTGCACCTGTATGGACGGTCTCAAGACCGGGAACCGATCCTGCGGATGCACTGCTTGCACGCTATTCGCAGCCGCAGCCGGGTCCATGCATCGCAGCTGCGCCTTTCCAGGCCCTGCCAAAAGCCAGCGTGGCACAAGGTGGCAGCCTGGGAATGAACAGCTCACACCAGCTTCATTCGCATCAATAAATCAAATTTATTTTAAAATATGTTACAATTAATTACACTAAAGGTGACTTACCAAACGACAGAGTGGTTAGGTCAGAACTAGAAATGGAAAAAAATCAGAAACACTGATGTGAACTGGAGTCTCTTTCTCTTTAAACATTTCACACTGATCAAAAATCACAAGTAAAAATATAGTATACTGCCCAAAAAAAATAAAAAAAAATAATGGGTTAGACTTCTAAGGAAAATAAATTAAACCTAAAACAAAAAAAAACAAAAAAAAAAAAACACAAAAAGCGAAGATGTTTGCCATGGAAGGTGGTGAGAAGATCCGTGAGGAAGGAGTCTGCCCTGATGGGGAGGGGGACACAGGCCCTGCGAGCTAGCGACCGGGGGTAAGGGACCACCTTTCCCGGGGTGGGTTATTGCTATGACCCATGGTTAATGTTCTAGAACGTTTCAGAAGGTTTCCCAGCTGGTGCGCGTGAGCTCTAGAACTTGGTCGCAAACCTATTCCAGAACCAGCAATAGATCCCGGAACCCGTTTCAGATCACTCGAATGTTTCCGGAACATCACGTCAAGGCAGAAGAGCAGGCACGGCGTCGACAACCGACTCCGGGAACCCTGTATTCACGCCCCATACCTGCTGCCGGCTCTGGTCTATCTACCCTCACCCCCTTATTTGGCACGCCAGGGCAATGGTACCCATTTCTCATTGAAACGCATGCACGGATGGCGCTGCCGTTCCATGAACTATAACGGGAAAGTTAATAAATTGGGAAAGAGTTAATTAACACTGACAAGGACTGTAAATACAGATGCCAGGGCAACACTGGCAGTGAGATCCTTGGTTAGACGAGAGCAGCTGCCTCAAGATCCCCAACGCCAAACAAACATCCTCGTAAGCCTCGAGTTTGGCAGAAAATAGGACCGGAGGAATAAGCCCTCCCGGAGCTGGAATCATTAGCAGGGAGAGGATGAGGGGCCGGCGGCCACCAGCACCCAGAGCACCTGCTCATTAGAGGGGGGTATTTACAGGGGACGCGGCCGAGGGATCAGGGCATCTAGTTGGGGCAGGAGCAGTAAACCCAGGAGTGTCGGCTACAAGAAAAAAAAAAAAAGGGCACGATCTATTGCTGAAACTATACAAGACTAAGGCACCCTGCCTGGATCCGTTAACGTATTCCATATCCTCCGAAATCCTATGCGAGGCCTAGCAAGGCTGCCATCTCCCTCCCCACGAGGGCCGCTTTTTATCCACCGAGCTCTTTTCAGGTAGTAGTGTTAGATGACTGAAGGGTTAATTTAAACATGCAGAGAGGAGTTAGAGGGAATGGGCCCAAAAACACAGGCAATACGGGCACTTTAACGCTCTGGAGAGCGGTTGAAATGACGTCGTTTTAGGGAGGGTCCCGGAAGTCTCGTGACACCTGAATTCGTAACCCCTGCGGTGGAGACCAGAAAGGAGTGGTGCCGGGGTAAATGCTTTTCAGTCCGCCTGCTTCATGTTTACTCGATGAGATGGGCTTCTTGTGTTACGGAGCTCTGCCGGGCGAGAGGGGTGAGGATCCGATCGGGCGGCCGGCCCTAGGTGCTGGTATCTTTGTGCTGCATTCGTACGATCTGAAAGACGTTCTGGGAGGGTAACGGGGAGAAAGAAAAAGCAGTCAGAGGCAGGGGCTAGGTGTCTGAACATCCCACACTGTACGGTGCTGCTGAGCAGCCATGGACAGCGAGAAGTACTAGCTTTATCTTCCCGCAGAAACAGCCCTGCGACACTCTCGTCGAGCAGCACCGTGGGGACAGCTTACCTTGCTGCACGTGCTGTCGTTACTGCAGTTCTTGTTGTCTTTGTCTGTGGCTTCCTCTTCCACCTCCACAAACGGCAAAGAAAAAAGGGGAGAAGTTAAATAAATAAAAAATGTCCCCAACTTCCTACCAAACACAGCCCCTGAAACAGGAGTTACCTCTTTCCGCCATTTGAGTTCACAGAAGACTCTCTCGAAGCACTCGTGCATGTAATTAAACTGCGAAGGAGAAAGAGGGAACGGGTCAGGGCAGGGAATGGGTCAGGGCAGGGGACGGACAGCCGCGGCTGAGATTTGGAGACGGCGAGGTACTCACATATGGAGTAAAGATCTTCACCCATCGTGGCTTCTTCTCGCTCCGGGCGTACTCAAAGCAGAACGCCATCCCTTCTTCATCAGTGTCCCACCTCTGCATCTCGTCCCACTCAAACGCGATCACCTGGTTCTGTAACAGACAGACGGGTCACCATGGCACCGCAGGCAGCCGGGACCGCGCGCCTGCCTGCTCCTCACTCACCTCCAGCTGTCCCTCCTCTGTACAGGCCAGCAGCTTGAAGTGCTTGATACTGATGGCGGTGATCACGTGGCCCTTCCTGCGGGAATCACACGAGCAGTGCGGGAACATGATCTCATTGTAGCCGTCGCAGCTCCGCACCATATTCAGGTACTGGGGAAAAGGTAGAGCAGCAGGTGAGTGACAGCACCTTAACGCCATCACATCGCACCTCGGATATACCCCCCCCCCCGAAATCCGCACCAACCGGAGGGACTTCGTAACCCAGAACCCATCCCCCCCCCGAGCAGCCCCCATCCATCTCACCATCAACATCTTGCGCTGTTCACACAACTTCTGCAGCTGGTAGGATTTGTCATCTGCTTTAATATATCCTCTCTTCACATCATCCACTGCCTGGGGAGGAAAAAAAGACAAGACCAAGCTCAAACGGCGCTCCCAGAAGCCGATCGCTGCGGACAGAGCAAGCTGGAGGGGGCTCCCCGCACATTACCGACCTGGTGGAAAAAGAAAGAGACCGCCAAATCGTTATCCTTCAGCAGGACCTCCTCGGCAGTGGTGAAAAGCCATTTCCTGACGGTGAGGCAGGTGCCGGGAACAGCCGACGTGTAATTCTGTACATACAGCTTGTGTGGGAATTCATTGGGTGCCAGCTTCCTGACTGAGAGGGAAGGAGCCAATCGGAGACGGGTAGAAAATAAAAAGAAATGGTTAGCCACACCTCTCACACGTCTTTGGACCATTCTTCTAAACGGCTGGCTGCCGTGTACCTGGGCCACGCGGAACGTGTAACCGGCACGCATCGGACGCGAGCACCTCGCTTCCTGAGCTGTGCCATACAATACAGTCAAATCGTACAAACAGATGGGGTCTCCAGCACTGTACCCACTACTCTAAGGCGAGGTCTGAGCAGAGATCTGTAAAGGGGCACAACCTCTTTCCGCCACCAATGCCCCTCGCTTGTTTTTTTTCTGAGGCATTATTGCATTTTCTGCTTTCCTTTAAGTCCTCAGAAATAATTACCCCCAAGCCGACAGCCCAGGGGCCCCCAATGCTATACTCTGTCTTTGGAATTTTACATCCCAAGTTCATTATTTTACATTTATCAACATTAAACTGCAGCCGCCGCGCTCTCCCCCATTCTTCTAACATTAAACTGCAGCCGCCGCGCTCTCCCCCATTCTTCTAACATTAAACTGCAGCCGCTGCGCTCTGCCCCATTCTTCTAACATTAAACTGCAGCCGCCGCGCTCTCCCCCATTCCTCTAACATTAAACTGCAGCCGCCGCGCTCTCCCCCATTCCTCTAACATTAAACTGCAGCCGCCGCGCTCTCCCCCATTCTTCTAACATTAAACTGCAGCCGCCGCGCTCTCCCCCATTCTTCTAACATTAAACTGCAGCCGCTGCGCTCTGCCCCATTCTTCTAACATTAAACTGCAGCCGCCGCGCTCTCCCCCATTCTTCTAACATTAAACTGCAGCCGCTGCGCTCTGCCCCATTCTTCTAACATTAAACTGCAGCCGCCGCGCTCTCCCCCATTCTTCTAACATTAAACTGCAGCCACCGCACTCTCCCCCGTTCTTCTAACATTAAACTGCAGCCGCCGCGCTCTCCCCCATTCTTCTAACATTAAACTGCAGCCGCCGCGCTCTCCCCCATTCCTCTAACATTAAACTGCAGCCGCCGCGCTCTCCCCCATTCTTCTAACATTAAACTGCAGCCGCCGCGCTCTCCCCCATTCTTCTAACATTAAACTGCAGCCGCTGCGCTCTGCCCCATTCTTCTAACACTAGACTGCACCTGCCGCGCTCTCCCCCATTCTTTCACGGGGTGGCGCTCTTCTCCGTCCTGTCTTTAGGCTCACAGTCACCAATTTATGAGTTGGACAGACATGTGGATTTTGGACTCTGTTCAGAGATCAAGAAACTAATATTTTCAGCAGATCCTATTACAGACGGGCAGCCCTCACCCTGCCATGGAGGAACGCGGCTCTATGAAGCATTAACACCGAACACAGCCACTCGGCCTCTTTCTAGGTAAATAAATTACGATGCTGAGAGCAATGCATTGTGGGTACTGACCAAAGGAGTGATTAATGACCTCAAACAAGGCAAAATAATTGGCTGTGATTCCATCCATCCCGATCTTGGCCGCGAGAGCCTGTCGGAACAATAAAGTTGGTGAGGAAAGGACCGTCCCACCCACGCCCCCTCCGGCCCCCGGCCAGGACAGCCTATTACCTGGTACACCTGGTCCGTGGTGCTGTTCTTCTTAACCCGAACGGTCACCGTGGTTTTGTCAGGCAACGCAACCCGCAGCTCCACATCGGACACCCCGTTATAGTTCTAGGGAGGACGTGAAAGGGTTAACCCTACCCCATATCCCACCAGTTCATGCGCGCTCCCACTTCCCAAGCCTCACCTCGTCCGACTCGGACAGGAACTCCTGCATAATGTCGCTCTCCCCGATCACTCGAATGGAGCAAACTGCAAAACAGCGAAACCAAGAACCTGTGAGTGCTCTCTCCCCGCAGGATAACCCCCCCTCCCCCCCCAGGATCCCCCCCTCTGCACCACTTCCTTCCCCCTGGTCGCCACTCACCTTTCTCCAGGTACTCCTCTAAGCCTCGCCGCCGGGCGTCTAGCTGCTGCTCCGATAAGGAGAACGGCCACTTCCCCGGCAGCCGAGGAAAGGTGAAATTGGCAAATTCCCGCTTCAGGTTCTGGTTGAGGATGGCGAACTCGCGGTATCTCTTGGAGCACAGCTGCCGGCCCGCCATGTAGACATTGTACACCTGCAGGAGGGCAGAGGACACTGAATGGAAGCCACGCCCCGGCAACAGCACCGCACGCCCCGGCAACAGCGCCGCACGCCCCGGCAACAGCGCCGCACGCCCCCAGCAAGCCCCCTCACCACAAACTTCTCCCCGCTCTGCTCCACGTGCTTGTAAGTGGGGATCGAGATGGGAACGGCCTGCTTCTCGGTGTAGTCGTAGAACGATTGCCCCGAAGAGTCATCGCTGGGGTCCAGGCTTTCGGCTTCGTGGGGGGGAACCGATAACACTGTGAGGATGAGCTCCTTCTCCCCGGCTCGGATCAGATCCACCACTTGCTTGTGAGTGGCTCCTTCCACGTTCACCCCGTTTCTGAAAAGGAGACAGGGTGAGGTTACCACAAAACTCTTCAGCAGATACAGAAAGGGTTAACCGATCAGCAGTACGAGCCGCCGGCCATATCTAATCTGCCAGAAACATGCTGAGTTAACCTCCGCTGAAAAGCTGTTCCATGTATCCACCACCCTCTCAGCCAAGTGTTCCCTTACATCATATTTTAGCCTCTGACCCACAAAACGTGGACTTTGGCCCCTCTTTCTGACATTCCTCCCCTGTGAAACACCTGCCTCTATGCCCTTTAACCCTTTTGGGGATTGTTGTAGCGTAACCCAACTTTGTCTGCTACGACAGGGGCCACACTGCTTCCAGGGGCCACTAGATCCACCTTCCTTTAGCCAATCCCCTAGTAGTTGGGTAAAATTCAGGGGATGTCCCACTGCCCTGTCTGGGAGCAACTGTCCTGCACAGCCCCCTGCTGAGCCAGGCAGTTACATCATCAGCAACCGCGCTGATGTCACAAGAACGCAGAGCCCTCGCCTTATGTTCCCGGCCCTTCCTACGGACGGATTCAGACACCAGAAAGAGGAAGCGTCACGCCAGACTTCCTTCCTGAGTCCGAGGGGCCAGAGCTTGAAAACCTATTATCTCCACTACGCTTAACTCCACTGGTTGCTATAGCGATAAAGCCACTTTAAAAAAAACTTTGAGAGCCTCTTAGATCGGATCCCATCTGAGGGGGGCACTCGGTACGAGGGTCCCCCGGTTTGTGTAAGATCTGCGGCCCAGAGATTGACCCCTGGGTGATACCCCATCAGGGCAGTAACATGTGATGACACGCGTGTTAAGGAGCATGTCATGCCCGGAGCATCACATGCACGCAGCACAGATAATCCTGCCCCAGGAGACAGGGCAGCTGAGGGTCTGTGTGCATGATCAGGGGCCCCCTGCTCTGAGGGGACACAGCAGTTCCTGGCTGCAATCCTATAGGCGGAAGCCGCATACAGTTCTAGGGCAGTTAGAAACACCCACTGTGTGGAGCCCCCTCGGAGGTACTGGGGGTACAATCCAGCCGCTGCCCACTGACAGCTATACTACGGAGGGCTTCCGTCCGGCAGAGACCCCCAGTTACCGACACGAGCCTCTCAGCATAACCTGCACCCCATCCCATAGTCCTGCCAGGCCCCATAACCCGGCTCCCCGATACCCTTCCGGTCCTGGGTCTCCTGACATACTCACACTTCCAGAATGCGGTCTCCTTTGCGGATGCCGGCCCGGTCGGCAGCTCCCCCGGGGAGTACGGCACTGACATGCTGCAGAGGGGCGTACAACTCGCCGTTGATGCTCCGGAGCTGGCCGCCCTCGCTCACCTGGCCCCGCACGTTGAAGCCGTACCCGGACTCAGACTTCACTATCCGCACCACCCGTGGGCCCCCGCCGTTCCGGGACAACAACCCGTCCCCCTCCTCGTCCGCCATCTTTAGCGCACACCGGGAGGAGCGAGGCGGGGTCACGGGACCGGCACGTCACCCGCGGTGCATGATGGAAGTTGAAGTCCGGAATAGCTGTCATGAGGCGAGGCCAGCAGGAGAAACCAATCGTATTGAAGGCGGGAAGTAAACGACCAATCGGAGAAGACAGAAAAGAGAAGCCAATCACCGAAGGGACAGGGACGACGGCAACCAATGAGAGGCAACCGTGAGGGTACCCTGGCTCTATTGAGGTGATGCGCTTCAGCTAATAAAAAGCCGCTTTGTTCCTCACCTGGGGCTCTGAAAGTGATGCGGCTGTTTTTGACTGGAGGCTCCGGTGGGGTGGGACCGCGGAACCTGGTTCTCCGGGTGTTTCGCTTCCAGGTCCGGTGGTGCGTTACTAGTGCTGACAGCCATCTACCCCCAACCAGGTCTCCGGAGCCCCTGCATGCTGCTCCTGTGTATTACTGTGCTCGGTTCTGAGGTACGCAGTGCGACAAAGTGCTGCCGGCCTCCCACCCCTCCTTTATGTGCTGTCTGTCAATGTATTTTGTCACTTCTAGCAGGCCTCGGGCTGTCATGGGGACTCCGTATAAATCACCTGAATGAGAAATATAAACACACAGTGCCTAACGAGACCTCCAGCAAAAGGGACATGATGGGGCAGAAGATATTACCCCTGTCCGGAGTGGGCCATAGGCAGAATAGGGGATACATTTTTAATAAAGGTTTTATTTAGCAGTGGCGGCCTGTCGCCTGGGGGGGGGGTCCTGTCAGGTTCTGTGTGGTACAAGCACCCCCAGCATCATTTCCAGACTTCGCAGAAAGATGTGGCATCAGTAATTAGCCAGCAGGGGGTGCTGTAAGTCTGTTACCGCCTCACATGCACAGCCCTGTCTCGGTTACCTGGATACTGGGGATTGCCTGGCCCTCCAATACTGCAGTTAAAACCAATTCAGCAGGGCGACCAGCCAATGCACCCACCTCTGTAACAGTATCACTGGTAAAAAAAAGTGCTTCCTCTTCATAACCTGCAGTTCCAGAGATGATCAGCAGGGGGCTCCAGTTTCTGCCCCTTGTTGCCGTCATGGGTTAGCGCTACGTAGGAAAATCATTAGCTCGTTGAAACCTAAAGATCCTCTCGCAAAGTTTTTTTTCCACCTTAATTACATTTCATTGTCTCGCTATATTCACAGATGGAATCAGAACTCAAAGACACTCAAATCTCCTGAGGGGAAGCATATTGGACCAGTCAGAGCTGCTCATCCTTCCGTGAATGGACGTGCGACAGGTAGGGCTATTTATTAGTTATGTATTCATGTTGAACTACATTAGAAATAGGCATCTATTTACAACATAAAAAGCCATCTATACATTGGACCAATTTTCTAGGTTACATATGAAGGGAAATGATTATTATTTGACGGTGAAACATGTACCTCTTATCTGTATGTTTATATTAATAAAAACTGCTCATGCGTCGCACACCTTCCAGTGAGAAAAGTCAGGTTAGGCTGTTGTATTTTAATTGTCTGCACATATAATGTATAGGTCAAGGTTTACATTAAGCTTGTAGGAGCGCTTGTCCTTCACACTGCCTAAAACAACGTGCACATAATTACATTCTCTGTCGATTTTAGTTTAAATCAGTTTTTATAAAGACTTTGTCCACCAAAGACTCGCACATCGAATCCTTATTGTTGTGTTATATTTATTATATGTCTTTAACACGAGCAGCACATAACAAGTTAAACCAGCCTGTCCGCGAAGAGACAGCACAGGGGCTGGCTGTTTGAAAGCCTTAATGCTGCGCGTGTGGGTGTGTGACGCTAATTACAGCTGGGTGTGTACAGGCGAAACTCAACACGGGCGGTCGGCCAAAATAAAGCTCTCACAGGCAAACGTGCCACGGTCATGTACATACATGTACCTAATCACAGAAACATACAGAATAGTTACACGTGTACATCTGTTACATTGACACAGTCTGGCTAGTTTCATACGTTCTGGCATCAGTCGGCACACAGACTCACAAGAACATCGTGAGCCATCACTGTGCGCTCACTTACAGCTAGAAGGAAACCCGTGTCCCCGCAGACACAGACGCCCTTGGCGTTGGTGCATGTAGAGACACCAAGGTAAGTCGGAGCGCCTCTAGGTATATGGAGAAGGAGCCTCCTGAGACTCCCAAGGAACATGAATGCACGCAGCATTAGATTGTGTATACACAACAGAAAGCACACGCTGCTGGTTAAATATCATAATTTATTACTATCTACATTTATATGTATATATTTATATATTACAGATATCTGTCCAGATACAGATTAAGACACTAAATACAGCAGTAAATGGGTGTTCAGGACACCAGAGTGAGTGCTTTCATTCAGATGTGCCGAGGGGGGGCAGACATAACAAGGCTAGCAGAAATGGGGTCCTTTTGTTTATTAACACCCTAGAGACCACAAATTGCTGAATTATGACAATGGAGGCGGAGGTCTGCACCTCTCTGAGTTAGTATTATATGATAATAATAACTCATATGGTAAGTAGCCCTTAGTATTGTGAATCCACTGTGTGTAAGTCTGGTCTCTGGAAATCACGGTGTTCCTCCCACACACCATAAATTGAGATCAAAATTGACAAGTTTGAAAATAAGCGAATAGGAACCCCCAGGTTTGGGTGGGAAAGCAAAATCATAGTTTTTGTTCCACTTCTAGGAATTCTGAATGTTTTAATATTGCCCCTTAATTCAGTGTGTTAGTAGATGTAAGTGCAGAAGGTATGCAATGCTTGCCCCTTCTTTCAAACATTAAGGATCACTCCCTTTGAGGTTTTGGAGACTACTGCATATGTCCTTGGTTCATTTGAATGCATGGGCCGCTGAGCCATTCACCAAAACAATTGCATAATTATTCTGGAGAGTAAAAGGATCATGTAAACTTACAACACAGCAATCAATGCCTGAAACGGCACGTGTGCCGCTCGGCTACAAACATGGGAATGATCCAGTTATTGGCCAAATCCAGAATACAAGGCACTTGAGTAGAAACAGAACGCCACACTGCACTGAGTAAGGGTTACGATAATAGCTTAAAAACAAGCATGATTAATACAAAAATGCCAGGAGAGCAGCATGTAGCCCTTCCCAATTATATAGACTGCGCCCAGTGAGTCATGTCTAGTGAAGGGGACTGTATACAGGACAAGGGTATGCTCGTTTGGGGTTCCTTGTGGAGGTTTTATGCATGGGAGCAGTGGGGTATTTACAGAAACCTTCTGGCAAATTCTCCTGTCAGCTCCCCCTTTGGTGGATAAATCCAATTGTGTTTCTATATACTAGGAAGGTTAACCCCGTTTTGTGGCAGATCCACTTGTGATCTACTCTGCGTCTACAAGTTAAATGAGTAACAACAAGAATGGAAATAGATATATGAGACAGATATTGCATAGGCCAGAGGTCTCCACGCATTTTTGAGATCTTTGGTTTGGAAATATTGTAAATGGCGGCACTCAGTGATTGAGGCGTCTTATACTCTGCAGCCAGGATGCTACCAGGCAGTGTTCCGAGTCTTCTGCTGCAAGGCATCCTGGTTGACAGTATCCATCAGAGGTCATACAACCCTTTCCATCGGGTTCACTGTCCGGCAGGTTCCAAGACTGAATATTATATCCACGTTCTGTATCTTTCAATGAAAGCAAAGCCTGCATGCTCCGCCGAAGCTCCTATTAAATGTATCCCTAATTGTCGCATAATGTACTCCACAACCTAAAACATTCCCATCCGATCACAGATTAATCAGCTCACAGTCTCTGTGGTGATGTATCTTTGCCTGGACAGTCACCAGTGAAAGCTGCAGGTCAGATGCTTTAGTCAGGATAGTCGATGTGCCTTAAAATAAGTTGGTTGAACCTCTCTCCGCATGGATGCCAGAAAGGAAGAATATTATATCAGGGTCCGGCTTTGGTCCACATTGTAGAGATCCCAATCTCATGTCTCCACAAGCTTAATGACAGGAAAGGGTCTCCCAGAACCAGAGGGTATGTAAACCCGTTTTCTGCAATCACAAAGAAACAATCTGTGAGTTAACAAGACTTCAGCAATGGATACCACTAGAAGAAGCCACCCTTTGCTCCTATGATGTAATCAGGACATTAGCTTTCGATATTATCCTAGTAAACTCAGCATAACTCACACATTCTGCAGGTTTGGCCTGGAGTAACTCCTCGGAAGGCGGTATGTATTTCCACTCTGGGAAGATGCAAAATGTTCCAGTTTGTCCTGCAGCTCAAGGTTCTGCAATGTAGAATAGACCGAGTTAAGACAAGCTTCTAGGCTTTACGGTGCGATGAGAGTTACAGGAATGTCCTGAGTAGTTTAATGGAAAGAAACTACTTGAAGAGTTATGTACTTGTTCTACAAAAAGAAGAATGTAATCCTGGTTCTAAGTCATTATATACAAGCCATTGGGACATTATTGTTATTCTTCTTCTAATTAATAGAACATTATATGAAATCGCTCATCTCGTTGTAAAACGTGTAATACCCAGAGATTGGAACATGAATTCCAAGAAGGAAGTGTTTTGTTTTTTTACATTGACCCACGGTATTTTCTGAAAAGAATAAAAGATTCTGCGAAATCATATAGTTTTGTAGAGTATATAGTAAGCATGCGCAGCTTGGGAATGCCCACTTACCTCGGCTTGAAGCCACGACACCTTCTCCCGCAGGTCCTGGATTAGTGAGTCTTTCTCTTGCATGGCCGTCCTGGAGTTTTGGAGCTAGAGAGAGCATGTAAAAAAAAACAGGAATGAGAGCAGAAAATACCAATCCTACGTCGTCTTATCATACAGCCGCGTCATGTTGCTAACATGATGAATATAAAAGAGCTTTGCCGCAACCCACGTCCTTTACTTATATCATGGAGATGTCCAAGGATTCCTGATGGGTCTCAGGATGATGTCTACTTATTCTGGATTTTCTCATTCCAAAAAATAAACTTTTGCAGGGAGTCTAGTCTTACTACCCTCTGAATGAAATGACAATGCTTCAATCAAGATCAGCCCAACGAAAAATGCAAGGATGCCGGGCCATTTTATTTACCTGCTCGATCATTTGTCGAACTTTGCGCTGCTGACTCTTCAACATGTCGTCCAGGTGATGAATCTTCTCTTTCAGCCCAGACACCGTCTTCTCCAGCTCTTCACATCTATAAATTGATATAAGGGTTAATGCAACAACTTGGAGAAGAGACAGGAAGGCACAGACATTAGAACAGGAAGGTAAAGAAGCCATTTGTTAAAGCTACAGCTTTGTCATTACAGGATGGAGTTTGCATCTTATCTTCTCCTTGTCTTCTAGTTCTAATCGCCATTTCTTCCACACTAATTATTATGTTGATTGTCTGATGTCTCCTACCTTGCCTGAAGAGGTCCATCCTGCTGTTTCTGTGCCCTCACGCTCTCCAGTTCCTCCTCGTTTTCCTTCATCTTTTTCTGCAGTTCTTGGTGTTCCTACAATCACAAAGTGTAGTGTGAATGGGGGTATTGGCAATGGCTGAATCCCGCTGCAAAAGTTATTGAGGATGAAGAATACACGCTAGGAGTACGCTAACAACTAGCCTAATTCTCCTGGTCTTCGCATTTCCATTTCTGACATTTATCCCACATAACTCAGGGACCTCGATGTGCTGCTCGACTGCCACCGCTGTGACTCTCCAGCAGCCGCTGCATTATGGATACGTCTGGAAGGATATGTACTGAAAAATGCCAGCGTCTTTCTATATTTCCATCAACTGGCTCGATGTCTTACGTTTTCCATGCTGATCAGTAGCCTCCTGAGGTCTTCTACTTCTTTCTGATGCTGCACGGAGCTATGCTGTGCCTCTCTGCGTGCTCGGTTGCTCTGCTCCATCTCCTGTCGACATCTACTCAGCTTGTCCTGGAGGGAATGGAAACATTTTAGGATGCTACAAAGGTTAAAACAAACCAGAATAAGAAGAGTGCAGGGAAGATTTCCTAGAAGCAAACCTCATAAAGCATTCGTTCATTTTGCTGCTTTTTCTCTACTTCTTGGAGCTTTGCATACAACCTCTGAGCTGTCTCTCGAAGGTCTTTCCCATTATCCAACGTAAATTCCTCTTCCTACAAAAGAGGGAATCAGTGTTCCGTGTCAGACCTTGAACGGATTCCAGGAAAACTAAATGCAAGCTGAAATATTCAAGAGTACCCAAACCAATCTTCTTGATCTTACCATTTCATCTTTCGAAGAGTCCCTGTAATGTCTGACTCCATTCTGCAAGTCCTGTGCAAGCAAGAAAATCCAATGAGAAGGCGGGAATTGAAATGTCCTTCTCTTCCTCCCCAGTACACGCTAAGACTGTCAACATCACTCAGCTCTAGTGAAACGAGTCGCTACCTCTTCATCACAAATACACTTTATACAGAACGAAGAGTTTGCCCCACATAAAGAGTCTCCACAAGATCTGCCACACGGCAATGTAAGTAAGTACAGAGAGCGCCCTAACCGGTTTCTGTAAGGAGACCCAACCAACCTTGGAAGAAATAGCTCGGTGGCCGTCTCCTCCCTTGACTCAAATGTTCAGAGGTTCTTAATAAAAAAGGCCGTTTTGTTCCTGTCACATGCGAGACATTCCATTTTGACTGTACCTTGTTGAGCAGGCGTTCTTCCTTTCCGGATTTACAGGAGTTTGGCTCAATTTCTTCACGCAGGTTTTTGATTGAAGTTCGAGCCTGGATGAAGAAGTGATTTTAAGGCTTCTAGTGGTAAACAGGAAAACCCAGGAGCGCTCTGTCTCTGATGAGAGTGCACAGGTTTGTTCACAACCAGTTATTCTGCTGGGCCTATAACTTAATTCTACAGAATCTCTGGTCATGCCACGGCCCAATATCACGCTACAGAGACAATTCTAGTTCAGGATCGTGCTATACCTTCAAGGGCCTCATCACCTGCCTTCATGCGTTAGGACAGGACCCCCCACGCTCCTCACACCAAGACGCTCACCTCTTGAATATGGCGAACCTCGTTCCTCAGCTGGCTGACATTCCACTCATGGTTGGCTTTATCTTCAGCTTTGGCTTTAAGGTAGACCTAGAAGTGCATAAGGAACACGGCGTGATCATAAGAAAAACAACTAGTCTCTTTCATTATCATTCTTCATCTGTGGACAAATACCTTGATAATTTCTTCATCTCCATCCGTGGACTTAATTAGCTCAGAATTTAAGGAGCGGGATCCGTGGAGAGGTCGTGAAGAGACCAGGGCAAAGGCTCGTCCTACCGGCTGAAAAAGTAACATCGGTTATTAGCGTCAGCATGTTCAGAACAAGCCGTTCTAAAACAGGAGTGGCCGCTTCCTGAAGACAGAGCCCTGTAAATTGAGCTCGGAGCTTCAAGAGTGACACACGCACGAAACATCACCGTCATCGTCAAGAAACATCACCGTCATCCAACTAAAGACCCTATGGAAGGCTGCCTGGCCGATAAACATTTTATATATAAATGAAACACTAAATTACGCGTGAATCAGCTGGGATTGTGTGGAGAGGATAGGGATCTCACCTTAACCTTTGCGGTGTCTGTCCTCTCTGGAGACTGGTCCTCACGTAACGTCAGGCGCAAAGTCTTCACAAGGTCCTGACAGAGAATGCAAGACGTCAACTGAGTATACGGGCATCCAAATAACCTTCAGGGACTCACAGACTCTGCCTCGTGTCATACTCCCCAGCTTATGTAAAGGATTCCCTGCTCTTCGACACCTGACAACGATTATACTGAACGCATAATTTTCGGTAACCACAGGAAATCTTTTCTCCTATTCAGGGGGATCCAGCACAGCAGGAGTAAAATGATAAAACTGGTTGGAGTTTCTTGAAGGCGTATCGTCATCATCATGAATGCATTCCACCTTTCCTTCTTTACTTTACTTGGCGTGCGCATGGCGAGCGAGAGTTTAACCTTACTCACTGAGCTCGTAAAATAAACATTGCGGATGAGCCATGTCCCAAACAATGACGCGGATTGCGTAATGCGTTGTAATCGATCACCAGTAATCTGAATATATGATAAAATGTGTATAACCGTGCCGTGACGTATGAAGTAGTTATGCCGAAACCCATTGTGGATTCAGAATACTATCCTGAGTATCACCACACACTCACAGATTAAATCACGGGTCATACGTGCTGTTACCCCCAAGTTACCCCCAACCGGGGCAAAAACACATTATGCGACACTACACATCAGTAACGAGTATCACTTGAATACCCTCCCATGGTGCCTCCAGGGAATCTGTAATCTAGCTGCTAAATAACATAACTTTAACCATTGCTGATTACACGCTACTTGCATAGGTTTCTGGGTCGTTAGTCACTGGCAGTGTAAGGGGATAGTAAAGGGTTAAATTGTCTGCTCCCACAGGAATCCAGACATTCCGATCCCTTCCCCAGCGTGAAACCTGAGCCAGCCCCATTGTTCCCTACGCATCCCACTAACTCTCTACTGATCACCCTATAAATGCGCTCGCACCTCGCAGTAAAAAACAAAAAGGGATTGGTTTTGTGGTTTCTCCGGTTTCTTGCGCCGCTGCTTTGTAATTGTGAGGCGCGGGAATGTCACCACGCCTCTGAGCTGCGGTCATTTCGTTTCTACTCGCTATCCTTTTTGATAAGCTTCACTTTGTCGCAAGGTTTAGAATTAGTGACGAGCTCCGCGGCGTAGAAACTGTCCCACAAGCTCACTTTCTGTAAGTGAATTTATTTGGTTCCTCTTAATATCTCAGACCCAATTGCCTTTTGTTTATTGTCCATTGCCATTGTAAGTGTAAGTCAGTGACTTTGCAAGTTTAAATATGCTGGCTCCTGTCCGTAAGAGCGTACAGTAAATTGCTAGCTCTGAGGGTCAGGCGGATTGATTTCCTGTTGAGTAAGAGGGTGTTACTGGATCAGCAGGCTCTCGGATCGATTCCTCCCTTCTTACAGAAATGGTGGCATTTCTGCATATACCGAACCTGCCCTGTCAGTAAATTCTTGGACTGGAAGGTGACCTCGGTGGAAAATCTTTCGGTGGTGCCGTGTTATGGAGCTGTATAAACCAACCTGCCCACCATGCAGAGTGAACTCAAATTCCCAAATATATCCCAATAATCCCGTTCCCAGATGGCGAGGCAGGGGGAGGCCGACGCTCGCTGCGTGCTAAATAACAGTGACTCGGGTGTTCGATGTAGGTTTCTGTCAACTACCTCCAGATGCCAACACAACGTAACCTACAAATTATTCACAGGTGGACCACAAAGAGAGCTGCGTGACCCACAAATTATTCAGCGTCATTGTCATACAGCTGACGGGAAACCCCGAGCTATAGGTCATCTGTGTCAATAATACAGTCACAGCTCGTCCCGACGGCTGCCTTACCTTTAACAGAGTTACGGAAAAGTGTCTAGCGTATACGCAATCAGGCCGACAGAAACAGCCGTACGAGTACGACATAGTCACACACTACAGACGAAGACATCCGATACACGTCGTGTTACACACTATACCCAACATGTAGACGGGATCAAGCTGTAGAAAGCCCCTCGGAAATGTACGGACACAACGTAACACAACCGTGTGACTCGCCCCATGTCACAGATGGGTTAGTGTGTGTATGTGTGTATATATATATATATATGTGTTTATAATATATAAATAAGCTGTCATGTCCCATCCGCGCACAGACAGGGGCCACTGACCTGCTCCTGCTCAGGGTTGAGCTGCTGCAGGGTACACAAGCTGTTCATCCTTCCTCAGGACGAGTCCCCGGCTGGCAGTCACCGCACACCAGCAGCCTCACCACTGAGCACAGGGAGGGGCAACAGCCCTTTAACTGCACCATGACATCAGACACAAACCAGCCACACCCACCCTGGTCACACACTTTAGGATTGGCTGCAGGCTGGCTTAGGGAGGGGCTGGGTGGAAATACCTGGCATGCAGTCATTTTTTGTTTACAAAGCACCAACATGTTCTGCAGTGCAGTACAACAGCAGACTAGTTGTTATAGTGAATGTGAACTGGCTATTGCAAATAGAGAATTCAGCAACCAGCAGCAGCTTAACTAATTCAGCACACTCCCATTATACCGCTAGATTGTAAGCTCTTTGGACAGGGTCTACCATTATACCACTAGACTGTAAGCTCCTTGGGACAGGGTCTGCCATTATTCCGCTAGACTGTAAGCTCCTTGGGACAGCATCCTTTATTATGCATCTAGATGGAAAGCTCTTTTTGGTTAGTCTTTATGTACCGCTAGACTGAAAGCTCTTGAAACAAGGGTTCTAATCACATCATGTAACGCTCACTATTGGTATTTCTGGTATTGTTGAGGGGGATAATCTAAGTTATTGCGGACCCTGTGAGCATAGATAATATCAGTTAATGCGCTGAAATGTGGCAGCAGAGGCGCCAAGTGATTCACTGTCCCAGGTATCCAGGTGACGTCAGCGAGCAGGTAAGAGGTGTTTGTATTATCTCAGGAAGGGTGGATTGTCCTAATAAGGCAGCTTTGAACCTGTGGCGCCACCTCCCCATTCACTGCCGCCAAGGACAAATTAACCCTTTCCTGAAGAGGCCATGATTGGCCTTTTCCTCGAGTATGAAAAGGAAATGCTCATCGCCTCAAAGGTTATTGAAAATCTCAGATCCCGTAAACAGGCTGAGGATGATCCCATGACGTAAAACAGACCTGTCACACGTGTCAGGATATCATACAGGTGCTCAGCCCCCTCCCTGGATTAAAAGGGACTGCCTCAGATCCACAAGAATCTGCAAACATAATGACGTGTCAGGCTGATTTACAGCAGTTTACCCAACGCTTTCAAAGCGATTCCTGACGCTGGAGAGCGCGGTGAAAATCATTCCTATTGAGATACTTTGAGTAACGACCATTTAATAAAATCAGGCGGGTCATTGAAATGGTTGGAAGAGCTCTAGAAAAGCTGGCATCCCAGAAGTTCTGCCTGTCTCTGCATGGAAGCAACGCCAAGAAGACTGGATTATCAGGAAACGAGGTGTGAGCGCTTCACGCACACCGTATGTCGCTCCAAACGTGCGGTTATTATGATTTGGTAATTCAGTGTCATGCAACTTAATGGGCCCAAAGAACCTGCCCATCTAGCAAATAATATGTTTTGTGTCCTCGGGACCAGAAGACTATGTCCACCCACCCAAAGTCTAGGAACTCTGCATGTTCACCCTAATACTGAGAATTCTGAGAACCCAGAAAATGTACTCGCTGCTGTTGTTTACTTCCCTGATACCATCTCGACAACCTCCCCGTTCATCTCGAGATTCAGAAGATCCGTTCAGAAGGTCGCCGCGAGAGTTTGTCCCTCACCCTGAAGTTAAAGCCCTTGTAGTTTCTAGGTCTTATTTAAGCATTTAAGTGCGAGTGCGGCAGGTGACGGCCTCTCCCGGCGGTCACGTTACGGCAGGGCTGTTATGTTTACGAGAAACCTTTGTCCTTGGGCGGCCAGCAGTGTCTCTCTGAGCATTCTTTGTGTATCGCTCGGCCGGAAAGCAGCCAAAGCCATGAATTATCTCTTCTGTGCAGTCACTGACCAAGTTAACTTGGGGGGGGGTATTCTCGGCATGTAGCGGGTTAGGAACAGAAGAACAGTATTTGGAATATGTAACGAGGACGGTAATCGCAGACACATGCTATGTGAAGTATGTTCCCCCCTGGCGTGGAATTGGAGGGAATTATGTACCCTGCTTGTATATCTTACTTACCAGTGACAGGCAATGTCATCTTGAATCAAAAAATCCCCGGGGTGAAAAAACCCAAGCAGAGCCATAACCGAATCGGCATGGATTATGGAGGACTCCCGGGGGCTTGAAAAATTATGAAAAAGAAATGTGTACGGGAAAGCGGACACCCCCAAAAATATTCTGAATAATGAAATGTTTCAATTTCTCGAATTTTTTTTGAAAGCATGAACATGCCTTGTTTGCTCATGAGGCACAAACCTACATAAACCATCAAATCAAGTGTGCAACGGGTAATTAAAAAACAAACAAGCGTGAAATATTCTCATAGTCTTTGTGTCCTCCCCAGCGGCACGTGCTGATTCGATTTAATGGAGTTTATATGAAATGGGAGGTAATGTTTGCTCTGCTCACTGTTCCCTCTGTAGGTACCAAATTATAACTTAAAACTGCGGGTGCTTTTTAATTTTTTTTTTATCCTTCTAATAACTTTGAACATATACAGTATGTATGTATGTACTGTATGTGTGCAAAAAGTGCAGCATAATCACAAAATACCGCCTTTATTGAAAGGACTTGTTTTGTTCGAGGCTCACACCCAGAACTAGCCTGAAGAGGAAAAAGAAGCCGCAGGAATCTCACAGTCCTGACGCTGGGGCGGTTTGGGTTGTTGGCCGCTTGTAACCCCGCGTTCTGAATATTATCCCCGCTCCCTGGCTGCTCTGACAGCGTCGATGTTCTGTACAGATGGACTTAGTGATGTAAAGTGTTGGATTGCCCGTGAAAGCGGCAGCAGGTCCTGGCGCAGAAATCACATGCCAGGAATGTCGCAGCCGTCTCAGACCTCCCTCTCTGTCTGTAAAAACAAGCAATGAGCTCATTCTACCCCCCTAGGGCAGGGAGCCGGCCTCTCACAGACACATTAAAGCGCCCTCCTCCCCTCCTGAGAAAGGCTCCTTCCATTAACACCTTGGTTGGAGAACCACCAGCCATTAGCGCATTGCCCTGTATACAGGGGGCACTTCAACATGTATTTATTAAATATGCTGAAAAATGGCTGCCTGCGCTGAACACTTTGGTGTTTTCAGCAGGTTTTAAAGCAACCGCTTTTGTCTCTAGCTGTTGTTGAACTTGAGCTTCCGTGACCCTCGGTCACCACGCAGCTAATGTCGGCCGTCACACAGATAACGACTGAATGATATGCTAAACTGCGACGGATGCAGCGCCGGAAGCCGCTCCTTGACGCGCAGCAGCAGGGACCCCGCATACGCAGTTGAAATACAGCACTGTTGAAAAAATATCGATTACAGCATGTTACCCCAAACATCAGACAGAACCAGTGTTGAGGTAAAACAGGAACTGAGTATATTAGAAGCATGCCTATTTATATACACGCAAAGCATGATTACATTACCCTGCCCAGACAGCCTGGCGCCACAGACCGGTCACCATAGCCAGCAATACCCATACAACACAACTGATGTTGGGGTGATCCCGATGGATCGGCGGCAACACCGATGGTCCCAAGGTGTCCTAGTCCAAAAAGCACCCTGATCCTGGGGCAGGACCCTGAGTGCCAGCGATGGAAAGGTCCCCAGGTGCAGGTCCATGATATAGCTGGACAAGAGTTCCAGGACTGAGGTTACCAAACCCCGTTCATCCAGATGTCATGAAGAAAACCAGAGTGGTCTCTCCACCCCAGCCTGTGCCCCATCGTGACTCCCACCTATCCCCGGAAGAGCTGTAGCGATCGTGTCGAGAGCTCAGCGGGCATTCCCACCGGGAACAGGCGAGAGAGCAAGAGGAACAGGAAAACCGGGCAACAAACAGGCGTGCCTAGGACATAGTGACATGAGCTTAACCGTAACACAACGAACGGGGTAAACAGATGAAATAATATTGGGAGTCCAGAAGTTCGTCTTTGCTGCCCTACATCCCTGACAAAAACGTGCAATCTCGCTGCACGCTGACTCCTGGACTCCCGTTCCTTGCGCGTTTTCACTTCTGCAGAATGCTGCCCATCGTGAATCTGATAGCCGTGACCTATACACCAAATTCCTGACGCATTTCTTCTCCACGGGGATGTTTGCTTTATTTTCTGTATTTCCCGTTATCTCTCATTTATGGCAGTTTGCTGGAGTTAAGATAAGAAGGTGGTAGAGGCCGCGCAGGCTTCCAGTCAATGATTGTGCGACAATGTGTTTAAAACTAGGGAAAGAACTCTGGAATTCTGTCAATAACCGTTCCGTGACTCTCTGAGCTGCACACAAATATATGTAACCTTTACCCTCCAGCGCTATCTGTGCCTTCACAAAACTCCCACAAACCAGATAAGGGCTTAACATGCTGAGCAAGAGGCCTCAGTAGCCACGCAAGCTTGCAATCTAATTCACGTAACAAAGCTGTACTAGATTTTATCATTTTCTTCCCATAACAAATACCGCACAATTTAATACCCATTGGCTGTTTTATCATGGCTAGAGTCGCAAAGGGTCCTCTCTAAAAAAAAAAAAAAAAAATAAAAGCCTCCAAAAACATTTGCTTAGTGGAGGATAACGTGTGACACCAGCGTGGCTCCTACACAGCGCGCAAGAAAACAAGGTTTCCAATCTTTTCTGCCAAGACAAAGAGCATCGTTGGACTGTTTATCTCCCTGAAAGGAAAGTCACAGGGGCTCCCGGTACAGAATGGAAACAAACCCGACCTCTCTGATTTGCATGAGAGAAGATGTTGAGTGTACGGAGGGTATGAGCGGGCAGTATAGGGGCGAGGATGAATCCGAGCCGGCCTCATAGAGGACCCCATATAAAAAATAACACACGTCCACCCTCTGCATTCAAGCATTACTTGGAACACAGTAAGAAATATACGATAGAACTATAAAGAATTATAAACAGCAAGTTTTTAAGATACAAATTATATTAGTAATATCTGAGATTTGTGTCAGTAAGTAAATCAATACGTTGGCCTCTATCATTCCCCCCTTAACCTCCTGATAGAGTGTAAGCTCACGTGAGCAGGGCCCTCCTCTCTCTCTGTAGCATGCCGTGGATGGAATCTTCTCAAACTCTATAAATAGATGTAATGCAGGGTGAGTATTTACACATAGTGGTATTTACCCCACCCCATCTACCTGCCTTTCGCAGGCAGGGGGCAGGTGTCTCAAACTCCCACCCCGATTGTCAGGTGTAGGGAAGGTTGTCCTTTGGCTGCAGGGGGAATTTGTGAACGGCTGACGCATTCCTCAGACATGTCTGTGTGATGCACGCAACCGGCTGACGTGTGACTGTAACACAAGCTGCACATGTGAAGGGGACATGTTGGCCTTGCACGCGATTATCCCTCAAAAGATAGCTGGACCCGTCTTGAGTGAGTGTGCGGTGCCCCGAGAGGTCACTGGGTGTGAAAGGCAATACTCAGGGATACCCTGCGTATTAAGTTGTGTACCGCTACATTTATCTGAAACCATACCCCGCTTACACGATTAACACGAAGGTCACGCATGCGCGTCAGCGAGACGTTACCTGGGTGATCTCAGGGAGTCGCAAAACTCGGGAGTGCTTTAGGCTCCCAAAGAATCTTCAGCATCACCACCATCTAGTGGTGGAATCGTTACAGGACAATGAATGTGGCAGTTACGGTCCCCAAGAACAGCGTGATACTTTCTAACCTCTGTGCCTCTCGTTATCTTTTATTTATAAAGCAGCAGCAACTTCCGCAGCGCTCCTTACAACACGCAAACTAGAACGGACAAAGACAAACTGACACATTAGGTAAAGAGGTCCCCGCTCATAAGCTTACAATCTAGAGTCTTCTGACCATGTCCTGTTTCCTTTGAAATATCCATGCCTCATATACTTGGTTTAGTTCCTTTATGCTTTTAAATGCTTTTACCTTATCTCCTCCAAGCTGTAAAGGATGTGATCATTTTTAATTGCCCCAGAATCTCTCTATTCACCGTAATAACCGTACCCAATACTGTCTGACCGGAGACCTGTAAAGCAACATGGCCAGCTCTATCTCTTACCGCTATTAACGCCTCTCGCTATATACCCAGAATTCCCCTTGCACTCCCCATGGGTGAAGCCCAACAACAGCAAAAAGTTACTTGATGGCTGCATTATAAGAACCGTCCTCTTACCCCCCCATGTCTTTAGATAACCCAACAGTCTGCAGATCCACCCAACCAACATATTAGTTCTTTCAATTCCATTACCACCAAGGAAAACACACAGCGTAGAAAATCAGAAGGTACTTTATTAACCGGTCTTCATTAAACAGTGCTTCTAAACAAAAGCCCCCAGGTTAATTATAAAATGTGATATAAACAATCATCTGTAGACAGAACATTCGACTCTGGAAGGTACATCAACATTGAACATTTGTCATTGAGTCAGGCAGCTTCCTGGTGGTGTATTTTAGTAACATTCCTGAGTGTGCCGTATCGCAGGGACTCCGATTCAGATTATACATATATTATATATATATATAGATCGAACGTAAAGTGTAGATTCAAACATATTTATTTGTGCAAAGCCCCCTTTAGTGTGATTTGCTTAACCTTGCATAATATAACCCTTATAATTTGTATACATTTGAATAAGCATCTCTTATAAAACTTTTGTTCCCATTTATATTAGAAATAGTAAAGTTAAATTTAAAACACACATAAAAATATGTTTTGTTTTGTTTTTTTCATTGCCCCATTCCCTTTAACACAGAATAGACACCCTCCCTCTCCTCACTTTACTCCCATGCAGAAACAGAAACATTTTCACAACAAAATTCACCAGAATACGTGAACATGCAGGCCTCAAACATTCCCACCCGTTTGTTGGATGCAGCGTAATACATATGTCATATAGCAACAAGCAAAAAAACAAAGATGCAATTCTCTGAGCCCTCTTTCAGACGGTTCACAGGTGAGTGTCAGAACAACGGGGTATTACACATATTGCAGAGGAGAAAGGCCATAGCACCTGCGTATAGTCTAATAAAGGCAATGAGTGAATGTCCTCTCTCTATGCTCAGAATTCCCCAATCCGTACCTTCTGCATTAAACCAATGCAGAGAACTGGGGTGAGGGACCCCACAATTTTACATTCTGGAAAAATGACACCCAGTTTGCAGGTCACTCAAATCAGACACTTGGTTCATTGTGTAGACGATTTCAAGTCTCCCAAAACGGTCGCCAAGTTTTACAGACAGTCACTGGTCATTGTTCAGAAAATCTTCAATTTTTGGTCGTTTAGTAGCGGAGGCATGTTAAAGAGACAAGGTAGCCAGTAAATGCCCCCTGGGGGGGCTCTCGATTGGGCAGGGGGCAGATGGAGACACGGCTTGTTAGGTAGTCTTTAGCGTAGGTGCATAAGTTACATGGCTTAACAAACAGCCGTCGCCATGAATCCGGTAATATTTAAAACAATCTCTAGACAAAAAGCCCAATGCTGGTCAGTCTGAAAGGCACAACAGGTTATAGCTATCCTTCTGGCTGCAACAAATATAACACGGAAAATGTTTGGGGAGGATGTGTGGATGGATGCTCCGCCGACTCAAAATAGCAAAGTCAGAATTTACATTCACAAAGGAACGTCTCCCTGCACCATGAGCTGGTTATTTCTTCTCCAGGGTGCTCTCGTTATCCTGTGGCGGTGTCCCCAGCTATGGGACCTTCAGCAGGAGCTGGTCTGGAGATTACTCTCCGTGAGTAAAGAGGTGATGGAGCTGGGATCATACAGACTGTCGTATTCTCCATCCGAGCTGAGGTCATCGCTGGCAGCAGGACGCGCAGGCTTACGTCTGCAAGCGACAGAGAGGAATACTCCTGCTTGTTACCAGTTAAAAATCCCCATTAAGAGTTACCCTTTAGATGACAGACTATATATTTTTGGATCTTGACAAAGTAACCATGGATTTGAGAGGAATCAAAGGTTTGGTTATTGGAATGAGCCGGTCATCTGTACCAATCACCCTTTCATTAGTGCAAATCTCGGCTCCTCGCTTTTCTAGTTCTTACCGGGTCTCCTTTTCCATGGTCTTGAGTCGCGCCTGAAGCTGCTCATTTATCTCTTGCTGTTCCTCCATCTCTCGCACAGCTTTCTTCCTGAGCCCCTCCATTCGCTCGATCTCTTCCTCTGCCTCATCCACCTGTCTCTTCAGGGCTTTGACCCGCAAGTTCAGCTTTGGGAGGATCACAAGGAAGTGCAATGTTAGATGAGTGATTTACATTGTGGTGGTTGACCATCTATTTACTCATCCCCCATACCTGATCCTTCTGGTCATTAACTTGGAGCCTCTCATCCTCCAGCTGAATATTCAGCTCCTTTATCTTTCGCTCCAGCTTACGATTTGACGACAACAAATTGTTCTTTTCCCTAAAACACAACAGAAGGATGCAAATACATCATATATCCATGACGACCGGGAGTCTGGAAGCTGCCATTGTCAAGTGAAGCAAATCGCACAACAGTAGTTTTAAGTTCCAAACATGTTTTGTGAAACACAATCACCCCTTCTGGCGTTTGACTTCGACAAATATACCAGGTTAGCAGGAGAGACGAGCAAAAGCATTCAAGAGCATGTGCAAACACAGAGCTACATTTCCCATTTGTGTTGGGTTTTGATGAATAACAATGTTACCAGGTGCATTTAATTATTGTCAATACCTCTCCTCAGACTGAAGCCTCTCCTGGATCTCCTGCAGGTTGGCTTCTAGCTGGGATACATTAGCACTTGACTTGTGCTGGCCCTCCATGCTGGCCAAACGGCTCTTCAAATCTTTGTTCTAAAGTAGGAGAGAGAGACGTTAAAAATCAAACTTCACATTCTCTGGGCTGAACACGTCAGATAATCCAAGGGACATGAAACACAGGGGCCCAGTGGAAATGTCGTGGAGAGGGCACCCTGTCCCACGCAGTCTACGCCATAATGGATCCATGTTCAAGGTCCAAAAGTAGGACTGTACTGTGTCGGTACAGTCTCCCCTTTCTCTTGACTGTCCTCTGCTTCCAGCCTCCTTCCCATCTCTGCTTCTCACTGTCAGGTTCATTCACTATTTATGAATTCCTTCGCAGGCCGTCCCACCTACACCCTTCCTCTGTTTGGCTCTGGGATTTTAAGCACCTGTCGCTCCAAGGAGATCTTGTCACACTCCAGATCCTGACGACTGGATCTCTCTTGCATCAGCTCTGCTCGCAGTTGGTCCATCTAGGGAAGAGAGGGAGAATGTAAAGACAGTCTGAACTCTTTTGTAACCGTGAGGTTCCTGTCATACTGGAAGGATTATGCAGTTAGCAATTTTCCCCACGTTGAGGTCTTGTACCGTATGCCTAAAGGATATGAAATCCTGTCCTGTTTCTAGGTATTATGGGGAAAGGATGTAAGGTTACCTGATCGCGGCTGCGGTTAACCCTTTCAGTCAGGAGCTCCACTGTGTTTCTCTCCTCATCCAGCTCCTCCTCAAGGCGCTTCATCTTGTCCTAAAGAGTGTTAAAGAATAAATGAACCTATATCCTGCTCGTGTGACACATTAAGAAATTCTACCTGCAAACACATCAGGTTATGAAGCACTAACCTCAAGCACCTTCACCTGCCGGGAACGGTCATCCTGGAAGCGCTTCTTAGACTCAATGTCTTGCTCCAGACTCTGTAGTCTCTGGCTGATGAGTTGCTTATCGAGGACAGCGGTCTCCTTGTCTGCTTGACTTTCTTGCAGAGCCTGCTTCAGCTTCTGTATCTGTAGACACAGTCCATAAGAGGGGAGGTAAATACAGGAGCACCCACCGCAGGAAAGACACACTAGCTCAAGCATAAAGGCGATGGAACACGGGTCACAAGATTCCTTACCTCCTCCTGCAGCCGGCTGACATTAAGCTGCGTTCTCTCCACCTCAGTCGCCTTCTCCTTGGCTTGTTTCTGGGCCTCTGTGATATCCCTACGAGACTTCTCTTTGTACTCTTCCAGTTGTGTCTGCAAGATCTGAAGGGAGCCCCGGGACTCAGAGGACATGCTTTCCAGCTGCAGGGAATAGAGTGACACAAGCTAGAAGCAGCAAACCAACCATGCCTTCAGCGTCTTCCACAAGTACCGATTTAAAACAACACATTTGTTATTCCAACTTCCTATTACCACCCAGTACCTCACCTCTCGGGTCAGTTTGTCAATCGACTTGTCCAGTAAGCGCTTCTGATCTTCTAGCTCATTCTTGGTCTTCTTCAGTTGGTCTTTCTGCTTCATTTCTTCTTGGTAACATTCCTGCAGCTCATCGTACTCCAGCGTCAGGCGCCTCAGGCTCCTCTGAGACTCCTCCAGCCGGGTCTCCAGGTCTCGTTTAATCATAGAAAACTCTTGCCCCTGGTCTGTAGCTTCTCCCAGAGACTCTTCCATTTGCTTCCGATCGGACTAAGGTGGAAGTTACACGTCAACTTTAAATTAAATTTTGTAGTGACAAAGCAATCATTATAATTACAAAAATATAATGTTGGACCAGTGGCCTTTAAGGATCACCGTCTGGCAAAACGCACTCTTCGTACCAGACGTGAATATAACAACATCTCTAAAAGTATCTAAATACAACAGACACTGAATTTATGAATTATTTCTGGATTGCATTCGACAAACCTCTAATCTGCCGATCTTCTCCTTCAGCCGAGTCTCTGCACGCTGGAGATCATCACAGAATGTGTTCAGTTCCTTCAGCTGAGCCTCCAACCCCAATATCTTCCTTCTCAGGTCATCATTCTCATCCCTACTCTCTTGCAGGGTGCTCTCAATGACGTGGAGCAAGCGCTCAGATTCTAACTTCTCACTCTCCAGCTTTTTTATTGTCTAATTGGAGAAGACAAACAATCAAGGTGCAGCAACGTTCTGTGCAAACCCTTGCACGTACATTAGAAACACGTGGACATAGCAGTACTGAGCTCCTCACCTTAAGCAGGTCCTCATGGTCCTTCTTGATCTGTTGATTCTCCTTCTGGAATTTTTCGCGCAGTCTCTCAGTCTCCCGATCATGGCCAGACACCTCCTCCTTCAATGCTCCCTTCAGAGCAGAGAGCTCCCTCTCACTCTGGTGCAGACTCTCCTCCTGTCTCTGCTTCTCCAAGGAGAGCTGCTTCATCTGGTCCTGAACGCGCTTCAGCTCCTGGAACAATGGGAAACCAAGAAGACTGTAGTGCAGCATCATTAATCTTAATTGCTTAATGAAGTCAAACCCTACGGCCTTGTAGAAGCCTTCGATGAGACCTTGCCACACACCTTTTTAATGGTCTCTGCTTCTCCTGTGACCACAGAGACCTTCTTGGCCTGGTCGAACTCAGACTGCAGTAGGGAGAACCGGTTCTTCATCTCATTCAGCTCATCCTCAAATTCCTCCTTCTCCAGCTTTACCTGCAGCAGCCTGAAAATACACCAAGGAGAACAGTTGGTCAGAAAGCCCCAGGAGATGCTGTTTCCAAAACAATGACAGTCTGCTCTACAGAACATAAACATTATTCATGTTTCTTTCGATTATTTAGTCATCTATTTTCTGGATAGGAAAATCTAATTCAACACCGATCAGGTTTTTGCTGCCGAATGACTTCGAGGTGAAACAACAACTTTATGAACAACCTGCCAGGGATTTACACAGGGGACAGTGGTACTCACTCCTGCTTTGCACTACGCAGTTCTTCTTTGTTTTTCTGAAACATATCTTTCCATTGATTTATCTCTTCGCCGCTTTCTTCCAGCTCCCGCTCCAGGTTTCGCACCACCTGGTTGATTTTCTGGCGCTCCGTCTCCAAGCTCAACTGGTCCTGAAGGAGAAAGGCGTTTACGGGAAATAAAATACCGTAGAGAACAAACTGCTGTATCGGCTGTGCAGGAGAAGTTGATAGGAAGCACAGGAGAGATAGAGAGGGATAGGAGAGGTTTGGAAGGGTTTAGGAACCACAGAGACTATTTATACAGGAGGAAGCACACAGCTGGACGTTACGTGAACTGAATTCCCAGTCCCTCCACCAGCAAAGCTCCTGCATGCCCTGGTCTATCCACTGACCTACACTGGTTTAACATACTTTAAAAGGTTTGTTGTGGGTCCTGAAGGAAACCTTTAATGAACCCTTGTTCTGGGATTGCAATGTACAGATTGGTATATATATGCAGAGTCAGGGGCGGAAAGTGCAGGACATAAGAGAGCACTGTCTAATCTCGAACTGTTGAGTATCACTCAGTCAACCCACCACTACACTTAGATACAAATTCCAACCCCTGGATGATCTTTCCCTATTCTCTCAGTAAAAAAGTCTCCAGTACCTGGGAGACATTATCCATGTTCTTCCTCAGCTGTTGTACATCGTTCTGGTACTGCTGTCGGAGTCGATCCATCTCCACGTCATGATTTGCTACCTCTTCTTTCAGAGCTCCCTTCAGGGCGGTCAGCTCCCGCTCCCTCTGTCTCAAAAGCTCCTCCTGCTTCTGCTTGATCTGTAGGACCTCGTCAAGCTCCTCCTGAGTCTCCTGCAGCTCCTAGACGTGTGGAGCGAGGGTGGTGGAAGACGGAATGGACATGACGAACCCTCCCACCCAGGATGGCAAGAAAACTAAAACTTGTCTCATCATTACAAGGAATACTATCCTAATATGACGTGCCTCATATGCAACGCTTTTTAAAACGATTAGAGACAAAGTTCGAAACATGGAGCCATCCACAAAAAGGCATTCTATCGGTTTCTGCGTATCCACGCATTTAGCATTTTTCCCTAGAAGTTGAATTTTTAGTTCAGTGTATCGGTCTGCGTCCAGGCTGTTACACAAATACCTTAATGTAGATAGAGCAGGGTTCTCTTTTACTATATAGATTCGTCCAGCCCTTACTGTATTCACAACTTGTGCACACCAACAACGCTAGGCATAACAGCTGAAGCAATGCCATCAAGCTAACTGCACTAAGGAGTAGCTTGGGAGAAAGTGTAGGCAGCGAATATGAAAGTGGCCTACCTTAAGTAAAGCGTGGTTGTCTCTAGACACCGTCCCCTTCGAACGCAATTGGGAAATCTCCTCCTTCGCGTCCAGCAGCTTGTCTTCCAAGGAGCGCATCTTGGTTTCTACCTGTTCTTTGCTCATTCGTACCTCCATTAATCTGTAAAAGAAACGAACGGCAACAAGCGAGTGTGAACCTAGGGGCACTCAATTTGAAACACTACTCCCCAATGTAACACGTATAGTTTTGTGGACAGGGAGAAGGAACATTTAAAATCCCTGGTGTTTTTATCTCAGGTGATTTTATGGAATATACAGGAATACTTGATTGTTGAAGCCTTATATATATTTAAATCTTAAGGTATCCGCCATAACTGCCATCTCCTACTTTAGGGTTTCCGAATGTCTGTACACATATACACAAGTAGGGTCTGCTTACTCCTGAGACATGGAATTCAGCTCGCCCTTCTTCTTCTCAAACAGCTCCTTCAGCCGCGAGCACTCCTCCACCCTCTCCTCCAGCTGGATTTCAAGCTTCTGCACGCTGGCCTTGGGTCGCTCTTGTGAGGTTTCCATCTTCATCCTCTGCTGTGGAGCCAACCACTTGTTAATACTTTTAATGGATACCCCCTGACATTGTTTTTAATTAGTTATCTTTAATTTTACTGATAGAACCATACTCGCCTTTATCTCACTGTCCAACTGACTTTGAAGTAACAAAACCTTCCTCTCCAGCTCCTTCTTTTGAGTCGTCAGGGTCCTTATCTCCTCATTCGGGGAAGCCTACAGAGAATTCATAACGTGGTTACCGGCCTCACCAAACGAGCCAGAATACAGAGGGACCCAATATAATTAGTCCTTTATTCAGAACCAATATCAGTCTGAAACATAATGTCCTTTCTCCAGTCTGGAGCCTCCACACTCACCCCAAAAGACTGAAATTTCTCCAGGAGTAGATTGGCCTTCCTTCGTTGCATACTGTCACTGTCACTGGACCTTTTGGAATGAAGAATTCCAATACTTTCATGAAGACATCCATCACATGTTTTATTTGTTCTCTATAATAATTCCTTCTAATAAAAGCAAAATGTTTTTTTTCAAAAAAATCCATTAATATATAACACAAAATAAAATATTTCCACAAAACAAAAGATTTTCATTGGCTTTCTGTTTGGACGAAGCATAGAAGAGGATGCGTAATGAAACAAAAAGTGCTTATTACTGACCCGTCCCTGAGAACGTTATAAATTATCTGCCAGTTCGGGTCACTTCCATCTGACTGCTGGTCCCTCAAAAGGTCTGGCGTGCTCTTCAGCTGCGGAAAGCAGAAAAGTCCATTAGAAACTCAGAATATATACAGTTCCAATGCTACACCCATTGGACCGTCTAGTCTTCCCGTTTCTCCTGCTGTAAAGACTCAAACCATAATCAGTCGATGGTCTCGTCTTCAGGATTACTCAAAGTTGTATGCGGTTTAATGGCAATCATCAGTTTGGAAGTAGCGCAGTAACTTAAAAAGTGAACCCCGACATCCTGGCCACACTGACCATGCTGTTTAATTACCTGAAGCTCAGCTTGGACAGTTCGCTGCTGCCTTTGCGTCACTGGCTCCTCCATGTTCTGGGCCAACCAATCCTTGGTCTGTCTGCTCTTGTTTACGTCTTCCCTCTCCAGAGTCTGCCTGGTAAAGGGTCGGTTCCCAGAATTAGGAGGATCTCCTCTTATCTGCACCAAACTCTGGTGTCCAGAGGGCAGGTCTCTTGATTCAGCAGTATCCTGGTAAGATTTTCTCCCGTCCAGGCTTTGAGACCGTTTCCTTTCATCTTTAAGGGCTTGGCTCCTTCGTGCCGTCCTGCCTCTCACCTGTCCTTTAACATCAAATTTGTTGATCAGCGAATCCACTGAAGACAGCGGTTTAGTGTCTATGTCGTCACTAGGCTGATTTGGTGATAAGGAGGCAGAATTACTTTTCTTTTGCGATACAGCGTTTTTTGTAACGAAGGTAGATTGTTGACTGGTCCTCACTGACCTAAATCCACCAGTCGTCTGCGCGCCATTTTCTGTCTTCTTTAGGCCACTGCTGTTGCTTGATGATTGGAAGTAAGTGGTGTCAATGGTAGACGATCTTTCACTGTAATGATGGTCGTAACTATACGGCTCATCAGCGTCGGGGTCCAATAACGAGCCATAAGACTGAGACCGCCTCAATTCCTCCTTGGGAGAAGGAACCAGTTGGCGTGGTCTCGATGAGACCCCTTCATTTCCCCTGGCCTTGCTGCGGGGCTTTGAGCTCTGCTCTTCATCCGAGGTGCTGCTATACTGCGAGCCGCTCTGCGAGAAGCTTTTGTTTGCATAGGGGTTTTCTGGAAGCTCAGATTCCGAGCTCATGGACCTCAGCGTTCTGCTGCCTTTAGTGGAAATACCCTGGTAATCAGGTGGAGGATTTGGTGAAACATTCTCCAAAGTTCCATGGGATTTGATTTGCACACCATACGAGGATTTGGACTGGTCACCACTATTCAGCACAACAAATGGCTGGCCATCTATTCCCTGTACACGGATAGCCACGCCATAGGAATCTTGCTTCGATCTCCGACTACGTGGTTTCTTATTTTCTTTTAGGTCATCAATAAAACGAATCTGGACACCCTGTCCCACGGGGATGTGCTGGTCAGCCATCTCCCCATGAATGTTCTTTTAGCTCAGAAAACTCCAAACCGCGACCACCTTTCCTGCAAAAGCAAACGTAATAAAATGAGCGTTGGACGGAACTTGTCCTGACAGTGGAGGGTTACATCAGCTGGAGGCTCTGCCAATTATCCGACTGCGTCTGTTATCTCAGGTTTTATTTTATCTGACCCCTTTCATAGTGAGCTCTGATAATCACGTGTATAAAATAGTTGGCAGCATGAGCACAGCATTAGGTACAGTAGAATTATTATTTTCAGTTATAAGCTAGGCCGCGGCACACAGATGACATCTGCGTTTAAGACAGACAGTATGTGAACGCAGTTAGTAGACATTTTTCATGACTTTAGTGGGCTGTAAAGCCACCCAGCCAGGCTTCTCTATCTCCGTACGTGTCCTTGTCATCTGTGCCTGATGTTCAGACCCTGCGCAGTCTCTGCCACCAGATCCAGAGAGCGGTCTCTCCCACTGATTACTGTCTATCGACCTTGTTAATTTACGTTTACAAGCTGAAAATACGAGACGACAGGGCTCTTAGTTTTATGGTTATGTGTTTCGTTAAACAGTTCGCAAAGGCCAATAAATCAAATCCTACTGTATTGGACATCACAGTCTGAGGTTTTTAAACACGCTGGAGTCTCTGGGAATGGAGGCTTTAAGTATGTCATTATCGGAGTGCTTGTCGTCGGAACAAACAGTAAGTATTCATGTCAAACTCGCCCTTCATTTGATTTACATAAAGTCAAAACGCCATCCACCTCTGCCACAAAAATACAGAACTGTGAATATGAATCATCAATATAAAGAGAGCAAGTTATACAGTCTGCATAGAAATAGTGGAGCAATGGGTAGAAAAATTATTTTCACAATTCAACATATGGGTTTAAAAAAATTATTAATCACTTGTGAGGAATGGATGTAAAATCGTATTTAAATAAAATTATGGCAGCTGGCCTGCCAACGCTGAGTCCGCAGGTGGCCCCGTGGTTGAGGCTGAGGAGCGCGTCTCAATGTAAGGCGTTTGTGGTCACAACATTCCAGTGTCGTTCCTGGCAACTGTCACTCAAACAACCAATTGGCTTTTAACCCTTTAAAAAGCAATAGGAATGAATAATGGGAAGGTACCACAGATCAACACCTGATTATACACAGAGTAATAAGGTGCGGGTTATGAAAAATACCTCTCCATAAACCTCCTTTGCACGTTATCAACACAGTAAAAGGGATTAAGTACAGAGACAGAAGCACCAGCAACAATAATAACCCAAAACAGGATTCGGTTTTATTAAATCTGATAACAGTGACGGTGAATGATCAAGATCCATGTCAATGTCTTTCTAAACTCCACTGACCTAATAACCCAAAAAGACAGACAGCTGGAAACGAGTAAAGACTGCCTCCTGGAAATGTAGGGCATACAAAGGGATGTATGAAACAAAACAAGTAAACAGACTGAACTCAAGATACATGGGGGGTTCTAGACTGCGGCTGAGCAAGGAGACTCCAGCCAGAACAAGCACAATGTGAGTATTTACTGACACCGAGCAGAGGGTGAGGGAACCTTCACATCATCCCCAATGGCAGGACACACTGAGAACCCCCATTCTCCAGTACAAGGTGTTAATTACTACGTGGACCACGAAACCTGCACCGACCAATGAACTACATTATATTGTAGAGTTTGACTTTGCACCTTGGTTTCAGAAACCCCTGAGATATTTGAAATACATCGCTGCCCTATGCAGACCTCTTCTGCCAGATACAGGCGACTCCTCGATGACCCTGATAAAAGGAGTATGGAGGTCCCCTTACTTCATGCAGCTTCCCATCATCCATAACTAACAGAACAGTCTGTGGGGTCCCTGCCCCACGTGCCGGACATCACCGCAGGATGAAGAAGAAGATCCCAGCCAACCCTTAACACATACATCTGCCCCTGCAAAATGATTGAAGAGCAGCTTGTACTTTAGCTGACCCAAGAATGATTTCCAGGAAAGGCATTCAGTCATATTACCAATAGAAAGAGCTTTTCAATGGGTTTGGGGGGGGGGCAGTACTAGAAATGGATGGGATTCACTCCCCCCCCCCCTCACCACTCGGAAGCAGCAACAACACAGACTGCCAAAGAGGAACTATGGAAAAGATTTGTCATTAATGATTATCCCAGCGTAACCTTGCCAAGAAAAAAAAAGTTATATCAAAGAAAACTGTGTTTGCGGTTTGTACGCTGCGGAAAACAAAGGTGACTGTGATCTGCCGAGAGACAGAAGACAAAGGCGTTAAAGTCCTATGAAGGATGCAAAGGCTAAACATCACATCTGCACAATGAGGGACAATACCATTTTGGATTTCGTCCAGCCCTACCGATGAGCGGCGTCCCTTCCGTGGGCATCCACTCACCTTGTAGAGACGTAGACTGATCCATCTGGCTTAGAATCTGTTCCGCGCACTCCGTGGATCTTCGCAGGCGTGATAATGGCGGATGTTTCGGTAAAGATTCATTGGAACCGCCTGTTCTTAATAGCGAAGTCACCCAACCCTGAGCTTATCTGCCCTGAGCAGAGGAATTCTGTCTCTATTCAGGAAGAGGTGATAACGGAGATTTGCAAGGAGCGCAAGGTGATAGAGGCCATTCTGTGCAGAGAACACAGGGCGAGATTATCACAACAAAGGAATCTCCGCATTCTGCCCCTCCTGCGAAAGAGAGTTAAATGAACGCAGATGGAGTGCGGAAGAGGACGTTGAGATTCACCTTATTTTAATAGAACAGAAGGGGCTGCAGAAAAGGCTCACAGGATTAAAGACCGTACACATGCTGGCACAGAGAATATGGGGCTCACAGAGTGCTGGAATTCTGTATATGCGTAGACAAGTCTATAGAAAAACAAAACCAGGGTTTGAGTATTTAGAGAGACCAAGTGGCAGTCACGAGAGTGTGCGCATGTTTTCTCTGATGTTGGAATCCACGGAATGACTTGGAGTGAATATTTAATCTTATTGGAATTCAGAGTTCTACTCTTATCCAAACGCACCTGATAAAGGATCAGAAACCTTATATCTATGCCCCACCCCGAGCCTGCAACAAGAGAACTGCCGCACAGGAAAGCTAGGGGGGGTGAGGCAAGGTGCACAGATACTCTGCACTATTCTACATTCGCGTTTTCCCACCGGCGGGGAGACAATAGGCAGTACTATACCGTGAAAAGATTTCCGTCTGCAACCAGGGTTAATGCTGCATTGTGTACAGTGCGGACCCACAGCCAAAACCATTCGCCAGTCCAGGAGCAGATAGGGCTATCTTAGCATTGTTTAGGCTGGAGAGGCTGTGCACGGTGCAATTAACCCTTTCCTACCAAAAGCGGGAAAGTCAAAACCGCAAGACCGTATTCTGATTAATCTGCAGCCCACACAACATGCAGAAAACAGTGAGCTGGGTGCTTTGCTCTCAGAAACGTCACAAGCAAGGTAATAAAAACCTATATATTTCACAACAACGCATTATTCATCCCCTGAAATGCTTCATTCCGGAACCCACACACTGATAGGTGCGGGCAGTCTGATCGTAGGAAGTGTGTGTGTGCTGCAAAATTCTTTGTGTGGGAAAACGATCAAACTGTAAACTCCTTGAGTCAAGGATGCCATAATCTCAGTTCAAAAAACGTTACGTACAAATATGTTTTAAAAAGCCCAGACATATCCTGAATCCCACAGTGCTAGAAAAGTAACTAATTAAAACTGCTCTATCACCGCGACTCCGGACTACACCTAGAAACTTAACACGAACGCAGCATGGTTTACATCATTTCATTGCCATAAACCGTGCCCCCTCTATGATGTCAAAGAATTAAGACGCTGACGGGAACCATTATTTATATGCTATCTCCACTGAGAATGAGTTAACTGGTTCCATAATCTCAGTGGTTTGTGTCACCTCTGTCCCAAAAGCTTGCACTCTAAGGATACTATATACGATCACTGACCCCGCTATCTATACGACAGGAGTCCTGAAGTCTGTCAAATAAAGCCATCTGTAAGCGTCCAGGGTGCGGCTACTGGAATGTGGGTCCCATTCATGCACAAACCGTCCAGAAACAACCGGAAAACACACATTTTCACCTGTATTACAGCTGACATAAAGACCTTTACATTGGGTTTGTCTAATGATCGGATATATTTACCCTCCACTAATTCACTAGCAGAGAAGGAAGAATACCCTGCGCGGGAGCCAAGTCTCTCCAAGAGAGCAGAATAACTACAAAACAGCGGAGCCTCCACCAGAAAGTGCTTGAGGTTTGCAGATCAACCACTTAACGGTGAACCCCAAGCCAGCTCCAAAGAGTCATGGACCATCTCCTCCGGCGCGATCAGGTTACATACCCCCTGTGCTGTACTGGGCTGAGTACTCGTCTATAGGGAACTATGAATGCTTCAGGTACTAGCGCCCCATTCCTAGTATTCACAGAGGAAAAACTTCCTGAGCTCTATGTGGGTCGCATCAAACAGGACGGACAGGTCCGGCGGAGAATACCTTTCGTGATGTACATGAGACATCATCTGTATGGCATTCTACGAGACAGAAAACAAGTTACCCCACGTCAGCCTGGAGTCACGCAAACGCACCGTGCATTTATAGGGCAACGTGAAAGATCGTAGGTGGCAGCTTAACCAGTGACACTCCAATGGCGGCTCTTTATAGACATGAGAGCGCAGGCCCAGGGTGGAGGGGCATGTTCCCCAATTACAGTAAAATGACAATCACGACGTGCACTTAAATCACCCTCCCTGAGCTTAAAATATTCTCCATAAAAACAATTGAGACAATTAACCGATTGCCACTGCAGCACAAGAGCGCACTCCACCCCCCACCGGGAGCCCGCGGTCCCGGGTCACTTCCTGTGTACACGGTGACACACGCAGGATCCAGCGCCTGGGATGGGCTGGTTTCACTCAATGAGTTTCACCAGCCAAGAGGGACAGGGAGAGCAAGTGCGCCTACTACCCCAGGGCAGCCACAACAATTAACCCATTTCCAAAGGCACCTAGCGCTTTATGGAATAGGGACAAACAGTCTAATTAGCTGATCTTTTTATCCATAATCCGTGATAACAGGACTGATCTATTGTACATAACAGGTGGCTTTTCCGTCGTTTCTCAGGGCTGACATCCTCGTGATATCATCAGCATTACGGGCTCCTGCATATAGACTCCTTACCCTATGGCCTCTAAGTAGGCTGCTAACATAGAGTCCCCAATGCGTACGGGGTATAACTGCACCCAAACCTGATGTTTAATAAAACCCTCTCTATACGGGTGTATTAAGGGGTAATAAACACACCCCACTATGTAATATACAGACGGGACATATATACACACACTCAACATAATATAGTGTCTATAAACACTTATAGATATGTATATGTCATAATATATACACACATCTCTCTAATCATACATATTATATAGCCCACTGTACAGCACTGTTAAATAAACATATTTACAGGGATATATATATATATATTATATGCACACACACAAACAGCAGCTCACTATATAATATACTGAAAGGTATTTCTCCTAAAAGTTTTGAGTATATACATGTGAATATATTAACGTTTCCATCTGTAATATACAGATAGGCATCATACGCGCACACACTTCACTATATAAAGTATACTAACAGGTGTCATATATACACATCTCACCATATATAATATAGTGGCAGGTTATGGACAGGTGTCATATACACACACATGTCCCCATATATAATATACTGCCAGATAACATATACACACACATCTGCCCGTATATAATATACTGGCAAGAGTAATACACACACACACACATATCCCCATATATAATCAAATGACAGCTGGCAAATACACACACACCTCCCAATATATACGGTAATATAGAAATAGGCGTCATATACTCACATATCTCCCAATATATCATATACTGACAGGTGTCATATACACACATCTCCCCATATATAATATACTGTCGAGTGTCATATTCACACACATATCTCCCCATACATAATATAGTGACAGGAGTCGTATGCACACACACCTTCCCATATATAATATACTAACAGGTGTTATATACACACACATGCCCATATTTAATATGCGGCTAGGTGTCATATACACACACATCTCCCCATATATAATATACTGACAGGAGTCGTATACACACACACACACACCTCCCCATATATAATATACTGACAGAGTCATAAAGCCACATCTTCCCATATGTGATACATAAACATCTCCCCATACATACTATACTGACAGGTGTCACATACACACATCTCCCCATACTGCATAGCTCTCCATATATAAATGTGGTGACAGGTACCATATATACACGTCTTAGTATATAATAAAGTGATATGTAACATATATACACATCTCTTAGTATATATAATATAGTGACAAGTAACATATATATATATATATATGTATATATATACACACATCTCTTCGTATATAATATAGTGACAGGTAACATATATAAACATCTCTTAGTATATAATGTGGTGACAGGTAACATATATACACATCTCCCTGTTGCATATCTCTGCATACATGGCACACTGGCACACCTTGAGTTATTCTATCACTAGCATTATGACTTTGCGGCATATGCCAGCAGCCGTGCCGCAGCGAGTGCTGTGCCAGCTGATAATGCCAGTGACCGGCAGGTGTCTGTCTCAGGCGGCGGCGGCGGCTGCCCTCCCTGGTACTGCGTTGCAGCGGCTGCCCACCCAGCCGTACCCCTGCCCGGGCTCTGCCCATTCCCCTCGCTCACCTCCGGCTTCCTCCCGTGCCCTCTCCAACCTGGGAATGAGCGCTGCACCTCCAGACGGACACCGCCCCTGCCTGTAACCGCACCCACGGCCGACCCGGCACCAATCGGCGCGCGGCATCGGCCAAGGAGCTTCCTCGGCTCTCCTTGTAATTGGACATGGGAGCGGCTGTGGGCGGGGTGTCAAGGTAATCGCAGACACAACCTGGAGTAGGGATGAGCGCAATCACGTGACGTGCGAGCGGAGGTCGCCATGTTTTGGTTGTTTAGCAACCAGCAGGAATTTATTTCACCTGTTTGGGGGTTAAAGGGGCCTGTGCGGCCTCCGTAGGGGCTGTTATGGGGAGAACATCCCATCCCTTCTGTGCACTGAGGACCATCATTACTGATTTCCTTTGGGCTGGAAACCACTGTGACTCCATCCCTCCCTATGCCCCTCTTTTGTAGGAGCTCAGAATGTTTGCTGGGTATGAGGGGATCGCGGGGTTCTAAAAGCCCCATAATGTGTATAGAAACAGCAGGAAACGGCCTTATAAATGAAACGGGGTAAATTAACCCAATTATTGTTATTCTACCCGCACCCACTAAAACAAAAGTGCCCCTCTCCGGCCATTTTAAATGTTATCTATTGAGGGACGTTGTTCATCTGTGTTATAAGGTCCCTAGATCGTGTATGATCCAGCCGGTGGTGCACACGTCATATATGTAGCTCGGTGTTCTCAGTGCGTTATACTATAATATAGAGAATACGTTTATAAGGATGTGCTCTATAGCCGACACATGTGATGCGGTACGTAGTATACTGTGCAGGCTCCGTAGTGTCCGTATCTTCTCAGTTTGGATCGTTAGTTGGATAAAGGGGAGTCCTGGAGCTTACGATTCTGATCCTTTCCCTTTATAATAGATTGCAAGCTCTGTGGTTTCCCTTTTGGCTTTGTGAGAAGATGGCGGTCGCAGACTGTATATAATATGGTACACAAGGACTGCCGCAATATGACGGGCGCGTGCGAGGTGTGTCAGGAATAAAGTCCAGTGAAGTCGGTGTTTATGGCCGCAGCAATGAATACAACGTGTAGGAATGTCTGACAATCCTACCTGACGCGTGACCCGGCAACACGGAAACTGACCGTTAGCCTTTAGGGTCGCATGCCAGCAGGTGCCCACTGCCCTGACTGCTATAACAATTCCATGTGAGCCGCTGTCACGGTTTGTACACAGTGCAGTGTCCCCGCGCAGGTTCCCGTAAAGAAAAAGGACCCCCCACCTGCGGGCGCTGTGATCACTCGCCGTACCCCACGGTGTTTGACAACCCAATGTCCCCAAGTCACGGCTGCGTATAAAGCATGACTATCCCAGCCGGACCCCCGTGTGCGCCCCCAAATGGCAGCGTGTGTGTACGGTCACCCGCCCCCGGGGCAACACAGAGGGAACAGGTGCTGTCCGCATGGAATGGGGAAGGGTCAGGTATGGGGCGAGTACGAGCTAAAAATACCCCCCTCCCCACGGAAAGCAAAGGTGTCGCTGTCACCGGGTATTAATCCGCATCCGCTGGCAGACAAAAGTGTCTCAAACAAACAGCAAAGCCGGAGGAATTCCGGGGAACGCAGCCAATCTGCCTCAAAGACATTCCCAGGCGCTGAGGGCACAATCATCTAAACGCATACCAACGCACGACGCCGCCATCACGCCGAGCACGCTCACTTCACATCCCCGTACAACGCCTGCAATCCTATTTCAATATTTCACCCGTAATCAAAACATAAAAGAAGCGAGCGCAAATAACTCTCGCTTCCGGGATTCCCTTTAAAACGCAGATAAAAAGAATAAAAAAAAAAAAAGTAACAAAGGCTGCATCACATTTTATGACGGAGATGAATATTTTCATAAATAGGGATTGTCTAAAAAATAATCACTAATATTGATAATTATTGGTAAATGTAATCGCAACACATTCATTTACATTGTTCGTTTACGCCTGTCTGTCATCTTTAATTAAAAAATATTTAAAATATAAATAAATTGGCCTACAAGAATTATTATTTTTTATTTAGATTATGAAATCGCACGTAAAAGGCAAAGTTAGGAAAATGTAGGAAATCTAAGTGAATTGGGGAGCTTGTGATCCACGTGGCCTTGCATCGGCAAAAAAAAAAAGCCTATTTTGCTAATTTTGTTAATATTGAAATATTTTATAAATACTCTTACAATTAAAAAGTGAAAATCAAAACCATTTCTTTTCATAGAAATTTATTTTACAATTTCACCAAAAACCAGAAAATAAATATTGAAAAGGGAAACACGACGCGATCTAACAATAGTTTATTTTGGCAAATGGCACGAAACCTGTAATTACTTCCCAGACCTGCCATGCCCTCATTATATGGCTGCCTGGACCAATCATCATCCACCAAAGGGGAGGAGCCTTTTAATATACGCAATTGAGTCGGTGATCTCCCGGCACGCTGACACTCTGTGGGTTACAGGCCCTCTGCTGGAGCAAAAGGGGCTTATCTTATCCAAACTGGTTTCTACGGCGATAGCACTAGCTTTTCCTTGGCAGGTTTGACCCTTTTGAGTGTGACCTCAATTCCCAAATGGATGACCTAATTGCCAACATGGCTTTCACCCCAGGCAGGGGCTACAATTTCCATAACACCCTTTCCTTTGAGTGACCCTCAGTAATGACATTAACGTTTTATTATTTATTGTTTTATATAGCGCCGTCATATTACATAGCGCTGCACAACGGGTAACGGGACATAACAAGTAGTATGTAACATGACGTACAGACAGGGAGGGCCCTGCCCAAAGAGCTTACAATCTAGAGACTTACTTCCCCAGTTGGTTGAGATAGCAAGTGCCAGTGATGTAATGCTCCGCCCACATTGCAACATTATGACGTCACGTCGGTGATGTATGGTATGTTTCATCTGCTCGTGGTTTTAGCAGGAACAGAGGTGCTGCGCATGAGCAGAGAACATCTGGCACACAAGTTGGGTTGGGACTGCATTGACTGAAACATGACAGTTGACTGCGTTGAAGAGTTGGCACGTTTTACACTTCTGCAAAAAATATCTGTTATGCTATAATTTTACATAAAACTCTTTATTACGCTTATGCCTGACGTTTCTGACCCAAGAAAGTCGTCCTAATATTAGAACTGGACCGGTGAGTGTTATAATTACACCCCGAAATATGGCGTCCACCAATGGCTGCTCAGCGAGCCCTTCCTACAATGGCGGACGGCGTGCCAGTACTGCTTCTCACACTCAACGGGGCAAATTTCTGCAGCCCGCTACTGGGGCAATTCTGGAGCCCCTTTCCTCTGAAGGTAATGAGGCTACTGGTCACGTGACTCGCCCTGGCCTCTGGGGTTCACTCCTGCTGATTTTAGGGCCCCTCCTTGGAGGAGGGGGATTATTTTGCCATGCCCCTCCCCCACATTCAGGCAATCAGACTGTGGCTGTCAAGACCAGGGGTGGCCAAGCGGCCAGTGACGTCAAGGACCTCCTCAGGCTCCCAGCCTATGAGAGAGCAGAGAGGAAATGAGGTCACGATATCCATCCGCGTCGCGTGTCTTGTCTCCTTCCGCGTCGTTCGCCCCTCTTTGTACGCAGCGCGCCTGGCAGCGGCGGGTGTGACCGGGGGAGGGATCCTGGGGCGGGACCGGCACTCTCACCGAGCAGCGGGACCCAGGAGGAGGTGAGCAGGCGTGCGGCCAGTGGGACGGACACTCCGGGGCTCACTACCCATGTACTAGGCGGCCGTAAAGTAACCCTCCGCCGCTGCCGCCATGTTGGTCCTGGGGACTTTTTTTTGAGGAGGAGCATGGTTTGGGGGCCCCTAGAGGAGGCAGGTGAGGTTACCCCGAGGAGGGGGGCAGGTAATAACCCCCGTGCGGGGTTCCTGGCAGCATCAGCACCTGTGGCGGGGACAGCACCCTGCGAGGGAGCAGAGGGAGGCAGAACAATGGCAGAGACCCTCAGAGACAATAATCCCCCCAGTAACTGCCCTCCCTGGGGCTGGGGCCCGCAGTCTCTGCAGGGTTATACCCCCTGAGCTGTCCTGCGCGGTACGTGGCTGTATGTGGACACATTCACACGCAGCCGGCCCCTGCATCGCGCTGAATGGGTGCGGAGCAGCAAACTTCGTGCCCGGCATCTTTCATTCATTTGGCAAAGTAACTCCGATCGGTGAGGTGTGCGGGAAGCCCTGAACCCCGGGACGGACGGGGCAGCGCGCTCCATGCTGGCTTCCGTCCCGTGTATCTGGCGCTGTCCCGGAGGACTTGGTGGGGTTTCGTTTCATCAGGTGCCCTGGGTGGGAGTATAAATCAGGAGAAGTTGTGGAGCCAGCGCTGCGCATGGAATCTCGGCTCGTGGCGGGGATTTTTCGTGAGCTCTCCGGCGGGATCCACGGGGCTTTCTCGTAGATTGCTGGAAAGCAGTGCGCGTGATCGGTAATTACACGCTGTGTGATAAAAGGAGCTCGGGGGAAATTAGTGCGATCGCTCCTTTCGTTCGCTCTCATTAGATCTCCTAAGAATGGGCCGGGGTGGGTTTGGGTGGTCCGCTCCCTGTAAGAGTCCGAGAGATTAATGTCTTTTTCTCTTTAGGTTTCCAAGGGAGAGACTTCAGAAGCTTGAACACTCGGCTGACCGAATTTACCGGGTATCGTACAATTTCCCTCTCTACTCGTAATTTCCTGCCAGGGCCCGCGGTATATCCTCAAAATAAAACATGCCGCAAGCATATAAAACAGCTAAAAAAAAAAAGCTGCGTTTCGACGCTCAAAAAGTCAAACCAATGGTCTGAAACCCCCATCCGCCTTTAACAAGACGTAAAGAGATTTAGTTAGAATGACCCCGGCGGGGCAGACGCGTTATTATTCTCGGAACGGGATCTACGAACGCCACAGAAACCATATAATATAATAACGGCCGATTATTTCCTGGGTTTGTCTGGGTAGAGTGAAGAGATCTGCGCGAAAATAGTCCCTTCTCATAACCGTCACTGTTCGGAGGCAGAATCAATGGGGGGTCTCTTGAGTAAATTGAATGAGATCTCGGCTAAATATTCTGTACTTGTAATAGAGAGCCAAAATATGTAACAAAAGGGGTGGGCAAGCAAAGAGCGTTTCAACGTAATCGAAACAAAGTGCTGCTGATTTAAAGAAACTCATATATATACATATATAATGAAATTGGTTTCGTCTCTTTGGGTAGCGGTTTGCGTGAAAGGAGTTGTGTGAGGGGGCATAATTATCACAGCAGAGGTCAAATGATGAGCAGAAAACTGAAGCTGGGTGGAAGTTGTCCTCCGTCCAGGGTTTGTTCTGGAAGGTGGTGGATGTCGGACGTGTAAGAGAAGAACGATGATGTCCAGGCTACTCGTGCGGGAAACGAATGCCCCAGACAGGCTCATTGCAGCATCTTCTGACGCGTGACATGAAAATAAGCCACTGGTTTTGATGCGGCTCGGTGTCGATGCTGAGCTTCACTTGCCGTTAACACCATTTTTTCAACTGATTGGGAACTTTGTAATAATCTCCACCAAGCTGAGGCATTGTGTGAATTCACAGAAAAGCCCTGACTTTGGAGCGGGGCTGTTATTGGTTCTCTCGGTCTTTGCTCGTAGTGACAGGTCTCGATCGCCCTTGGTTGTATGTTTTGCCCATGAGGTTCCCAGTATGTCACGCACGCTGCGCTAAACCCTGCCACCGCACTTCTCTGTCTCCAGAATCATGGACACGGACCTCTTTATGGAGTGTGAGGAGGAGGAGCTGGAGCCATGGCAGAAGATGAGCGATGTGATCGAAGACTCGGTCGTGGAGGACTACAGCTACCTGGACAAAACGGCGACAGCAACAGGTAAGCGCGTGAAGCATCATTTCCCGCTTCCCCACCGGCACAGCCTTCTCCTGGTACCACGGGGTTTATTCATCTCCAGCGTCTGACGCTCAGTGTGAACGGTCCCTGGAGAATGCAGGTGCTCTGTGTTTTGCCCTCACGCCTAGGAGGGGCATTGCAGGTTTTGGGTGACGGGCACACCGATCACTCGGGCTCGGGAATACAAATGGCAGTCTAGTGATAACGTTGTGTCGCAGTGCCTGTGTATGGGGAACACCAATAGGCCCTCTCCCACCTTATGTTCTTCTTGCCAGCTTTCGGACATGTCTCATGTGCCTCTCTGTCTCTTGTAGTCTCGGTCAGCCTCCAACCCGTCTCTGCTCCGCTTCCGATCGTTGCTCAGCAGTCTCTCAGCAGCCAGTACTCCACTGCCACCACTGTGACCAACAGCATCACACAGAGCAGTGACCAGACGAAGAAGACTTTGGTGACTCTCTTTGCAAATAACAGTGGTAGGTAGCGGTGGGTGAACCCTATGTACGCCAGACTGTTGGGTGAGATCATGTAAAGCAATTGTCTGTTAACGTCGCCCGGGAATCTCTTACGTGATGCCGATTAGCGCAGCTCTCCCTCAGGGATAGGATATCGCCTGTGAGTTGACGGCGCAGACTACTGTCTAACCCTTTGTGAAGAGGGTTATGATTACCTGGAAAAGTTGTTTACGTGTTTAGTGGTCACATTCGGCGATGTAATGGGATGAACTATATGGAAGATGAATCCCTGGCGCGTGTAAGTAACCAGAATCCTTTGTTTCCGTGGTAGGTCCAACACCCATCGTACAGCCTGGTGGCCAGCCACTCATACTCACCCAGAATGCGGCATCTGGTCTGGGCACCATGGTCACCCAGCCTGTCCTTCGCCCCATGCAGGTTATGCAGAATGCCAACCATGCCAACAACTCATCTGTGGCAACACAACCTATCTTTATAACCACCCAGGTGAGCACAGGTCAAACGCCCAGCAGAATCTACTGACCCCTTCTTTCTACCTATTTGGAGACATGTGGGTAAAAACCCCCACCTTGTTGCTTTTATTGTTTGGGGGTCTCTTTCCCTTTTTTGCCTACAGCCTGTGTGTCTGATCCGTTTCTTCCTTGTCCTCCTAGGGGTTCCCGGTTCGGAATGTACGGCCCGTACAGAATAGCATAAATGCCATGAACCAGGTGGGGATCGTACTGAACGTCCAGCAGGGCCAGACAGTCAGACCCATCACGATCGTGCCAGGTGAGTGGCTCATGTAGCTTATATTTTAATATTTTCTAAGCGTATTTCTTCATTGGTTTGGGATGATGTTTAAGGCCTGTTAAGGAGCTTTGGGTCCTGGAGCAATGACACAGGAAAGGCCCCTTCCCTGGATTTCCTGGGGGGGGGGGTTCTCTGCTTTCTGCCTCTTGCAGTCCTTTCCTTTTGCGCCGTTCTTACCTCCTCTCTTTCCCTTTGCGCCGTTCTTACCTCCTCTCTTTCCCTTTGCGCCGTTCTTTCCTTTTTCCTCTATTTTGTTTTTTGTTTTGTGCACCTCGCTTGCTGACTTCACTTTTTTGCATCCCGTTACCCTTTATGTATTTTTTATCTCGCTTGTCTGGCTTTTCATCCTCTAACTTCTATTCTGCTCCCCCACACACACACTCACACTCGCACATCAACACAAATGCACATTCTGGGGCCTTGGTAATGTTGCAAAAAATCTTTCCTTTCAAGGCATCCTTTTTTAGTGACTGTCCTTTGTGTCCAGCTCCAGGCACCCAATTTGTGAAGCCTGCCGTGGGAGTTCCTCAAATGTTTTCCCAGGTGGCCCAGGTCAGGCCCGCTCCAGCTGTCCCAGTAAGACCAGCCACCAACACCTTCACTACAGTCATCCCAGCAACCCTGACCATCAGGAGTACAGTCCCTCAGTCTCAGGCTCAGGGCAACAAGTCCACCCCTAGCACATCAACCACATCGGCTCCAAGCCAGCCCCCGGTGGCTCTCCGGCAGATAGCTGTGCAGCCACAACCAGTACCCGTGAGCCAAAACAACCAAAACACTAACCCCAAAGTAGGTGAGCGGCCGCTTCATTTTATCCAAACCGCGCAGGTCATGAGTAGCATGTCTGTTCAGACCACGCGTGTTCTTGCTGTCTCTCTTCTCACTTTCACCGTGTCTGACTCCGTCCCATCCTTTTTCCGACTGTGGCAATCACTTCAGGCCCACGTCTGACGCGTCTCACGTGGCTGGCTCTGCGTTGTCCTCTTGCGTGTTTTGCTCCTTCATCTTTCCCTGTCGGCTTTTGCAGTGAGCATTGCCAGCTTTGTAGCCGTAAAGAGACCCGGTGATACAAATGACGTGGTGAAGTTTGTGAATGCGGTGAGCGGCAGCCCGACCGTGGTCCACAACACGAGCCAGATGGTTTTCTCCAGCAGCATCAACAACAGCCCCAACAGCAGCGGTTTGCAGAAGGCCCCTACGACCGAGCCCCAGGGTCTGAAAGGTATTGCCTGCCACTGACCCACGAGTTCCACGTTCCCCGTTACATAGTGCGGAATTCCTCGCAATTAATATTGCAATTAAAAGCAAAGGACTGATTGTGGCTATGATTCCTTTTCAGCAACTCCTACGTCCGCGTCGCAGTTTGATTCCTCAGACGGTGGAAGGAAGTTCTGCCCTAGGTGCCACGCTCAGTTCCGCGTAACAGAAGCCCTTCGAGGGCATATGTGTGTAAGTCTGCCGCCCCGCAATCTGAATATATATTCCGAGAATATGCTTGCATCTTTTGTATAGAAACGAAGGACGTCAAGGCAGAATCACAGAGCAGGGGCGTGGATTTCGTTTGCTCTTCCGTTAATACGCGGCTCTCGTTTCTTTCTCTAGTATTGCTGCCCTGACCTTGTGGACTTCTCGAAGAAAAACAAAGCTTTAGAGAGCGAACCAACACCTCAGATCGCAAATGCATCCACGCCAGATAAAACGGTGTCGGCGGCTCCTCCGGCTTCTGTAACACCGGGAGCCCTGGTGCCACCGGCTAGCAAAGCTCAGGAACTGGGCTCCGAGGAGGTCACGCAGGGCAAGCTCATTATGCTGGTGGATGACTTCTACTATGGCAGGGATATTGGACGCACCTATCAGATGCAGGGATTACCCAAGGTGGCCACCACCTTCCGCTGTCCGCACTGTGCCAAGCGGCTGAAGAATAACATCAGGTACGATGGCTTTGAGGGATCGTATCGGTGGTTTAGTGAAGTTTTGGGTTGTAACTCAGGAGCCGATTTAATGAGTTGTGGGAGTTTGTTTCTCGGAGGAGCTTGGCTAGGTGGGTTTGCGCTACTGCGGGATGTAAGCTTGGGGGCCGAGCCCTCTTTACCCATGAACACATGTATTGTGAGAAGCGCTGTGTAAATTGTTGGCGTTATTTAAATAAAGGATAATGAATAATGGGTTGCGTTGATATCTTACCCGTTGACCAGACCTTTTTGTCTCGTATTGTTAATATCTCTCATGCTCTGCGATGGCTTCTTTCACCCTCTTAGGTTCATGAATCACATGAAGCACCACGTGGAGTTGGATCAGCAGAATGGGGAGGTGGACGGGCACACCACGTGCCAGCACTGTTACCGTCAGTTCTCCACACCTTTCCAGCTACAGTGTCACCTGGAGAACGTGCACAGTCCGTACGAGTCCACCAGTAAGTGTCCTACAGCCGTGGGGTTAATGAATTGGGTTTTGTTATTTTTGCGTCCTGCTCCAAACAGAATAAATCCCGATATTCCTCCAAAAGGACCTAGCACTAATGAATAATAATAATAAGCTAGTATTCTGTTTATTGCGTGGCCCGGCTGGCTCGGAGGGAAGGCTTTGCTTTGCGGGAAGGAGGCTGTCTGTGGGTCATGCTGGCTCTCACCGCACTCTTTATTCACAGCAAAGTGCAAGATCTGCGAGTGGGCCTTTGACAGCGAACCTCTCTTCTTGCAACACATGAAGGACACGCATAAGCCCGGCGAGATGCCATACGTGTGCCAGGTACTTGTGTGTAAATGACATGCGGCTAGCGTGCGTCCAGGCGGGCATCTCCTCCGATATAGACTGTCGTGTAATGCCATGGAGGGTTTCTGCCGGGAGATCCCGGTCACATGGGGCGACATCTTCCGTACCGTTACCATGCTTGTTTACTACGTGGAGCGGGCATCTTTGTTCCATTAGGTTGAAGCTGTGTGACTCGTCCGCCTGTAATCATACATTTTGTGCTGTCAGGTGTGCAGCTACCGCTCCTCCATCTACGCAGAAGTGGACGCGCATTTCCGGTTAAACCACGAAGACACGCGCCACTTGATGTGCGTTTACTGCCTGAAGGTGTTTAAGAACGGAAATGCCTTTCAGCAACATTTCATGCGACACCAGGTATGGGGGATTGATTTTCCCACTGGTGTTTTATTCCACCCAGACTTGCGTTCTTGTGTCTTGCATCAGATCTGCTCGATGGCCGTGCCTCGCTGTCACACGCTGCCGGAGTTAGTGTTTGTGCTGCGTATGACAATGTGCCCTTTTCTTTTCTTTTCTTCTATGTCATCTCTTTACTATCTCTGCGTGCCCAATGCAACCAGAAGAAGAGCGTATATCACTGCAACAAATGCCGCCTCCAGTTCCTCTTCGCCAAGGACAAGATCGAGCATAAACTGCAACATCACAAAACCTTCCGCAAGCCCAGGCAGCTGGAGGGTTTAAAACCCGGCACCAAGGTGAGAGCGGCACGCAGTGACCGGCGCTCACGGGCACGGCTTGGCATCAGACAGTCTGCCATCTAAAGCAAACGTTTGTGTCCGTCGGTACAGGTGACCATCCGCGCTTCACGAGCGCCGCCACGGACCCTTCCCGTGTCGTCGCCGGACGCACCTTCGTTACCGTTGACAGACATTGACACCGAGACTCCGTCTGTGGACACGGTGCCGCAGAGCAACATCCAGAGAGGGTCGGTGAAGAGGATATTTGAGACGCTCTCCAGCTTCCAGGCTGCCAGGTTATATCGCATCGCTTCTGTGTTTGGCATGGAAAGACCGCGCGGTCACGCCGTCCGTGGGCCTGATAAAGCCCTGCAGAGCCCACGGCTTTTTCCCCCGTTCGTCGTGATTGTCTGTTCTGTGTTTTAAATGTATGGGTTAAGCAAACTCCGGGTATTGCTGGTTATCTTGTGAGCAGAAATGAGCTGGATAATAACGGCTTCTCTTTGGTTTTTAGGGCACCTCCGGGGAAACGGTCGTGTCTGGAGTGTAACTTTGACATTCCTGACTTGAAGAACCATTACCCGACATACGTGCACTGCTCTCTGTGCCGCTACAGCACCTGCTGCTCTCGGGCGTACGCCAACCACATGATCAAGTGAGTGCCGCGTGGGGAGCCGGGTGACTTCACACACGTGTGTTATGGCTGACACCCTGTGGAGTTCTTTATGCACGGTCCTGGAGTAAACGTAACGCTTATGTTCTCCTTCCCAGTAATCACGTCCCGAGGAAGACACCCAAGTACCAGTCCCTGTTCCAAGGATCTTACCCAAGGTTAGTGGTGCTCCGCTCCCCCCCCCCCCTGCTGATCAGGATATGTCCCTCCATTGCCCTGACTGCTCCTCTCTTCCCTCCAGCGACGTGATGGCTCTGGCGTGCACATCTTGCCTCTTTGTAACACGGATTGGAGACGCCATGGCCAAGCACCTGGTCTTCAACCCGTCGCACTCCTCCAGCTCTGTCATGTTCCCAAGTAAGGGCTCGTTATTCTCGTGTGTTTGCTTCGTTGGTCTTAAGAGCACCTATATAAATCTGGTAGCCGGTCGTTCTGTGGTTGCTGTGCTTGCACCCTTGACTTTTATTGAGGGTTCGGTTAGAAGTCGTTATACGGATCTGCGGGATCCGTGTCCTATGTTACTGCGTTCTGAGCCGTCTCTGCTCATTAAAATGATTGAGTTTGCGTTTCCAAAGCTGATTTTGTTGGTTTGTTTTTCTTGCAGACTCCTCGTCTCCCTGCTTTTTAAGGTAAGTTTATTTCTGGATTGTCTCCGTGTACGAAGTTATTTATTGTTGATATTAAAATAAAAAGAAGCTCCGTGCTGCTGCAGATTTGAGTGAAATGCGTCGAGTTGAGCTGATATTTTCCGATTATTAAATGCAAGCCTTTTTATGCTTCTATAGGATTACTGGTCCTAGAATAGAAAGCGTGGCGCACGTGACGTTACCCGACAGAGACAGCAGGGAGTCCGAGTTGGAAGACGCGTCGCTGGTTTCAGCATCTCCCAGTCCGGTTAGCGAGGAGAAGACCATCAATGTTGATGATCTTGAGGACGTGGAGGAGGAACCTGAGCTGCAAGGCTTCGATGTCCAGAACAAGCAGGAGCAGCTGAGCGTGAAGAAGCTGCGCGTGGTCTTATTTGCTCTGTGCAGCAGCATCCGGCAGGCTTCGGAGCATTTCCACAACTCCCCGCGGCGCATCCGGCACTGGCTGCAGCAGTTCCAGACCTTCCAAGGGGAGAACCAGGAAGGCCTGTCGGAGGGCAAGTATCTGGGCACGGAGGCAGAGGAGAAGCTGGCAGAGTGGGTTCTCACCCAAAGAGAGCAGCAACAGCCCGTGAACGAAGAGACCCTCTTCCAAAAAGCCACCAAGATTGGACGATCCTTAGAGGGAGGTTTTAAGATCTCGTACGAATGGGCGGTAAGGTTCATGCTTCGACACAATCTGAGCACGCACTCCAAGGTGGCCGTGGCTAATCCTCTGCCCCAGGAAATGGACGCCAACTCTCAAACCTTTGTAGAGTTTGTGCAGAGGCAGATCCATACCCAGGACCTTCCGCTGTCTATGATTGCTGCGGTGGACGAAATCTCGCTTTTCCTGGACTTGGAGCTACTGGGCAGCGATGAGAGGAAGGAAAACGCTCTGCAGACGGTGGGGACGGGGGAAGCGTGGCTCGACGTGGTCGTCACCATCCTAGCTGACGGCAGCGTCCTCCCCACACTGGTGTTCTCACGAGGCCGCTCCTCGGCGCTCAGCGAGATTCCGGAGTCCATCATACTGGAGAACAGAGAGGACGGTTATACAGACGACGAGATCATGGAGCTGTGGTCTTCCCAGGTGTGGCAGAAGCACACCGAGTGTCAGAACAACAAAGGCATGGTCGTGCTGGACTGCCACCGATCCCACCTGTCCGAAGAGGTCCTGTCTGTCCTCAGTTCCACTTGCACTTTGCCAGCTGTCGTACCCTCGGGTTGCAGCTCAAAAATCCAACCGCTCGACGTCTGCATCAAAAGGGCTATCAAGAACTTTTTGCACAAGAAATGGCGCGAGCGAGCCAAGGAGATGGCGGAGGCCAGCTGCGACTCCGACGTCCTGCTCCAGCTCGTCCTGTGTTGGCTAGGCGAAGTCCTGGAGGTGATCGGCGAGCACCCGGAGCTGGTCCAGCAGTCCTTCCTGGTGGCCAGCGTCCTCCCCGGTCCCGACGGAACGGCAAACACGGCCAAGCGCAACGCCGACATGCAGGAGGAGCTCATCAACCTGCTGGAGGCGCAGCTGAAGCTGGAAGACGGGGAACGGGACGAGGACGGCGAGCGGTGCAGCGAGAGCCAGCCGGAGTACGCGGACCCGGACGCCCTGCAGCAGCTGTTTGAGGGGGAAAGCGACACCGAATCCTTCTACGGCTTCGAAGAAACCGATCTAGAACCCCTGTGAGCAGAGACTGCTTCGGCCCCAGAGTGTGTTTCGCTATTGAATTAAAGCATTCCGTGTACCGCGCGTTCCAATCCACATTAGCAGCGTTGGTTCCTTTTTTTATTATTATTACATTTTTTACCTGTGGTTACTCAGGCCTTTCATTTTTTTTTGTCCACCTTGAACCCCCCCAGACGATGCTACTTACCTGCGTGCGGCCGCAACATCGCCCCCCTGGCCACGCGCTTCCCCGGAGCGAGGATGCTTTTTCTTTTTCCCCCTGAATGGACGCATCGTGAATCCGGCTGCCTGCTTCATCCTACCGTATATCTTTCCGGGTTTCCAACGGTTATCTCCGCTATTGGCTGGACGAGCGTTGGCGTTTTGAGTGCAGCCCCCAAATTTTATCCGATAACTCCCCCCCCCGCTACTTTTATCTATGCCGTTCTCTACTCGCCGGACCTGAACCCTCGCTGCTACGACTCCGGGTCGACGGGCTTTGGGGTCCAGAGAGAGAGAGAGAGAGAGAGAAAGAGAGCGGTTCCTGACTTGCATGTTTTCTTCCGGAATCTTCCTAACGGTTTTCCTCCCCGTGGCTCCAGACCCGCAGGAACTCACAGGCCCGTTGGCCGCGTCTGAAAGATGGTGTGTATGAAGTCGCAACGCAGAATAAACCGCACCACCCGGCTCTCTTTTTATTAGTTGAGATGTGAATTTTTTATATATATATAAATATATAAAACGTTACAACCTTCCGTGCGCTCCACTTTTTAACCGTTAAGTGTTCTGCTATTTTACGTGAAGAGTGAAAAAAACCAGCTCCTGAACCTCCCTCTTCTACCATCATGAGATTATTTAATTTTCCTATTTTTCTCCCCCATTTTCACTAGTGACTCGTTTTTTGTCGCTCGTTGCTGTACCGACGATATGGTCCTCTGTAATATAGTCCCCGGCATACTGTGTACATTGCCATGGAAACCCCGAAGATTCCTCACCTATATTTAAGAGTGTCTAAAGGTGTAAAAATCCCCCCCCCGGGGGCCGTGACCCCCTGTGCTCCTGTATAATAGAACGGGATCCGGTCTTCATGCTGTTCTAGTGATTGGATAATAGGTGGGATTCCCAGATTTCTAATGCCTTTTTATTCCAATAAAAGCTCTAGTATTGAATAATTTCATCTCCAGTCTGTTACCTTTCCCGTCACAGCGCGAAGGTTCTAGAGCCAGACCGGGGCCGATGCCGGTCAGCGACGTATGGTGGGAGTTGCTGCGGCATGCGCGGCTTTGTATAAATGCCGGAAGCAGCGTGGTGTATGAATGAGCGACAGACCCCAGGGAGCATAGCTGTTTGCCCCGTTCACGGGTACCGCACAGGGGGCCGGTGAAGCCACAGCTCCTTCATCATAAGACAGCTGACCGTTGGGGCCGCAGTGCGGTTTTTAGTTTTGCGCAGCTACGCCGGTTCTTGTTGGTATTTGCCGAGTGCGCCGTTAACGGCCGGCGGTTTTATACGTAGTTCCGCTGCATTATACCGGACCGTTCTCTGCCGAGCGTTGGCGTCCTCGCGAGCTGCCGGTCGCCATACTGACCTCGAGCCTGTGTGGCAGCGGAGGCTGGGGATGGCCTCTCGTAGCCGCAGGATTCGTGGGGGCTGCTTATACCCTGGTCGTGGACCTAGCGCCCCACCATGGGGTATTCCATATACCGGCGCTGTACACGGCCTTCTACAGACGCAGCTGTCCTTGCTCTAATATTATAAAGTAATTGCTGAAGTAGTTGTTTTCTGTCTTGGAGCCCGGCAGAGACGCGGGGTCCCCGCTACCCATGAGTCTTACACACAACACGCAGCTTTACAGCGCGATAGAGAGACGCGAGGCTGAAGCCGGCCAGAGCCGGCCTTATCACGGGTGATGCGGGGCCCGTTATCCAGATTGGATGATAGCGGCTGCCTTTAATGTATACATTGTACAGGTTTAGGGGCTGGGGAGACGGGCTCTGTATGAAAGTCGAGGGCCGATAACTGATTTAGCTGAAAAAGTTGTTTCCCCATAACTTAAAATGCTGTTTTTCCAGCAGGGGCCAAAATTACAGAGAAAAAAAACCCCACTGTTTTCCCCAAACGTACTCCAACGAGGCGTTACCACACGGCCTACAAAACCAACACGGCAACCTCGCTCGGTTTACAAAAACAGACCGCTTTATTCAAACAACAGACATAAGACAGATGAAGAGGAGACTTCTGTGCCGACGACTTCATTCAAACCCACTGCAAGAGAGAAGAGACGTGAGCGGAAATCCACGGTGCGAGACGCTCAGCTCGACAGAGACGTCCCTCCCAACCCTTACCTAACCAAATGCGCAATATCCCAGTTGGTCTCGGAAGAGACGGGTCCTTCGATCTCCACTCCGCTCTCCGTTACCGTGGCGATTTCATACTGCGAATAGAAAGCAGGCATCAGCGCTGGAGCAACCACATGGCAACGACAGATCCAATCACGGAGGCCTATGGACAATAAAAGAACGCCCGGCGAGGGAATAGAACGAGAGACGCGCACCGGCAGGGCCCCCCGCGGCGGTAAGGACACTTACTCGGTTGTAGGAGCGGGCGTCTCTGTAGTAAAGCACTCTCATGCAGCGCTCCACGAGCTGCCGGGCCTCGTCCCTCGTCAGGTTAGGCTTGTTCTCCACGACGTCCCTCATCAGCGGCTGCGGCAGAAGAAACGGACAGGATGAGAGGCGGGCATGCGGAGCCTCGCTTACACTACAACCCTCTCCCCGGCGCTCTCCTAGATGCCGTCCTAATTATATTTATACATAAACAGTTATTCTGCAGCCGCGCACCGGACCGCCGAAAGAAACATCAGCTACGTAATCCGGACCCCTCGCACTCACCTGAGCCAGGTACGCGCCAAACCCCGTAGCGATCGTCGGCGCTTCGTAAGCCACGCCGAGTTTGTCTACGTATCCAAGGAAACTGCACAGAGAGACAGAACGTTACCACGCGAGCCGGCGACAACCACCGCGACGGGGCAGGATCTACTAAACACCCACCTCTCTCCATTATAGAGCCCACCGATGAGCACCGTGTTCCACAGGGGGTTCATCTTACTCCTGCGATTGTACATGACGCGGGTCAGCCAGGAATGGACGGCCTTAGGGCTGTAGTTGTGACCGTCGCCCACCAGCTCCTCGTCGATTCTGAAACACAGAACACGCCGTTACTCCGGTGATGCCCCCGTGCACACGCGATGCCCCCACTACCTGCTCCCCTTTCTACATGTTTTAAAAGAAGAGACTTCACGTGGCACTAAGTTAACAGGGATCGCCGACGCCAGCCCGGATCAGCCGTACTTACACCATCTGGTCGATGACCTGCTTCAGGTACTGGTAGTCGGCGTAGTCGCCGGACGCGCCCAGCATGGTGCAGGAGTTGACTTTCATCAGACGGGAGATGTTCCGGAACCTGGCCAAAGAGCCGTAGGAGCCCAGCATGTCGGCTGCGATGATCACTCCTCCATCGAACTTCACGCCCAGCACAGAGGTGCCCGTTACCATCGGGTTCCTGCGCGGGGAGAGTAAACGGCGTCACCGCTACGTCAGTAAGTGAATGTAAAGCCCCTACACGGCCCTCCACTATACAATCCCATCAGCCTCCAGTATACAGACTGGAAATGAAAGTGAAACTTGGTGCCATCAGGATCCTGCCCCGCCTGCGCCATAATGTAACCTACAAGGGCCCTTCATCTCCCCTCCATGTAGGCAGCAGGAAGGCACAATTAGTGCCAGGGGCCCATGAAACGCCCCGGTGTAATGGCAACCGTACCCCAAGCAACCGGTAGCCTTTTCTGGGGATGTATGTGCCCTTATAGGCGGCATTTAGGGTAATTCACCTATCGTGAATCCGGTGATAGCAATGGGGCTTTTGGACCCCAGAATATGAATGACACAGAGGGGACCCCCTGGCAGAAATAGTTTAATAGTGCCCTGGGGGTATCATTGCCCCCTCACACTGCCCTTACTGGGGGCTTCTGAGTATAAACCTCCAGGACCCCAGAACATCTCTTCCCGGCTGATATCCCGCCCAGAGCCTGTACCGAGGCCGTGAGCGTCGGTAGGGGCCTTGTGACTAAATGAGCAGCCCCTCCCCCCTTACATGGTGTGTCGGAGGGGTCCCTCTCCGGCCCCGGTCAGCTCCCCGGGGAAGGAGTGCAGGGCCCCCGGTGCCGGTCCGCCAGGAAACAATCTCATCCCGCTGCCCATCATCATGGCTCCTACAACAATGACAGTGCGGGGCTGGAAACCGGATGCAGACAGCACTTCCGGCGGAGGAGCCATCTTGTGGCTGGCGAGTGGTTGAATTTGAGCCTCGCTGTGGCAACATGGCGGGAGGTTGCCAACCAGGAGAAAAAGGTGAAAGGGAGGGCACATACAGGGTCAATACAGTGAAATGCAGTCGTTACTGAGGGGGCAGGAGGGCAGTTTGTGTGTAAATGGGGAGAGGAATTAATGTATGAGTGGAAAGAATTGTTTGGGGGTAATTCTGGGTACTTTGGGCAGTTTGCATACAGGAATGCCACATACTGAGGAGACCGGTAATAATAAATATTATATCCTATATGAAGCACCAACATATTACGCAGCGCAGTACAATCTGTGTCACGCATTAACACACGGAGAGATACAGGGCAGTAATTCCGGGTCAGGGGCCGGGCGCGCTGCGTGTTATAGGCAGTAATTCTGGGTCAGGGGCCGGGCGCTGTGTGTTATAGGCAGTAATTCTGGGTCAGGGGCCGGGCGCCCTGTGTGTTACAGGCAGTAATTCTGGGTCAGGGGCCGGGCGCCCTGTGTGTTACAGGCAGTTATTCTGGGTCAGGGGCCGGGCGCCCTGTGTGTTACAGGCAGTAATTCTGGGTCAGGGGCCGGGCGCTGTGTGTTATAGGCAGTAATTCTGGGTCAGGGGCCGGGCGCTGTGTGTTATAGACAGTAATTCTGGGTCAGGGGCCGGGCGCTGTGTGTTATAGGCAGTAATTCTGGGTCGGGGGCCGGGCGCTGTGTGTTATAGGCAGTAATTCTGGGTCGGGGGCCGGGCGCTGTGTGTTTAAAGGCAGTAATTCTGGGTCAGGGGCCGGGCGCTGTGTGTTATAGGCAGTAATTCTGGGTCGGGGGCCGGGCGCTGTGTGTTATAGGCAGTAATTCTGGGTCGGGGGTCGGGGGCCGGGCGCTGTCTGTTATAGGCAGTAATTCTGGGTCGGGGGCCGGGCGCTGTGTGTTAGAGGCAGTAATTCTGGGTCAGGGGCCGGGCGCTGTGTGTTATAGACAGTAATTCTGGGTCAGGGGCCGGGCGCTGTGTGTTATAGGCAGTAATTCTGGGTCGGGGGCGGGCGCTGTGTGTTATAGGCAGTAATTCTGGGTCAGGGGCCGGGCGCTGTGTGTTATAGGCAGTAATTCTGGGTCACGGGCCGGGTGCGCTGTGTGTTATAGGCAGTAATTCTGGGTCGGGGGCCGGGCGCTGTGTGTTATAGGCAGTAATTCTGGGTCGGGGGCGGGCGTGCTGTGTGTTATAGGCAGTAATTCTGGGTCAGGGGCCGGGCGCTGTGTGTTATAGGCAGTAATTCTGGGTCGGGGGCCGGGCGCTGTGTGTTATAGGCAGTAATTCTGGGTCAGGGGCCGGGCGCTGTGTGTTATAGGCAGTAATTCTGGGTCGGGGGCCGGGCGCTGTGTGTTATAGGCAGTATTTCTGGGTCAGGGGCCGGGCGCTGTGTGTTATAGGCAGTAATTCTGGGTCGGGGGCCGGGCGCTGTGTGTTATAGGCAGTAATTCTGGGTCGGGGGCCGGGCGCTGTGTGTTATAGGCAGTAATTCTGGGTCGGGGGCCGGGCGCTGTGTGTTATAGGCAGTAATTCTGGGTCGGGGGCCGGGCGCTGTGTGTTATAGGCAGTAATTCTGGGTCGGGGGCCGGACGCTGTGTGTTATAGGCAGTAATTCTGGGTCGGGGGCCGGGCGCTGTGTGTTATAGGCAGTAATTCTGGGTCAGCGTGGATTCCTTGCAGTTTATTTGGACTGAAAACATTTCCTGGTTGTAGAGATCTGGCATTTCTGGGTAAGAGTTCCTTCACCCTGCGCATGCCGTGCGCCTTCCTTTTACCCCCCCCCCTCTCTGTGTCCCTGGGGCCTCCCTTTATCCTCCCCTCGCCCCAGTGCCCTCCCCCTGTCCCTCCCCCGGAGTATGTAAGGGACTCCTGCAGGGTTCAGAGTCTGGAGAACGGCAGAGACAGCCAGACCTGCAGAGTTTCGACATGGGTGAGAAACGAGGGGCACGGAATACACGGCGGGTGCCACGGAGAGCAATGTACAAGGGGTAGATCAATACGGGGCCCTAGGGGGATAGATCAATACGGGGCCCTAGGGGGATAGATCTATACGGGGCCGTAGGGGAGTAGATCTATACGGGGCCGTAGGGGGATAGATCTATACGGGGCCGTAGGGGGATAGATCTATACGGGGCCGTATGGGGAGTAGATCTATAAGGGGCCCTAGGGGGATAGATCAATACGGGGCAGTATGGGGAGTAGATCTATACGGGGCCGTATGGGGAGTAGATCTATACGGGGCCCTAGGGGGATAGATCTATACGGGGCCGTATGGGGAGTAGATCTATACGGGGCTGTAGGTGATATGTATATATAATGACACAATGCATATTGCAGCTAGATTAACCGGCTGTAATATGACATATGTCGTATAGGTTGTGGGTTTCCCGTATAGGTTGCGGGTTTGCCGTATAGGTTGCCCGTTTCCCGTTATAGGTTGCCCGTTTCCCGTATAGGTTGCCCGTTTCCCGTTATAGGTTGCCCGTTTGCCGTATAGGTTGTGTTTAATGTGCTGAATGCTGACCAAGGGTTTTTGGGATCAAGTGAGAACCTTTCCTTGGTTGTCAGGGCAACCTGCCATGAAATCTTGCGTGTAATAGGCGCTTTTGCGTGGAATGAACCCAAAGTGCCCCGAATGAAGGAAATCTTGTGACTGTTAGACGCGAGTCGGGTCACCATCTGCCGAGATCCGCTCTCTCCATCTTTTGCGTCCTGCTTGTTGGTTTGTTGAGCCGACGCGTTTTGCTCCGCTGTTTGCGCCGGCGAGCGTGCTGTAAGGGGTCGCATCCTCCTCCCCGCGTCGCCGGTGAACACGTAGCGGCCGCATTCCTCGCCGCGGGAAAGAATGTTTGCGATAAACACGATGACGGGGCACTAAATCTGCCTCACTGCGCAATAAACATTCAGATTCCCATCGGATTCATAAAACCCCATAAACATTTCCCATAAATCCTCGTTTATTCGGCCCGCCGCCGGCTCCCGTTCATAAGCGGTAAACAACGTGACCTGCCAGGCAAAGCCAAAAGTGTATTTGGTGTTTATTGTTCCAGCCAGGGAGGTATTGCTGCGGGCTTTAACCCTTCGCTGGCCTCTGGGGCGCATTCACGCCGCACGCCCTGCCCGCCCGCGCTCTTATCAGTTTTGGCCAAGCTGCACTCCAGTGAATTCCCATCTCTTCCTGCTTTTTTCCTGCAGCAGAGCTCAGTGTGTTCGGCGCTGTGCGTCCCGGGGCTGGCAGTTACGATTTCATGATCCTGTTACGTAACGCGGGTTGCTGCCAGTACCTGCCTGTTTCCTCAGCTCGCTGCAGCTGCCTGCGCTTTCTGCCTGCGATGATCTCACATCGTTCCGCCTGCATTTATCTGACGCTCTGACTCTTCGTAGATAAACACGGATCATGCGGACCCGGATACAAGACCCCGCTGGACGCCATGAAAGGTGCGCGTTATAGGAGTAGCTGCTTTTTTGACGCGGTTTGCATGGAGCCTAATTGTGGATTTCCCCCCCCCCGCAGGTCCCAGGGAGCAAATCGTTTACCTGCCCTGCATCTATCGCTCCACCGGCATTAAGAAGCCCGACTACTTGGCCACCGTGGACGTGAACCCCAAATCCCCAACCTACTCCCAGGTAAGAGCTGCCCGGTCCGTGTGACCCGCTGCGTACCTTGCGGCAATCTGAGAACAAGCATAAGACCCCTGCCCTCCAATCTGATGGAGCTTCTCCATGTTCCAGGTGATCCACCGCCTGCCGATGCCCAATCTCAATGACGAGCTGCACCACTCTGGCTGGAACACGTGCAGCAGTTGCTATGGGGACTGCACCAAGATCAGGAACCGCCTGATCCTGCCCTCCCTCCACTCCTCCCGCGTCTACGTGGTGGACGTCGGCACGGCCCCGCGAGCTCCTCGCATCCACAAGGTCTGTCAATGTCCATCAATTAAAAAAAAGTGCTGACCCCCCCCCCGAGGAGCGTTATCGCAACCTGGAGAGTGCAGGGTCGCGCAGGGTCCATGTGACAAAAGCTGCCGACATTATAAATGAGGCCGCGTATTCCGTGCAGTCGTTTAGTTGATCAGCGCCTCCTGCCACAGGGACGCCTCATTCATGGTGTCCGGGGACGACTTTTAAATGGCTTGAGAGGCTAACTTGGGTTAAACGCAGGCAGTTCCACTGATCCAGCTCTTGGGTACTTTGACATAGTGGGGGGCCGAGTGATATACGGCCATATAGTGTGACGGGACCCCCGATATTTATATTGCGGATCGTCCTGATGATCCAGCATCAGGCGAAAGGTCCCTTCTGAGGCTTGGTGTCCTTCTCTCCTCCGCAGGTGGTGGAACCAGAAGAAATATTCCAGAAAACCGGCCTGGTGGGTCTGCACACCTCCCACTGTCTCGGCTCCGGGGACGTCATGATCAGCACCTTGGGAGACCCCGAAGGAAATGGCAAAGGTGCCGATATCTCCCCGTCCTCCCTGAGACGCCAGGTCACCGGTCACCACCAGTACTAACCAACTCTCAATATTACCTGCAGGGGGCTTCGTGTTACTGGACGCGGAGACTTTTGAAGTGAAAGGGAACTGGGAAGTGGAGGGCCAAGCTGCACCGTACGGCTACGACTTCTGGTACCAGCCGCGGCACAACGTCATGATTAGCTCCGAGTGGGGAGCCCCAAAGGCCATTAACCGCGGCTTCAAGATTGAAGATGTGGCTGCCGGTAGGAGCGGACAGGGTCACCCATGTTGGTTTTTGCCATACATGTGACTGCGATAACATGCGTACGTTTGCAGGTTTGTACGGGCGTCATATTCATATATGGGACTGGACCAAACACACGCGCATTCAGTCCATAGATCTGGGGGAGGACGGCCTGATCCCCCTGGAGGTGCGCTTCCTGCACAATCCGGATGCCGACCAGGGATTTGTTGGGTGCGCTTTAGGCTCCTCCGTATTTCGTTTCTACAAGAAGCAGGTAAAGGGTTAAATGGCGGTTGCAGAGCAGCGACATTAACACGGAGAAGGATCTTGTAGGTCATCGGCTTTTTGGCATCTTCTCCCTACAGGACGGCACGTGGGCAGCTGACAAGGTGATCCAGGTGCCGAGTAAGAAGGTGGAAGGCTGGGCATTGCCCGACATGCCAGGTGGGTGACACATCTTGTCGGAGGGTAGCTCCCCGGGGCTGATGGGTAACAGAAGCCCCACTTTCTGTTCTTTGATGATACTTTCTTTGCCTCTCAAAGGTCTCATCACTGACATCCTGATCTCCCTGGACGACCGCTTCCTGTACTTCAGTAACTGGCTGCACGGTGACATCAGGCAGTATGACATCACAGACCCCCGGTGCCCCCAACTGGTGGGGCAGGTGAGTGGGGGGAATGCTGTTTGAGATATTAAAAGAACCCAAATTACAGGTGAAAAAGAAAATAGCCTTATTTCACATGATCGTGTTGATGATGTCGTCTCTCCCTCTTGCCAGGTGTTTCTAGGGGGCAGCATCCAGAAAGGGGGCACAGTGACCGTCACAAAGGATGAGGAGCTGAGTGAGCAGCCTGAACAGGTGGTGGTAAAGGTGAGAGCCTCTCGTTCCTCCTCGGTGAGACCTCTGCACTCCCAGCCGCGTCTCTTCATTAAGTGAGCCTCCTTCTAGGCACCCCGCATCTCATGTTTTAAAGCTGCATCTTGGTGCGCCCAGTAATGTCTTCCCCCTTGTGTGTTCATTTCAGGGAAGGAAAATTCCTGGTGGGGCACAGATGATCCAGCTCAGCCTGGATGGAAAGAGACTTTATGTGACCACCTCACTATACAGCATCTGGGACAAGCAGTTCTACCCCGACATGATCAAGTAAGAGCCAGAGGGGATATGTGTGCCACTGCGTGTTGGAAGGGGCCTTATTGATATGAGTATGATGGCCTCCTTCATGCCTTCCGTGCCCTGCTTTGGGTGACGATGCCGCTCTCACGTTCTGCTTTTGTTCCAGGGAGGGCTCTGTGATGATGCAGATTGATGTGTCCCCTCCCTGCCCCATCTCTGTCCCCTCCGTGCCCCCTCTCTGTGCTCTCCCTGGGGTGCCGCTCTCACATTCTGCGCTTTGTTGTAGGGAGGGCTCTGTGATGATGCAGGTTGATGTGGACACAGAGAAGGGAGGACTGAAGTTGAATAAAAATTTCCTGGTGGATTTTGGGAAGGAGCCGGGTGGCGCCGTGCTGGCGCACGAGATCAGATACCCGGGGGGTGACTCCACTTCTGAAATTTGGATCTAAAGGCCCCAGAAACGCCAGCGGTGCAGCCCCCCGTGTCTGATAATCGCTCGTCATGCAACAGAAACTGAAAGATGATTCTCACCGACTGTGCCTCTCGTAGCCTTTCCAACGGCGCAGAACCCCGCCATGGCGACACCGCCAATCATAACACGTGCCGGCAGCGCAGCACATGCGTGTTCCTTGCGCACTAACCGCTCTTTCTAGTCTGCTTCCTTTATGCTAAGAACCTCAAATTATTTTTCATATAATCCGTCGATGTGGGGATAAAATAAATGCATTTCTATATTTTTACTGCGAATAAACGTCTGGGCAGCTCTGATTTCCGTGTCTCTCGTATGACCGTTTGGGGATAAAGCTTCTCTCGCCTGTCTCCCTCCACGTTGTGAATGAGGAGCAGTTTAAACATGCCACGGCTGTCTCTCTAGACGGGACGAGCGCCCCAGAACTGCCCTGTAACCTCTGCCGGTGAGGTCCAGAGCCCCCATCTCTGCCAGGTGCAGGTGTTTATAGGCTGAAGCCGGCGCCTCGCTGCTTTATGTGAAGAGTTAATTAGTATCGAGAGAAAGGTAGGGCTCAGTAACTCCTGCAGGACACGTATCCAGGTGAAAGACCTTATTTTACTGGGAATAAAACCAGTTAACGAGTCCGACATGTGGCTATAAAAGGTTACAGTTCGCACCCTTTCGGGCTGCAGTGCGTGGATCAAGTCCAGGAACCTGCTGTGCCTGCGCGACCGTGGCCTGGGTCACACAAGCGGGGAGGATGCGGCTGTGCGATAAACGTGCTGAGTTTATGAAATCTGTCGTAACTGCACATCATTAAACATAAAGGTAAAGCACACAGCTGGGGTTACTCCGCTGATACAACTCTCGCGCCCGTGAGCCCGTCAGACCAGTCTGTGGAAGATAAGCCGCTTGGCCTCGGGGGTGTGCGCTGCATGAGTTATTCAAGGTAAAGGGTTCAGGTACACACGGCGACGGCACAAAAGAGCCGATTGGCCCCAACTACCTGTCTCCTATGCCTCCGTTACACATCTCAGGAGTTCATGAATGCCTTTACTGTGTACATGTACTGCTTCCACAGGAAGACAGTTTCAGGTATCTACTACCCTCTCTGCACCCCTTCACCTAAACAGGGATATTGAAGATATTGTGTTTGTGAAAGAGACGAGTCTTTAGTCCAAAAAGACAAGCTATCCAGCGTCTGGGATCCTGAGACCCGCGCCTGGACCTGATCCTTTACCTACTGGCGTTTGGCCCCCACTCCGAGGCGGCTCATTGGTGTTGCTTTTACTGACTCTCACCTGTAAATGTGCAGCGTTTGGCAGTAGCAGTTGTAGGTGCAGGGGCAATAAATACAGGGACTAAGGGGGTATGGAGGACTAATTACACATCGTAATAAAAGTGATTGCACAACGTGACTGTCCACAATCCACACCCGCATAATGACAATAGGCAACTGATGGTGCTATCCTATGGATGTATTGTCTAAATGCCATTTAATGATTAGAAGTAAATGTAATTCCACAATACATCCACGGGAGGGCGCCATCAGTTGTCTAAATGCCATTTAATGATTAGAAGTAAATGTAATTCCACAATACATCCACAGGAGGGCGCCATCAGTTGCATAAATGCCATTTAATAATTAGAAGTAAATGTAATTCCACAATACATCCACAGGAGGGCGCCATCAGTTGCCTAAATGCCATTTAATGATTAGAAGTAAATGTAATTCCACAATTCATCCACAAGAGGGCGCCATCAGTTGCCTAAATGCCATTTAATGATTAGAAGTAAATGTAATTCCACAATTTATCCACAGAAGGGCACCATCAGTTGCCTAAATGCCATTTAATGATTAGAAGTAAATGTAATTACCCAATACATCCACAGGAGGGCGCCATCAGTAGCCTAAATGTCATTTAATGATCAGAAGTTAATGTAATTCCCCAATACATCCACAGGAGGGCGCCATCAGTTGCGTAAATGCCATTTAATTAGAAGTAAATGTAATTCCCCAATACATCCACAGGAGGGTGCCATCGGTTGCCTAAATGTCATTTAATGATTAGAAGTAAATGTAATTCCACAATTTATCCACAGGAGGGCGCCATCAGTTGCCTAAATGTCATTTAATGATTAGAAGTAAATGTAATTCCACAATTTATCCACAGGAGGACGCCGTCAGTTGCCTAAATGTCATTTAATGATTAGAAGTACATGTAATTCCACAATACATCCACAGGAGGGCGCCATCAGTTGCCTAAATGCCATTTAATGATTAGAAGTAAATGTAATTCCACAATGCATCCACAGGAGGGCGCCATCAGTTGTCTAAATGCCATTTAATGATTAGAAGTAAATGTAATTCCACAATTCATCCACAGGAGGGCGCCATCAGTTGCGTAAATGCCATTTAATTAGAAGTAAATGTAATTCCCCAATACATCCACAGGAGGGTGCCATCGGTTGCCTAAATGTCATTTAATGATTAGAAGTAAATGTAATTACACAATTTATCCACAGGAGGGCGCCATCAGTTGCCTAAATGTCATTTAATGATTAGAAGTAAATGTAATTCCACAATTTATCCACAGGAGGGCGCCGTCAGTTGCCTAAATGTCATTTAATGATTAGAAGTAAATGTAATTCCACAATTCATCCACAGGAGGGCGCCATCAGTTGCCTAGATGCCATTTAATGATAAAAAGTAAATGTAATTCCCCAATTTAACCACAGGAGGGCGCCATCAGTTGCCTAAATGCCATTTAATTAGAAGTAAATGTAATTCCCCAATACATCCACAGGAGGGCGCCATCAGTTGCCTAAATGTCATTTAATGATTAGAAGTTAATGTAATTCCACAATTTATCCACAGGAGGGCGCCATCAGTTGCCTAAATGTCATTTAATGATTAGAAGTAAATGTAATTCCACAATTTATCCACAGGAGGGCGCCATCAGTTGCCTAAATGCCATTTAATGATTAGAAGTAAATGTAATTCCACAATTCATCCACAGGAGGGCGCCATCAGTTGCCTAGATGCCATTTAATGATAAAAAGTAAATGTAATTCCCCAATACATCCACAGGAGGGCGCCATCAGTATCCTAAATGTCATTTAGTGGTTAGAAGTAAATGTAATTCCAAAATGCATCCACAGGAGGGCGCCCTCAGTAGCCTAAATGCCATTTAATGATTAGAAGTAAATGTAATTCCCCAATAAATCCACAGGAGGGCGCCATCAGTTGCCTAAATTCAATTTAATGATTAGAAGTAAATGTAATTCCACAATACATCCACAGGATGGCGCCATCAGTTGCCAAAACGTCATTTACTAATTAAATGATGGCGCCACCCTGTGGATGTATTGTAGAATTACATTTACCTCTAAATATTAAAAGGCATTTTGCAACTGATGGTGCTCTCCTGTGGATGAATTGTGGAATTACATTTACTTCTAATCATTTAATGACATTTAGGATACTGATGGCGCCCTCCTGTGGATGTATTGTGGAATTACATTTACTTCTAATTATTAAATGGCATTTAGGAAATGGATGGCGCCCTCCTGTGGATGCATTGTGGAATTACATTTACTTCTAATTATTAAATGGCATTTAGGCAACTGATGGCGCCCTCCTGTGGATGTATTGGGGAATTACATTTACTTCTAATCATTAAATGACATTTAGGCTACTGATGGCGCCCTCCTGTGGAGGCATATTATGAAATTAAATTATCCTCCAATCATAGAACAGTAATGAATCAGCTGATGGCATTATCTTGTAGTTATGTGTAATTACATCGACATGCAAAAATCCCCTTATATTTACAGGTAACAGCATGCCATGCTGCAGACATTGTGTAGAGTTTAGTAGTGGTGGCCAATTATGCCATCCTCTGCGCATTTGTGTAATTACAATCAGCTACCCTTTGTTTTCAAGTTTATTTGTTCCATTGACTAATGTTTAGTACAGACCTGTGGACACATTGTGTACTTACAACCACTGAACATTATTGAGCGCCATCCTGTGGACACATTGTGTACTTACAACCACTGAACATTATTGAGCGCCATCCTGTGGACACATTGTGTACTTACAACCACTGAACATTATTGAGCGCCATCCTGTGGACACATTGTGTACTTACAGCCACTGAACAGGATTTAAATAAGGCCATCTGACACATTGCTGTTCAATGGCTGAAAGTAAATGTTAGTACACGATTAGATAGCAGATAGCACAGTCCTGTGAACTCATTGTGTACTTACATTTACTTACAACTGCTGAACAGCATTGGGATAGAGCTGTCTTGTGGACCCATTGTGTACCTACATTTACTTACCACTGGATAGCATTGATAGCACAATCCTGTGGACACAGGGTGTACGTCCATTTACTTTCAACCACTGAACAGCATTGGGATAGCGCCATCTTGTGGACCCATTGTGTATCTACATTTACTTAACCACCAAACAGCATTGTATCATTACAATTATATTTAAAACGCCCTTTAACCTGTATTCAGTTAGCCAATGGCACCATTATGTGGACAAAACTTGAGATATTTACTGTCACACATTAGCATTTATGAAGCCACCAGCACCATCTTGCAAGCATACTGTGCAGTTTGGATACCTCTATCTCCAAAATGCAGACTATCAGCCTTAATGGTTCCCAGAATCCCCACAACCCACACGTGTAACCCCCAAAAAATTACACAGTACAAGATAAAGTAAAAAATATGTTTAATAAACCAAACTCACAAGCTTAGCAGCATTTTACATAATAAGTAACAGCCAGCATGCTGCCCCAGCATGGCTCTCACCGGCCTCTATGGCTGTGGTGCCACTTGATGGACTGTGCAGCCAATAGGAAGAAGGCAACAGAAAACCAGAAACTAAAACAAACCCAGGATGATCGCCTGGAGCTCCAAACCACCCGACCAGGTCCAGTCAGACATGGCCTACCCACAATCCTCCACGACAAGCCTCTCCTCTCAGCAGACCCACCAACCAACTGACATCAAACCAGGACCATCTTGCCATTTCTATTTATGGGGGGAATCCTAATCACATGATTCTGAAACAACTAATCACACCAGACCTCATTTCAATGCACCAATCACTGTAATGTGTTACCATGACTGTATCAGCCAATCACACCGGTGTTAGGGCTAGGGCTCCTGGTTGGAATGCTCCAATCATGATTTACCATAAATTTGAAAACATCATAGCGGTCATGTGACCACACTAAGGACCAATCAGGCCCTTTTATTTTTCTGACTGATGTGAATAACATGAAATAAAACGTGAATCTGACTGTATACGCAGATCACTCCTACACAAGGAGCCCATAGTGGATCCAGTCTCTGAAGTGAATAAATAATGTTCTAATCCATATAGAGAGTGTAGGTGTGATGGCCTGATTTTTGGAAATAAAGTATATGCTTAAGGGGCTGAATATTACATCAAGGACACTAAACATTAGCGAATGTATCTGCCCGGTTATTATGGTTCCCATGGATACGGAAATACGGACATTAAAGGCTGTGAGTGAAGCTTCTCTCTAAAGCGAACGCTTCCCCTTTAAGAAGTGGGCGTGGTCTAACTACTCCAGAATCCGCGCAACCAGGCTTGAATGTTGTGACACAGCGCATACAATCTTTTGTTTGCGCGCCCTTGTGTGTTGCTGCCCATCGCCGCTTGTTGCTATGCAGAAAGAGAAAAAGTAACCAATCATATGCAGGTTCTTTCTGTGTCCGGGCAAGTTACGCCACCGCAGCCAATAGAATTTTGAGAAAAGGTTAAGGGACACGAGTTTTTCCACCAATCATAAAAAAAAGCTCGGCGGAGGTTTCCGAGGTGGCGGTAGGTGTATTCCCGGGTATTTATCCCGTGTCCGTGAGGCTGCGGAGTGTGTTTCTCAGGCCTGTCTGCAGGTGTCCGCGTTTGGCCTCAAGGGGCGTCATATGTCACGATATGAGTGTGTGACACGACGGGGTGGGAGAGTTAAGTAATACCCCGGATAGATAACCCATGTTAATCCCCTGCCGGGGTAATAAGGCAGCCACGCTGCCACTCTGTGGTGGGGCAAGGCAGCTTTCCAGGGATGGGGCATCAGGACAGTATGATATTCGGGTCAACAAGCACCCAAAGGGCAATAATACACCACAGCATAGCAAATAGGTCAAGCAGGACTGGGGTATTGGGGCACTTACGTACCATGGGATGTAAAGAACACTGGTCATGGCATCTGGGAGGGGGCTGTTAGGGTCTATAAGTCACTCTGACTGTCATGGTAGGGACAGGGGCACATAGGGAGCTGCCCCTGGGGTGCTATTTAGCTGGAGAGGGGGCCACATGGGTAAGAAATGGAGGGGTACAAAGGGGGTGGGGTTACAGCCAAACCACTCCCCTTACGTCTCCTGTTCGCTGCAGAGGCGCTGTGACCGCATTCTGCTTCGTGGAGACAGGGCAATAAGAGGTGGAATGGGGTGTCTGTAAGGGGTAACATTAGAGTGTAAGCTCATAAAAATGTGTAAAGTGCCCCCTTTATTACCCCGTGGAGTGAGAATAATAATAGATGAAGGAGCGCAGACGTCGCAAACACAACAAAAACGTGCAAACAGACATATTGGGGATTAAACGCGATGATTTATAAATAATTCAAAAAACACAAATAGACCCACGCCAGACATGTACCCACCAGCGGTCGCGGGGGTAATGTACACGGCAGGGGAAGAAGAAGGAAGAGCAGGGCGGGTTAATGGAAGTGCGGGTCTCTGCAGGGGAAGGAGGAGGAAGTGCGGGGCTCTGCAGGGGAAGGAGGAAGGAAGCGCAGGGGAAGGAGGAAGGAAGTGCGGGGCTCTGCAGGAGAAGGAGGAGGAAGTGCGGGGCTCTGCAGGGGAAGGAAGCGTGGGGCTCTGTGGGGGGGCAGAAAGCACTGGCCCCCGCAAACTGTTCTTAAAGAAATAACTTGTGTCCCCTCAGTTCCGTCCCACGGAGGAGATGGCCGAAGGAGAGCTGTATGAAAAGGTTTCTAAGAAGGGAGGCCTGACTGCTGGAGACTGCCAGGGAGAGACAGAGCCCTTCAGCCTTGTGCAGAAACTGCGCACCAGGATCACGTGAGACGATATTATTTATCACACGGCCCGGAAAGCTCCTCGCCGCGCGCCCGGCACATACTGCGTTTCTCACGTATTCGGAATGATTTTAGCTTTTAGCCAAAAATGCTCTTTGGATTGCTGTAGTTAGCATGTGCAGTTTCTGAATGCCTGTAACATGCGTGTTTCCGTGCTCTCATCACGTTCTCTTCACTTCCAGCAAATCGGTGCAGTCCAAGGTGGACAGTATATTGGTAAGTGACCGCAGCGCGCCCAGCTCTTTGGGATGGGGTGATGGGATGTTTGGCTGATCGGACAGAGGGCTGCCAGGCGGGTAGTAAACACCCCTTTACATTTAACAAATACCCCAGCGGGTTTATTCATGACTTCATTCCTGGAAGCCGCGGCTTTCTGTTCGCTCTCTGATGGCGCGTCTCCACGTCTTTTCTGCTCTTTTTATTTTGTAGCTTGATGTGCAGAAGCTGAGCGACAATGACAAGCTTTACCTGTATCTCCAACTCCCACCCGGACCTAGCGCCCCGGAGAAAAGGTAACAGTGCTCAAGGAGAGAGGGGATCTCTCGCGTTCTGGTGCCCCCCCGTTGCTCTGAAATGGGGAACTCCGTATTATCTGGCTTTTCTCGGTCAATAATTCAGCGTGGCACTAGGGGGCGCTATTGGCATTCTTTGTGAATATTAGGGCCACATATATATAATATATATGTTATAACGGGATCTCGCTCGATACAGCAACGTGGACATTAGCGGTGTGAACACGGCGGAGCACATGTACGCTTGCACTTGGATACGTAACCATCTAGAGGAACATACAGACACCTGCCTGCCCAAACAAGACGTGTATGATGCCTACAAGTGAGTAGACGGCGACGTCAGCGCGTGCCGAGGGGCAGTAGTTTGACGGCTGCTGACTTTGCTCTCTCTGTTGCAGGCGATACTGCGATAACCTCTGCGGGCGCCCACTCAGCGTGGCCAATTTCGGCAAAATCATACGAGAAATATTTCCTAATATAAAGGCCAGGAGGCTGGGAGGAAGAGGACAGTCCAAATATCCTTTTCTATATCACGTCTATATTAATCTCATTGGTTGTGCCAAGCTTCGCCAGTCCGTCACGGCTCTTTGTCCTGTTGGTTGAGGCGCTGCCCCTTGGTGGAGGTTTGGGTATGTGTACTTTTTACTAGAGTGCCCGTCATGCCCACAGAGCAGTATGTAGTATGCTCTGTATGCAGGCTACCCCTGGACACGCGTCGCTCTGCAAATGGTATTTTCTTTAACTGCCCGGAACATATTGCTACAGCGGCTTACGAAGGAAGAGCATGGTGAGCATGCCTCCGCTACCCAGCCTGGACCTGAAAATGGCGGAGAGTGTAAGACCCCTGTCCCTCTCCCCTCCGTACTGCGTCTCTCTGCCTCTCCACACCGTCCATTGATCTGTGTTTTTACCCCATAGTCCGAGCTGACCGACCTGGTTCAGTCTTACAACAATGACGTGATCAACGCCTCCTGCGCCTTGATCTGCAACTGGGCAGAGAAGATCCTGAAGCGTTCGTTTAACAACGTGGTCGAGGTAGCTCAGTTCCTAATACAGCAGCACATCATTAACCCCCGCAGTGCCAACGCCGAGCTCGTCCTGTCTATGGTCCTCTCAGGTGGGTATGGCAGAGCGCGTCAGTCCTGCTCAGGCAGTAACAACCAATCTGCCCCTTTCCTTTCTGCCCCTGCTGAATTACCCAAATCACCTCTGCTTTTTGGGCTTTTCTTCCTGTATTGTGACCGCCGACAACCTAATCAACAGTTATTATTATTATTATTATTATTATTATTATTATTATTATAGTCATTTTCGGTCAGTTACCGCTGTGTTACCAGAACGAAAATAATGAAAATATTGCTCTTTTAACAGAAAATTCTCAGAGCGGCGCCCAGAAAATACCCAAACCGACAGCGGACGCCACGAGCAGTGCAAGACCGGCCACCCCAGACGGCAGCTCCGACCCCTCAGCAAAGGTGGGCTTCGCTGCTTGCTGGGCCACATAGGCAGGAGCACAAGGACCCCACACAGGGCAGCGGGAGACCCCCCTAGAGTGTTGGGGAAAATTGTGTCCCCCCCTCCCCACACATCGCTTGTAATCCATAGGGATCCATACTGTCCTGCTCCGTGTTCTGTGGATCGTATGAAGCTTTCATGTGAGTCTTATGTATCTTCTTACCCCCCAGATCAAAAAGGTCGCACACCCGCCTCCGGAATGCCCCCAGCCCCTAAAGAAGCGCCCCTCGGACGCCCCCAAGACAGTCAGCAGCCCCCAGGTAGATGCTTTGGTGGCCCGACTGCCCGTGCTGTTGCCCCGGCTTTCTTCAGAGGATAAGTTTGTGAGTTCCAGCTCTCCCATCCGCTTCGCCGCTCCAGTGCTGGCCTCAAATATACTCCCGGGGCCGCTGAAAGTCTCCCCCCTGCCTTTTGCGTCCGTTCCTCCCGGCGTGCCGCTCGCTGTGACTGCGGGGGTGAACGGGGCCGGGCTGGTCTCTCAGCCCGTAGCCCCTAAAGTCATCAGCATGATTCTGCCCGAAGTAGTAAGCCTGGAAACTCCCCCCCTGCCCAAAACCACTCCGAAAGGGCCGTCCAGAGAAACACCTGGAGCACCGGGGGGCAACAGTGAAAACAGAGGGGCCAGGCGGCACGCGGCGTCCCCCTCCGCAGCTGGCGGGGACTGCCCATCGAAGCGAAAGCGGGGTCGCCCCAGGAAGTTAGACGCACCCCACCTGGCCAAGTCTTCCACCCCAGGAGGCTCAGTCATAGAGAGGAGATGTGGGGAGGACTCCAGCCGCGGCTGCACCCCCCCGAAGACCACCGCAACACCCACCCCCTCGCAACCAAAAGATGCTGCAGCGTCGCACGCCGAGGCAAAGGAAACCCTGCGGCGTGAAGCGGCAGCCGGCGGGACCCCACCGAGACCACCAGTCCCTCCTCAGCCGGCAGAGAAACAAGAAAAGCCATCGCCGGCAGAGCCCAGGAACCCCCCAGCGGCGACGGCCCCCATTCAGGTGAGCGTCATCCAGGACGGGAGGCAGAGCGCCGTACACTGGACGGTGAGGAGAGGAATGGTCGAGAGAATGCAGAGAGCAACGGAGCAAACGGTGGGCTCTGCCACGGGAGAAGGGGAGCGCGACACAGTCCACACGTCCCCCCTTTAACGGCCACCCACGGGGCGCGGACCCTCATTGGGAGCGATGCAGCTGACAAAACACTGCACCTGTGATCCAGAACGTTCCCGGCGGCCTGTTCCTGCCTGCCCATGGGGGTCCCTGCCTTACGTCCGTGGGGGTCCGCTTCCTGACAGCACGCAAGCCACAGAGCCCCCGGCGTCACGCTTCACGAGAACACGTTGGGCCGAGTTAGAAACGTTTGTATAATGTTTGTAAAATGTTACATTTCGTTGTATAATATACAGTTATTGCAAATACCGTGATGTACGTTTCTATCGCGCGCTGGCTGAGGGTGCTGAGCTGTTTCTGTATGTGTCAGTGTGTGTGTGCCGCTGTCTGTGTGTGTGTGTGTGCCGGTGTCAGTGTGTGTGTGCCGCTGTCTGTGTGTGTGTGTGCCGGTGTCAGTGTGTGTGTGCCGGTGTCAGTGTGTGTGTGCTGGTGTCAGTGTGTGTGCCAGTGTCTGTGTCAGTGTGTGTGTGCGCCGGTGTCTGTATGTGTCAGTGTGTGTCCCCCGGTGTCTGTATGCGTCGGTTTGTGTGTGTGTGTATGTGTGCCGGTACCGCACATGAAGAAGAGACCTGTGAGGTTTGGGGGCTCTGTGTATATGAAGAAGAGACCTGTGAGGTTTGGGGGGCTCTGTGTACACGAGGAAGAGACCTGTGAGGTTTGGGGGTCTCTGTGCACACGAGGAAGAGACCTGTGAGGTTTGGGGGGCTCTGTGCACATGAGGAAGAGACCTGTGAGGTTTGGGGGGCTCTGCGCACATGGATAGACTGCTGTGATTGATTAACCCGTTGCGGTCCTGGCTCCTCCCCTCATTAATTTCTATACACGGTATTTTATGATATTAGCTGCCCTCTGAGCATCACTCAGTAGCAGCTGATGTGTAATACAACTCGCAAGACGCTCAGCCAGCCCGAGTTCCTCGCAGTAGTGGGTGTGGTTGAGGCTGGGAGATTATTAATCCGCCCCACCTGGCGCACTCTATAAATCTGATCCCTCCTCCCCTCTTTGGCCTTTCCGCCCACTCTTTCGTCTCTATGGTAAGTTTCCAGCGGCGCTCTGTGCGGACGCGCACTCTGTGGTGCCGGGGAGACGTTCCGCTTGTCGCTGTCAGTGCGGCCGTGGCAACTCTGTGGTATCCGCTTGGCGTTCTCGGTCTCTATGGTGCGGGGTCCTCCTCGGTGGGTTGTGGAGGCCTGGGCTGCGAAGGCTTCACTTGGATGACCTGCTACTGGGATGGAGGCGTTGTTGTGAGCCCCAGGGAGGTAAGGAAGCAGGTTGGCCATGGGTTACCGGGAGGTGCGGGTGGCCGGTCTTGGAGCATGGTGGGTTTAGAGGGGCAGAGTGGTGACTCCATACAGCCCTTGTGCCCCGTTTATTGGGGCTCTATACCTCTTTCCTAAACAGCTCTTGTGCCTTTTGTATGGGGGCTCTATACAGCCCTCCTATACGCCTCTTGTGCGTTGTATAGCGACTCTAAACTTCCCTCCTATACAGCTCTTGTGTCCCGTGTATGGGGTCTCTATGCCCTCTCCTATACAGCTCCTGTGTCCCGTATATGGGGTCTCTATACCCCCTCCTATACAGCTCCTGTGTCCCGTATATGGGGTCTCTATACCCCCTCCTATACAGCTCCTGTGTCCTGTATATGGGGCCTCTACACCCCCCTCCTATACAGCTCCTGTGTCCCGTATATGGGGCCTCTACACCCCCTCCTATACAGCTCCTGTGTCCCGTATATGGGGCCTATACAGCTCTTGTGTCCCTTATATGGGGCCTCTACACCCCCTCCTATACAGCTCCTGTGTCCCGTATATGGGGCCTATACAGCTCCTGTGTCCCGTATATGGGGCCTATACAGCTCCTGTGTCCCGTATATGGGGCCTCTACTCCTCCTCCTATACAGCTCTTGTGTCCTGTATATGGGGCCTCTATACCCCCCTCCTATACAGCTCTTGTGTCCCGTATATGGGGTCTCTATACCCCTCCTATACAGCTCTTGTGGCCCGTGTATGAGTGCTCTGTACCCCCCCTCCTATACAGCTCTTGTGGTCTGTGTATGAGTGCTCTGTACCCCCCCTCCTATACAGCTCTTGTGGCCCGTGTATGAGTGCTCTGTACCCCCCTCCTATACAGCTCTTGTGGCCCGTGTATGGGTGCTCTGTACCCCCCTCCTATACAGCTCTTGTGGCCCGTGTATGGGTGCTCTGTACCCCCTCCTATACAGCTCTTGTGGCCTGTGTATGGGTGCTCTGTACCCCCTCCTATACAGCTCTTGTGGCCCGTGTATGAGTGCTCTGTACCCCCCTCCTATACAGCTCTTGTGGCCCGTGTATGAGTGCTCTGTACCCCCTCCTATACAGCTCTTGTGGCCCGTGTATGGGTGCTCTGTACCCCCTCCTATACAGCTCTTGTGGCCTGTGTATGGGTGCTCTGTACCCCCTCCTATACAGCTCTTGTGGCCTGTGTATGGGTGCTCTGTACCCCCTCCTATACAGCTCTTGTGGCCTGTGTATGGGTGCTCTGTACCCCCCCTCCTATACAGCTCTTGTGGCCTGTGTATGGGTGCTCTCTATTTCCATTCTATATAGGCTGTATCCTGCGTATGTTGACTCTATACTGCTTTCCTATGTCTCTTGTGCCCCGTGTGTGCGGGCTCTGTACACCCCATACAGCGTTCAGGCAGTGACCTGTGAATTGTGGGCTGTGTAATATCTCGCATTATTTGGGGCTGTCAGAGCACCGGCAGGGTACGTGGACATTGCCCCTCTCTGGGATCTGACTCAGCCGTCACTTGTGGGCTCCTGTCATGTGAGGACCCACTCGGCAGGAATCTGGAAGTTTCACTTGTCAAGCGTCTGCGTCAGCCGGGACAGGAAGGATTGCGTAAACCTGAGCCGCCTGTACCTTCCCTCCCTATCCATTCTCTTCAGTCAGACAGAAGCTGACGGGAGGCAGAAATACACCCGGGGAGAGTCATGACACTCAGACAGTGCTCCCTGCTACATGCGCTCACACAAGATTTTATTCAGATCTCCCTACAAAGCTGTGGCATCCAGTTTCGTGTGAGCAGTCTAGTGGTATAATGGCAGACCCTGTCCCAAGGAGCTTACAGTCTAGTGGTATAATGGCAGACCCTGTCCCAAGGAGCTTACAGTCTAGTGGTGTAATGGCAGACCCTGTCCCAAGGAGCTTACAGTCTAGTGGTATAATGGCAGACCCTGTCCCAAGGAGCTTACAGTCTAGTGGTGTAATGGCAGACCCTGTCCCAAGGAGCTTACAGTCTTGCGGTATAATGGCAGACCCTGTCCCATGCAGCTTACAGTCTAGCGGTGTAATGGGAGACCCTGTCCCAAGGAGCTTACAGTCTAGCGGTATAATGGCAGACCCTGTCCCAAGGAGCTTACAGTCTAGCTGTGTAATGGCAGACCCTGTCCCAAGGAGCTTACAGTCTAGTGGTATAATGGCAGACCCTGTCCCAAGGAGCTTACAGTCTAGCGGTATAATGGCAGACCGTGTCCCAAGGAGCTTACAGTCTAGCGGTATAATGGCAGACCCTGTCCCAAGGAGCTTACAGTCTAGCGGTATAATGGCAGACACTGTCCCAAGAGCTTACAGTCTAGCGGTATAATGGCAGACCCTGTCCCAGGAGCTTACAGTCTAGCGGTATAATGGCAGACCCTGTCCCAGGAGCTTACAGTCTAGCGGTATAATGGCAGACCCTGTCCCAAGGAGCTTACAGTCTAGCGGTGTAACGGGAGGCTTTAGGAATAACATGCTTGCTGTAGGGGTTGCGCTGTCCCGCTTTCAGCAGGTGATGTTTGTCTCCTTTCTGTTCACCTGGAAACCTGTAGCTTGATATCCACGCCTGGCTCAGGTGTCAGCAGTAAGTCAAACAGTTCTCCGTGCCTCTGAATTCCTTCGACCCGGGGCATTGTACGGAGGGGTTTTCACCACTGCAAACCCTCCCCCACTTTCTACTTTGCCATTTGCGCATGGATTGTCGCACAAAGCCATGCAAATACTGTGCATTAACCCCTAGAGCGCGCTACCTGCCACGGAGAACACACAGCCCACGCTGGCCTCCCTGCCGGCTCCTGTAACCATGACGGCGTCCTGGCATATTGGCCCTTTAATGTAATGCTTCTGTAAGTGATCTTTCCTGTAGCATCTCCTCCTGTTCTTTCACACCAGGTTTAGGGGTGAATCTGGACCGCGAGAGCCTTGAGATGCCGTTGGCCCCCACCTTACCTTCCAGTCTCCTGTACAGACGCAACATGGGAGGCAGATCCTGCAGATGTTTGTGAGCTGTGTACGTGTGGTTTCCGAACTAGACACGTATTGCCACACTGTAAACGTAAGTCTATAACTCCGTGTTCCAGACCCTTCGATTCGGTGTAGTCTCTTGGCACCTGAGACCCCCTTATTTGGATTTTATTTTTCCTCTATCCCCTTTCCACCTTCTGTTCCCGTAATGTACCGAAGGACCGCCTGTACTTATCTTGTATGTTTTCCAGCCTAGCGTTGAGGACTGATCGTCGGGATGGCGGACACCATGGTGGAACCAGCACTGGTGAAAAACGACCAAGCTGTGGCCCTGCACGGTAACAGCGGCCCGCTCTGTGTGATCACAGAGGGGGTGGCGGAGGTGTCTCTCGTCATAGACCCTGACGTGGCCCAGAAAGCTTGTCAGGAAGTGTTGGAGAAGGTCAAGCTCATGCATGGCTCTTCTTTGGAGAGCCTGGACAAGGTGGGTGGCAGTGATGAGGTAGACGGCGGGGAAGTTGCCGACGGATGCTCCCCTGTCCCACCAGGGCCATCGGCTCCTGCCGTCACCGGCTCAAAGATCACCGAGGAAGATGAGTCATTGATGGACGTTAATAGTGTGAAAAACGCCCGGCGAAAGCAGAAGAACAATTCTGCCAAACAGTCTTGGCTGTTGCGGCTGTTTGAGTGCAAGTTGTTTGACGTTTCCATGGCCATTTCGTACCTTTACAACTCCAAGGAGCCGGGCGTCCAGGCCTACATCGGCAACCGCCTGTTCTATTTCCGAAACGATGACGTGGACTTCTACCTGCCGCAGCTACTCAACATGTACATTCACATGGACGAGGACGTGGGAGACGCCATCAAGCCGTACGTGGTCCACCGCTGTCGGCAGAGCATCAACTTCTCGCTGCAATGTGCTTGGCTCCTGGGGGCCTACTCCTCCGACATGCACATCTCCACTCAGCGGCACTCACGGGGCACTAAACTGCGCAAGCTTATCCTCTCCGATGAGCTTAAGCCGGCGCACAAAAAACGGGAACTGGCACCACTTAGCTTGGCCCCGGACACTGGCTTATCTCCCTCCAAGAGGACTCATCAGAGGTCCAAGTCGGACGCGACGGTCAGCATCAGCCTCAGCAGCAACTTGAAGCGGACGGCCAGCAATCCGAAGGTGGAGAACGATGAAGAGGTAAGAGCGGCGAGTGTGATGGGGACTCGTGTGTTACCCTAACAGCAGGGGCTTGCCTGTTACATATAAAGTGTAACGGTGCCCGGGGGCCAAAGTTGCAGGTCTTATGGCCCCTAAACATGCGTAAGGTTATCGTTGGAGGTCACTAGTCCTGGCTGGATGCCGGTGTTGTCTACCTGTTTGGTTTATATAGGTCTTTGCTGCAGTAATCCACGTGGCTGTGTGTCCGTCCTGCGTGTGGAGGCTGTATGGTGCGTTGTGTGTGACTGGCGGCTTCCTCAAGGGCTTCCTGCCCGGTTACCCCTACTTGTTTGCGGGGACGCCGGGGACCCCGGCAGATAACGGACACGCAGTCAGCTTGTTCATTGTCTGTTGGGACAATGAGTGATTGAGGTTTCTTTCTGATGGCTTTTTCCCCGGTGCCCTCGTGCAGTCGTATGAATGGTGACAGTGTTGGGTTGGGGATAAGTGGAGAGAGATTTCCTGCGGTCTCTGTATTTCCTTGGACTGTCCAATTAGTGCCAGCCTCATCTTAACCCCTCATGTGCCGGTGGTAACTCATGGTCTAGGCCCTTCTTAATCCTGAGCTCTGCCTGTCTGGTCACAGGTTGATAAGCACGCACCCGACTATGCTGCCAGCTCCGTGCCACGGGCAACGTGTGGAGGGCAGGATTTGGCGCTGGGCAGGACTCGCTCTCAGTAACCCTGCAATGTTACACGTCGGGCGGGGAGGTATTGGGGTCAGAAGCGGGGGCATCTCATAAAAATGCCCCGGCTGTTTCCACCCCCTGCGTGGCTAATGGCAGGACGCTTCTGTATTGGATTGGGATAGCTTGTAATGTTGCTGGTGAGCAAAAGCTTGCATGTGCTACAAATGTACGTCTGTCCAGCCGTGCCGGCAGTGATGGGTTTCAGGGGCATCATGCGTTTGTCATAAGGAGCATAGAGGAGCTGAGTAACCGTTATACTCGCAGCCACAGATGGACCATGTCAGCTGACCGTGGCGTCACATGACACTCCATGGCTGAGGCACCCTACTTGGGGCAAACCCTGTGACCCCTTTGTATGTAAAGTGGTTTTGTTTTTTAGCGAGTTAGATCCACAGATGGCAGCTCACCACCTCCTGCAAGCTCAACGAAAGCTGCAGCGCTCTCTCCATTGCAGATCCATAGAATAATCTTTCAGGATGCCCTGTGTTGTAAGAGGAAAGTCGCCTCTCACTGCTTCTGTGCCTAGCTGGCAGCTTGCGTGGAACCCTGTTACATATTGTTAGTTAGCTGACGGTATTATTGGAGCGCACGCGTTGTAGGGAGCACTTCCTGTGCACGTCAGGCATCAGACCCTGCCGGGGTACGTTCTCATCGGTAGTTAAATGGCTAAAAGCTCCGATAGATCTGACCTGTGAAACCAAAGCTACAGCCCCCGGTGTGAGACGGAGCCATACGTACCAAGCTGTGTAACCCTATATCCCATGCGGCCGTATCTAGCTGTTCATGCAAGTGGCGAGGGCAGCCTCTGCCCACCTGCCCCAGCGTTTGAGTGACAGTCGGGGTGCCCCGAGCCCAATAGGAGCAGCCGGGGAACGTACTTCAAGATTCCATGTGAATTGGAGGTTTGGGGGGCTGCCCAGCCGGCAATTAACGCTTTGGAGTGGACAGCTCTGTGCAGCCGTTCAGCCAGGCTCTTTGTAAATCAGAATGCAGACGGAGTTGCCGCCGGGGCGTCCGGATCAATGTCTTATCAGAGCTGGCGCCCGTAGATAAAAGCTCAGCAGCTGAGACTTTGCCCCGCTGCCTCCGTCCGGGGTTGGGTGGGTAAAGGGTATCGTTGTGATATTGGTGGCTAAACCTCTGCCTTTTTCCCCCCTCTGCCCCTATCTGCCTTTACCTCCTGTCATTCCCTCTTTCCCAGGAGCTCTCGTCCAGTTCGGAAAGTCTCGATAGGTCCTTCTCCTCCGTAAGTGGCCAGTTTTGGTGTAGTTGGCTGGGGTCTTACTGGCTTCTCTATACGGCAGCAGCATTTCCTCTGCGGGGAATTCAGATGTTACCCCCCTCCATCACTCGGCCCCTGCATGTTCAAAGGTGGAGATGCCCATCACGCCGTATTCTGGCTGCTCTTGGGGCAGAGTATTTCAAGCAGGTGCCCTGCTGCATGGGGTTCTGTTTTGTTTGCTTTTAGCTATTTAGTCCAATATGGCTGCCTCGTGGCTATACACTGTGCTGGGGAAGCTATTAAGAGATTATGCCCCACCACCTGCACCCCACATTCTGCTGCCCCCACCCTATGCTATCACCTGCATGCAAGCTTGTGGGGAGGGGGCATCCTCGTATTAAAGGAAAACCTTCAACATGATCGGCAACTGACTGTGCCCACACGCGTGTAGAAGTAATGAGGAAAAGAGTGAGCCTGCGGGTAACTCTCCCCAACCTGCCTCCCTCAGCCGCCCCCTTCTAGTGTTTCTGGAGCCCACATTATATATATTCAGGGGCCAGCAGGACCGCTTGGTCATTTCCTTTTCCGCTATTAACATGTCTGATTCACGTTCAGTATGAACCTTTTCACGGTCAGTCGGTAAACGTGGAAGCTGAATGATTTTACCAATCCATACAAATAACCTTCAAAGTCTTGTGGCTCGGAAATCACGCGGAGCGATCCGCGTCTGAACAGGTCACGTGACCGGGCAGAGGAAATGCTGTTTCTTGTTGGAAATTTTATTTAATCAAATCCTAGAATTATAATTACCTTTTATTTTACATTTTGGATTTTTTTCCTCCTATGATTTATCTACAATCTGAATCATTTCTTTGTTTTCCCCTTTATTTTTATTCATGTTTGTGGTAAATTAACTTGTTTGTCTTTAAGGAGTCTGTAACTCAATGATGTCACAGCTAGAAACCGTGAAATCATACATTAATGCTATGGTGGCCCAGTTGGCTCGATTGCAGTGTACAGTGTGATAGTAAGACTCGGCTCCTCGGGGGCGGTCTCTCCCGTGGGCCAGGAAACTATTCCTGCTTCCAAACAATCTCTCTGAGACCCTCTTCTAAAGTCTTTGACCTGATGTCGAGGAAAGCCTTCTGGATCGGCTGAGAGTTATGATAGTCCTCTGTTACTGGCCCGGGCATGTGAAGGTGGCCTGGGTTCTGTGGGCATTAGAATAACCTGCTGGGTAGGGTTAGGCTGGTACAGGGGTGACGGCTCATCTCATTGCTGGAGGTTGCAGTTTGTGCTGGTTTTGCCCCAATAATGCGTTTTACCCCGAGCCGGTGCCTGAATTTGAATGCTTTTTTCTTTCGTAGGAGCAGCTAGTAGTGTCAGGAATACCAGCACAGCTAGGTGGCGCTGTTACATACAGGGGGCATCTAAGCTGCCATAGAGGGGCATTGGTCTGCAGGCCCATGCTATATCCTTGTTGGTGCAGACCGACGCTAGGGGGTATCTAGACACGTGAGTGCCGACGCGCGGCCCCTGCTCCGGCTTCCGTTCCCATTCAGCTTATGGACAGCCGTATGTGACGCTGGATGGTCAGGGGAGGCATACGAGTTTCAGGGCATCTTTATCTTCTTTAACACCTCTTCTTGATTCTTGGCAGCCGGTCCGGCTCGCTCCAGAGCGAGAGTTCATAAAGTCCCTGATGGCCATTGGGAAACGTCTGGCGACTCTCCCCACCAAGGAGCAGAAGACACAGAGGCTCATCTCTGAACTGTCCTTGCTCAACCACAAGCTGCCGGCACGCGTATGGCTACCCACCGCCAGCTTCGACCACCATGTGGTTCGCGTCCCTCACACTCAGGCCGTCGTGTTGAATTCCAAGGACAAGGTACTCTTTCTGGTGACGTCGAGGGTCTCGTTGAGGTGTAGTCTGTGTGATGGGGATAGGCTGGGCATGTGTTGGAGTCCTGTGTCTGCTGTGTCTTCAGTCCTGCTTTCTGTCGCCTCTCACTATCCACCCCTGCTCTAGGCACCTTATCTGATCTACGTGGAAGTCCTGGAGTGTGAGAACTTCGAGACCTCTGTAGTACCCATCCGGATCCCGGAGAACAGGATTCGCAGCACGCGCTCCGTGGAGAACCTGCCAGACTGTGGTATGACCCACGAGCAGAGAGCCAGCAGCTTTACTACGGTCCCAAATTACGATAATGACGACGAGGCCTGGTCTGTGGATGACATCGGAGAGCTACAGGTGGAGGTGAGCTCAGGGGAGCGAGTCGCGTAAAGCAGTCTCTGATCTGACGTGGGGGGTAGAGAGGGTCGCATGGCACCTGCGGTTGGACTGTGCGTGCGTATGTCTTCTGTGTGCGTCCTGACACGTCTGTCTGGCCTCTTCCAGCTGCCTGAACTCCACACCAACAGCTGTGACAACATTTCCCAATTCTCTGTGGACAGCATAACCAGCCAGGAGAGCAAGGAGCCGGTGTTCATAGCTGCCGGCGACATCCGGTGAGGACTTCCCGCTACCGTCCAGCTGGGGGGGGCTATGTCTCCAAATACTGAAGCAAACTGACTCGTAAGATTTAGGCAGTAACTCAAATTATTTCCTAGCCAGCCACGAGCGTTAAAAGGTGAGACGTCAGAGTCGGCTTCCTGCGCTCCAATAGCTCCTACCGCGGGCTCGTAGGTTTTGGGTGAGGTTGTGGGACCCTCAGATCAGAAAAAAGCTTTCAATTGCTAGAGTACAGGCTGTCTAAGAAAAATGCTGTCTAACGGGGTAAAAACCTGTCCGACCTCTGTGCTAGAGAAGGATTGCGGATATCGAAACTACTCTGAATTAACCGTGGAGGGGTAAATAGAGGAGACGTGCGCGGGTTGGTGAGAAGGGGCTGATGAATGTCTTCCTGTAGGAGGCGTCTGTCGGAGCAGCTGGCGCATACACCCACCACCTTCCGACGGGATCCGGAAGACCCCTCTGCTGTAGCCCTAAAGGAGCCATGGCAAGAGAAAGTCAGGTGAGGTGCGGGGTCGTCTCTGTCCGCTCTGAGCCTGCTGTCCGCTCTGAGCTTTAAATGCATTGTGCGCCCCGTGACGTGAAGAATAGCTCTGCCCCTCTGGTACCGCAGTCAGGTGGGTCTGGCATAAGAAATGGATGCTGCAGGAATCAGCAGAAGCTTCACACCTGCCCCGTGGGTCATGATTTTGTGTGCAATTGCCCCAAGCTCGTTAAGTCTGTGCGAGTGGAGTGCACCGGATTCGGGGTGGGATGTCTCTTCACCGACATGCAAGCTAGGAAGTTTTTTAGGGTCTCGTAACGGTTTAAGAGGTGGCTGGGATTCGGGTCGTCGTGGCATGATGTTGTGCCGGGCTGGTACCATGTCTATGCACCTTACTCTTTACAGGAGGATCAGAGAAGGCTCCCCGTACGGTCACTTTCCAAACTGGAGGCTCCTGTCAGTCATCGTCAAATGTGGGGACGACCTGCGCCAGGAGCTGCTGGCCTACCAGGTCCTCAAACAGCTGCAGGTGAGCATGACTGGCCGGGCAGGGGGGAGCTCCCTCTGCTGGCTACCTGCGGCACTGCCTGGCCGGGGGGCTCCCTCTGCTGGCTACCTGCAGCACTGCAGGGCTCCCTCTGCTGGCTACCTATTGCCAAGAAATGGCCACCTTCTATCTCTGCTGTGAACTGTAGCTGTCCAGTGCATTGACTGTATTCCCGCTCCCCTTTTACTCAGTCCGTCTGGGAAAGCGAGCGCGTCCCGCTGTGGATCCGGCCCTACAAGATCCTGGTGATTTCGGCGGACAGTGGGATGATCGAGCCGGTGGTAAATACGGTGTCCATACACCAGGTGAAGAAGCAGTCGCAGCTCTCCCTGCTGGATTACTTCGTCCAGGAGCACGGCAGCTACACCACCGAGGCGTTCCTCACGGCGCAGCGCAACTTCGTGCAGAGCTGTGCCGGGTACTGCCTGGTCTGCTACCTGCTGCAGGTGAAGGACAGGTACGTGGGCCGACGGGCGGGAGGAGAAGACTGGCTTAAGGGTGCAGTTCCACTTGGACTAACGTGCTCGCCCTCTCCAGCATTTTGAAAGTTACCTTTGGCAGATTTGCCATTTTATTCCCTCTAAATGTTAATTCGCGTCGGTTATACATGCGTTAAATTCAGCATAACGGGTGGGCCGGCAGCTTTAACTTGTGAGGCAGACCTCACAGCTGCTCTTCCTCCCCAGGCACAACGGGAACATCCTGCTGGACTCCGAGGGGCACATCATACACATAGACTTCGGCTTCATCCTGTCCAGCTCCCCCCGGAACCTTGGCTTCGAGACGTCTGCCTTCAAGCTGACGTCTGAGTTTGTGGACGTAAGTGCTGAGCAGGTTTACTGGGACGATGGATCATCCGGGGGGCCGATATCGTGGGGCCGAGGGCGATAGCGCTAGAAGGCCCGGGGCGTGACGTGTTATTTCTCCCCAGGTGATGGGAGGTCTGAACGGCGACATGTTTAATTACTACAAGATGCTGATGCTGCAGGGACTGATCGCTGCTCGCAAACACATGGACAGGGTGGTCCAGGTCGTGGAGATCATGCAGCAAGGTACGTGAGTTTGGGTTCTTCCCCTGGAGCTGTTGGCCGGTACGCCGTTTTATCACGGTTCTCCTTTAAGCTCTTGTGATGTTTCGCCGGAAGCGTCACCCGGCGCTGGCAGCCCATGGCCCAAACATTTCAGGATCGTGGTGCTGCTCTAGACTCTGAGCAGGGGTGGCTCGTAGGGGCCGCTAGGAACTGTTCTCGGTAGTCACCGGCTCCTCTCCCTCCTCCTGCAGGCTCGCAGCTGCCATGCTTCCACGGCTCCAGCACCATACGCAACCTCAAGGAACGGTTCCACATGAACATGACGGAGGAACAGCTCCAGGTCCTGGTGGATCAGATGGTGGACGGCAGCATGAGATCCATTACCACCAAGCTCTACGACGGCTTCCAGTACCTGACCAACGGCATCATGTGAGCGGGGGGCCGCCGTCTGACCGGGACGGCTTACCCCCTGCTCCGGCGCAGAGACTCGGAAGGACACGCTCTCACCAAACTTTATTTTCATGACAGATGGCAGAGAAGGGACAATTTGTGGCCCCGTGGAGACATTTCTAACCATTTGGGGCTTCGCGGGGCTGACCTCATGGGGTCAAAGCCCCTCATTCAGTATTTCCGCTAAAATCAGTGTTCAGCGCGTCCAAAAAAACTCTCCCCACCGGACAGGTTTTTGTTTTTTTATCCTCTGCCCTTGGTCGGAGAGGCACAATTATTCCCGCTCGTGGATCTCTCCATTTGCGTTAAGAGATTGCAAGTTGAATTTGGGGTCCAGGAGATGGAGGGGCTGCGCGACTGTCTGCTACATGGGTGGCCACCTGGAGAACGAGCCGCGGGGTTCTGCGGCCATTAAAAACTGTCCATTAATACCCCTACTTTATTGCCCCCTCCATTACTTTCCCTGCTAGCCAGTGTATCACTTGTTCACTTCTCTTGCTGTCTTTCACCTTTTTTTTTTTTTTTTTTTCTTCGTCCAGAGCCCTTGCCCAATGGGGGGGGGGGTGTCATCTTGGTAGAACAGGGGTTAAACCACTTTGATGTGATTGGCTAAAACCCCTCAATATTATTGGCACTTTTTTTATCTTTTAATTGAAATGCTTTTATTCGTGGAAGAATCGGCGGTCCCTGCGGGTCGGACAGGTTGTATCCCTGCTGTAGTGGGGGCATTAACACCACAGATGTGCCGCTCCTGTTTATGGTGTGGGGGGGGGGGACTTTTAAAAAAGACAATGCTTTTATGTCTACTTTCTATTAAAATGAAATAATCCAGTTCGGCTTCTGTCTCTTGTGATGTGTACGGAGAGGCATCGGGGAACATCTGCCCCGTATGTACAGGGGCATCACTGATGGCACTGCGGGGGGCCGGAGCCTCTGACGGGTCAGGCTTGCAGCATTTGGTTTGTTTCTTCTGCTATACATTCACAGCTTGTGTAGTAGGCCATGCACAGCGACACTTTGCCACCTCTGAGGCAGCAGGTAGTTAAGGGGTAAATCGCCCCCTCGTGTTTCTGTGCCTGGAGCAGCTAATTACCCCCAGGCCTCAGGGCTGTAGCAGTATAAACCGGGTGCAGTACCCCGTGCGGCCGCCAGGAGCCGCTGTGACACGCTCACCTGTGGGATCCGCCCAGGTGCTGCGGCGAGGGGCGTGTCCGAAGTTCCCTGGGAGTGAGCGGGAGCCGGCAGTGGGGCCCAACGGAGGAGAGCCCGAGCCACCTGAGGAGAGCAGCGGCGGAAGCAGAATGGTGAGACGGCTTCAACTGAGGCACATTTTACTTGGAGCAACTGGTTTAGTGTAGGCTTTGCATTGGGGGAGGCACTGGTTTGGTGTAGGCTTTGCACTGGGGGGGCCGCACTGGTTTAGTGTAGGCTTTGCACTGGGGGGGCACTAGGAGGCACTGGTTTAGTGTAGGCTTTGGACTGGGGGGGGGCCGCACTGGTTTGGTGTAGGCTTTGCACTGGGGGGGGCACTAGGAGGCACTGGTTTGGTGTAGGCTTTGCACTGGGGGGGCGCACTGGTTTGGTGTAGGCTTTGCACTGGGGGGGCACTAGGAGGCACTGGTTTGGTGTAGGCTTTGCACTGGGGGGGTGGGGGGACACTAGGAGGCGCTGGTTTGGTTTAAGCTTTGTACTGGGAGGCACTGGTTAGCCTGTATGGGGTGCTGTCAGTGTGAAATGTTTGAGGGCCCCAAATTACCCCCATGTGTGCCCATTAGCATTGGCTGGGGTTGGGGAGCTGCCCCGGGCAGGTGGGGCCGGCATGTAAATCATGAGGGGGCTTTGACTATCTGACTCTATCGCTCTAACCCTTTGAGCTCCAGAGAGCTGAGTGAAACTCTTCCAAGTGTTCTATTTATGAAGCTGCTGCCCAGCAGGAGTGGTAATACTACTACACCAAGGGAGCGAGTGATAATGGGGTAGCTCTCCCCTCACGCCTGTGTTGCACGGTCCATGCCATAAACATGCAGAAAGTCCCTCAACTGGTTAGACTGGAACCAGCAAGGGGCAACAGTGGTCTGGGAGAAAGTGCCCCTGTGTGTTGGTATGTAAATGAGTCTGTGTCCTCCTGATGCAGCCAGGGGGTTAATGTACACATTAAATTATAGGGGGGGGGTTATAAAATGCACATTATGGGGGGCTGATGTACACATAATGGGGGTTGAAAATATTTACATTATGGGGGTAATTCATTGTACAGCGCTGTGGAATAGGATGGCGTTATATAAAGCAATAAATATATACATTAGAGATCTCGCTCCTGTCAGGATCTGTTGTGTGCTCCTGTTTGTCTGTGTCCCCCCCCCCCCCGTCTGTGCATCCAGCCCTGCCCCAGGTGCCCCCATAGGTGTCGGGCTGTGTTGTGGCCTGCATGGGGGGCTGAGACGTACCATGTGACGGGAGGGGGGAGGAGACTGGGTGCGGCCCGGGACTGACTCAGGTAACATTCCTGGCACGTTTAACCCCTTTGTGTCTGATGCACGGGGCTACTTCGTGGGCCGGTGCGCCGTCTCCGTTCGAGCAAAATAAGGGAGTGCTAATGCCCCGGCTGGCCCTCTGTGGAGATACCGGTCTGGGGCAGAAGCGCTTTTGTGTTTTTTGTTTTAGCATTACGGAAGTAATTGCCCTCAAGTTGGGGTGGATTCCAACATGACAATGTCTTATGACCTCCTGTTGCCCTAGATGTAAGCTCGATGGATTAGTCTGTCCACGACACCTGGGCTTGGGGCCGAGGTGTAAACTCTGCGCGGGTCCGGTGGTGGGGTGATGCGTGGTGCTGTGTGAAGTAATAAGCCCCCCGCGGTGACCAAAAGGAGAGAATTTCCCGATGTAAATGTTTATAAGTTCTTACCCTGTTGCTGGGCCCTCATCAAGAGTTAACTGTGGCCCCGGTATCCCCCCACAAGCTCGTTACATTTATTTATAAAGCACCGGCCGATTCCACAGCGCTGTTACATTCGTTACAACAATTTATAAACACATACGATAACACGTACAATAACACGTACAATAACACGTACAATAACACATACAATAACACGTACAATAACACATACAATAACGAACTGGTGCAAAGGAGAAGAGGGCCCTGCTCCCGGGAGCTTACAATCTAGTCGGTGGTTGAGGGGAGTGAGACGATAGGACGGCTTGGATGGGGATGAGTTGATCTGGTTGCGATGATGTGTTGAAGCTTTTTGTTCCGATGGCTCTGATTAGGATGATGGTTGGGGGCACTGTAAAGCAATGTTGTACGATTCCCTTCTCTCTCTCTCTCCACAGGGCAGTAAGGAGCGTTACCATTGGCAGGCGCAGAATGTGCGGCAGAGCGGCGTGGACGACATGGTGCTTCTCTCCAAGATCACGGAAGAAGCCATCGTGGATAACCTGAAGAAGCGTTACATGGACGATTATATTTTTGTATCCTTGTGTGGCGGCTTACAAACAACCTGAGGGGTATATAAGGGGCTGGGGGGGGGGCATTCAGTTGGTGATGTCATACAGCAGAACACGTGGCTTCAGACATGCCGTATAGTTTTAGGGGTCACATGTGGCCCACGGGCCGCCGGTTGGACACTTGACCAGTCTTCAAGCGTGTTTGATCCTCAACGCCTCTCAGACATACATCGGCCCGGTGCTGATATCTGTTAACCCTTTCAAACAGCTGCCATACTTTACAGAGCGGGAGATTGAGCTGTACCAGGGAGCGGTGAGTCCCTCCTGCCCTTTCAGCCTTGGTGGGGTGATGATGATGTCACACCGGTGAGATCATACCCAGTGTCGTAAAGACGGTATCTTTAAGGGAAAGTTTTTGAGAGAGTGTCGGCAAAAACCATATTGCTTCCTGCATGTTTTGCAAGCAAACACGTGTGTGCAGTGTACGGTGGGTCATGTGTAGATGATTCAGGGCGATCCTAATTCTGAAGTCACTAGACAGAGAGGGTCATGGGAGGAGAGTCAGGAGGGGGCTGGAAGTGAGTCAGGAGTCACACCTGGTGCACGATTCTGCCAGCTCAGTGCTGTCGCTCGGTGGACCTTTGCAGTACTGCAGCTTGTTAGCTGATTATCTTTTCACTCACAGAGAAGTTTAGTAAATGTGCAGATGTTACCCTCCATCGGGGATTTCTCGATAACCTCTCTTGGTTGCCCTCCGCAGGCTCAGTATGAGAACCCGCCGCACATATACGCTTTGGCCGACAACGTGTACCGCAACATGCTAATAGACAGCGAGAACCAGTGCGTGATAATCAGGTGAGGTGCTGCTTCTGGCGCTGTTGGGGTAGTGGCAGCAGGGAGCGGGGGATCACTAACTCAGATGTTGTGTTTCCTACAGCGGCGAGAGTGGAGCAGGAAAGACGGTGGCTGCCAAATATATCATGGGGTACATCTCGAAGGTGTCCGGCGGGGGCGCCAAGGTTCAGGTACGGGCAACATCTACTTTACCTGTGAACCGTGTACTATACAGGGCAATAAATCTGTATGACACGCATGTCACAGGCTGTGGGGGAGACGCGTTGGTTTGAAAGCACCACAATTCACTTTAATTGTTTTCCCCCACGTTCTCAGCATGTGAAAGACATTATCCTGAAGTCCAATCCGCTCCTGGAGGCTTTTGGGAACGCCAAGACCGTCAGGAACAACAATTCCAGCAGATTTGTGAGTTGACTTTTTGGCCAGCGCTATCGCCAACCGTATCCTACAGTTGGTGCCCCAGCTCGATTTTTGGTTTGAGTTTGTAGCGAGTGAGGCCCAGGCCGGATGTACAGTAAGTCGCACTTTGTTCCGTGTCACTGCAGGGAAAGTACTTTGAGATTCAGTTCAGCCGGGGCGGAGAGCCGGATGGAGGGAAGATTTCCAACTTCCTGCTGGAGAAGTCACGAGTTGTGAACCAGAACACAGGGGAGCGAAATTTCCACATATTCTACCAGGTGAGACTCTGGAACCGACTAGCGGGGCGGGCTGGCGGCGGGGTCTGGTCCTTCTCCCTGGCGGCTGGGTCTGGTCCTTCTCCCTGGCGGCGGGCGGGGTCTGGTCCTTCTCCCTGGCGGCGGGCGGGGTCTGGTCCTTCTCCCTGGCGGCGGGCGGGGTCTGGTCCTTCTCCCTGGCGGCGGGCGGGGTCTGGTCCTTCTCCCTGGCGGCGGGGTCTGGTCCTTCTCCCTGGCGGCGGGGTCTGGTCCTTCTCCCTGGCGGCGGGGTCTGGTCTGCGATCTACAGGCCCTTGGTAAATACTGTATGTGATCTTGCAGCTGCTGGAAGGAGCTACCGACGAGGATCGGGAGAATCTTGGAATCACAACCCCAGATTATTACTTCTATCTCAACCAATCTGCCGTTTACCACGTGGATGATGTGAGCGATAAGGAGGAATTCGCAGAAACTATGGTGAGAACTGACCCCGCCATCTGCCTCTGCCCCACTATGGCTTCTCTGCCCCTCCTGCCCTGTGGTGGCTGCCTTGTGTGCTCATCCCAGTGCTCTCTGTCCCTCCAGGCCGCCATGGAAGTGGTGGGACTTCCCTTCGATGCTCAGGCCTACGTGCTGCAGATAGTGGCTGGAATCCTCCACTTGGGAAACATTGCCTTCAGAGAGAGCGGCAATTACGCCGTGGTGGAGAGCAGAGACTGTGAGTGAAGGGGTGGGGGGGAGCGGGACCCTCTGGGTGATTTCACATGTGACCCCAATCTGCCTGTCCCTTCTGCTAGTCCTGGCGTTTCCTGCATACCTGCTTGGCATTGACCAGGACCGGCTGCAGGAGAAGTTAACGAGCCGTAAGATGGACAGTAAATGGGGTGGGAAGTCGGAGGTGATTGACGTCACATTGAACGTGGAGCAGGCGTGTTTTACCCGTGACGCTCTCACCAAAGCGCTGTACACTCGCCTCTTTGACTACTTGGTAGAGGTGAGAGCCGTTTGTGTCCCCGACCTGCCTACCCATCCATCCACCTCTTGTGTTTTCTGTTGCATCTCTGTATGTTTTCAAGACCCACGGACAGACCGTCTGTCCGTGAAATACCCCGGCCCGTCTGTCCGTGGCGTGGCCCGTCTGTCCGTGGCGTGGCCCGTCTGTCCGTGGCGTGGCCCGTCTGTCCGTGAAATACCCCGGCCCGTCTGTCGGTGAAATACCCCGGCCCGTCTGTCGGTGAAATACCCCGGCCCGTCTGTCGGTGAAATACCCCGGCCCGTCTGTCGGTGAAATACCCCGGCCCGTCTGTCCGTGGCATAGCCCGTCTCTTTCTCTCTGTTCGTTGTGCTGCTCACTGCCTGTCTGACCACGGTCTCTTCTTCAGGCCATTAATAAAGCGATGAGGAAAGACAAGGAGGAGTATAACATCGGGGTGCTGGATATATACGGCTTTGAAATATTCCAGGTATCTTCACTTGTTTGGGGGTAACTCCGGACTGCGGGTGTGATGGGGGGGTAGGACAATGTTTTCACCGAAACTTTACTTTCTTTTCCTTTTCAGAAAAATGGATTTGAACAATTCTGTATAAACTTTGTTAATGAAAAACTACAGCAGATCTTCATAGAGCTGACTCTGAAAGCTGAGCAGGTGAGAGGGGCAACGGGCTTGTGCGGGGCAGCATGAGGGGTCTCTGTTTGTAGCCTCTTCCTGGGGCAGGATAGGGGGTCTCTTTGGTGTGTTAAGTCTCTGGGGCAGGTTAAGGGGTCTCTTTGGGGTGAGATGTCTCTGACCCTTTGATCTCTTGCAGGAGGAGTATGTACAGGAAGGCATTTGCTGGACTCCGATAGATTATTTTAATAATAAAATTGTGTGCGATCTGATAGAGAATAAAGTGGTGAGTTTTAGTAACAGGCTTATAAAATCATGGGGACGACGTTGTCTTCATTACTTCTTTATAAAGGCAATTCCTCCCTCTTCGTGTAGAACCCCCCAGGGATAATGAGTATCTTGGATGACGTGTGTGCTACGATGCATGCGAAAGGTGAGGGTGCCGACCAGACCCTGCTCCAGAAGCTCCAGTCGGCCATTGGTGGCCACGAACATTTCAACAGCTGGAACAAAGGGTTTATCGTCCACCATTACGCGGGAAAGGTATGGGGTGGGTATAACGTATGACCTGCAGGCTTGGTTTTGTTTGCACCCTGTCGCTGCAGCTTCTCTCGTCTCCTCCTCCCGGTTTAGGTGTCGTACGACGCTAATGGATTCTGCGAGAGGAACCGGGATGTTCTCTTTCCTGACCTGATCGAGCTGATGCAGAGCAGTGAAATGTGAGGTTCCCTTCTTTCCCCCCGAAACCCACCTCCCGACCCGCTCGGCGTGCTCTCCCTGTCTGTACCCCTAACATGAGACACCGGTCACCCCAAGCACCCAGACTTACGGGGTTTCTGCTTCTTATAGACCTTTCATCCGAGAGCGCTTCCCCGAAAACCTCAGCGCGGATAAAAAAGGCCGCCCCAGCACCGCCAGCTCCAAGATAAAGGTGGGAGTTTGAGGAGGAAATGTGAGCTGATTATGGGAACCTGCTCTCCACTTGGTAGCCACTGATTTTAAATGCAAGCCTTTCTGTTCTAGAAACAAGCTAATGATCTTGTGCAGACCCTGATGAAGTGCACCCCCCACTACATCCGCTGCATCAAGCCCAACGAGTCCAAGAAGCCACGCGACTGGGAGGAGAGCAGGTACAGTGTGTGTATGGGGGGGTCCCAGGTATGTAATGGGGTTGGGAGCTGCTATAACGCTGTGCCCTCTGCCTTCTATTCTGTTCAGGGTAAAGCACCAGGTTGAGTATCTTGGACTGCGAGAGAATATCCGCGTGCGGCGGGCAGGGTATGCCTATCGGAGAATCTTCCGGAAATTCCTGAACAGGTGCGTTCAATATGTGTCAGGTAGGGTAGGGGGTCACGAGAGTGTGTACTTGTGTAGCAGCGATTTTTCGTTCTCTGCCGCCTTGCCAGGTATGCCATACTGACGCGGGAGTCCTGGCCGGAGTGGAGGGGGGATGAGAAGGCCGGAGTTCTGCATCTCCTGAGATCAGTAAACATGGACTCTGATCAATACCAGCTGGGAAAGAGCAAAGTGTTTATAAAAGCCCCGGAGTCTGTGAGTATCTTAATGCATATGGGGTTTGGGGGGTCCCTGGCGGAGGTGCCAGTGGGTTTGGGGGCTCCTTGGCGTATTTCTCAATGCGGTTTCCTGCAGCTCTTTCTGTTGGAGGAGATGCGGGAAAGGAAGTATGACGGCTTTGCGCGTGTGATTCAGAAGGCCTGGCGCAAACACACCGCGGTTCGCAAGTACATCCGAATGCGGGAGGAAGGTGAGGGGGAAAATGGGTGAGCTGGAGGCAGGGCGTGGGGGCCGTAAGATGGGATCAAAAAAATAATCGTCCTTCTCTCCCCTCCCTCAGCCTCCAACGTCGTGCTCAACAAGAAGGAGCGACGCCGCAACAGCATCAACCGCAACTTTGTGGGTGATTATATCGGGATGGACGGACACCCCGAGCTTCAGCAGTTTGTGGGGCGCAGGGAGAGGATCGATTTCACGGAGACTGTGGTGAAATATGACCGCAGGTTCAAGGTGAGAGCCGAGTGACTCCACCGATACGTGGCTGGGGTCACCAAAAGGCGGGAGGTAATCCTTTTCACTCATTTTTCAATGTTTTTTGCGATGCTTTTCTTTAATATGGATGTAACCTTTTCTCTAGTCAGTCCCAGTAGCACAGAAGATGGCTCTGCTAACCGGGTAGGGAAGGAAAAAATAAGACCCCCAGAACCCTTTTTCCTGCCCCATTCTGGGTGGGCGTGCAGTTATTTTTTCGGAGCTTCTATCCACGCCTGCCTGGGTCGTTCCGTGGGGAGGATCGTTCTCCGGGGCAGGGGCATCTGTTTATCGGATCCCAGGGGATCATTTTGTCTTGGACGGACCCTAGCGCTACTTGCAAGCAGCCACAGCCGGGGATTCAGGTGGCTTCCTCGGCGTGGCGTGCGCGGACGGGCTGTTTCCGGAGGAGGGCGTCGGAGGCCGACGTCCACGGGCAGCAGATGCAGCCATAAAGAATCATTTCATGGACTCTGGCCGGGTTTTTCCCCCACATTGCGGCTATTACCGGTCCATTTATTGTTTGCTGCAGTTGCCTGCTGACACCCTGGTGTATGTTTTTGGTACCTTAGCCCAAGTAGGTTTAAGGTTAATATTCGCTTCCCGCATGCTCTTTATTTTATTTGCTTTATTAACCTTTTCCTGTCCCTTTCTGTCAGGATGTCCTCAGATAACAAGTTAACCGGGGAGTCCCCAGTTGATGGGAAAGCACCTCTAAAACTAAGCATCTCGCATGCAGGAATTGTAAGGGATTGCTTGGGCTGTCTTAAGCCTCTTGCTGTTTACAGAACCAGGAGAGAAGATTTGGATTCAGAGAAAGAATGGTTGTTGGATCCTTGGTCTCCTGAGGAGGAGGTCTCTGAAGAGGTCTCTCTTTCTGATGGAAGAGGTAAATTGGTAGGAGCTGTGAGAGCTATGCTGGACCTAGAGGAAGAGAAGCTGGATCTTGTTCTTTCAGGGGTCCTTTAAGAAGTCTAGGACCTTTCCAGTACTTAAGGCTCTGAAGGCCATCATTGCAGATCAGTGGAAGTGAAGTGTCTCTAGAAGAATGTGAAGCCTCTTCCAGTTCCCAGAAGACTTTTATCTGAGCTATGCATAGCTCCCAAGATTGATGCACCAGTGACAAGGGCCGCCAGACGCTCGGCTATCACTTCCATTCCCCTGACCTGGTGGACAGGAGCGTGGAAGGGGCAGATAAGAGGACATTCAAAACCTCTGCAGCTAGAGGACATCTTGGGAGGTGCAGGCGAGGAAGGTATCGTCTGGAGCATCTCGGACGTCAAGGGCGCTGCTGACTTTCTCTGTGACGCAGCATTGGAATCCAGAATATTTTCAGACTCGTTTGCCTGGTCTTAAGAAACCAATGTTCCAGTCTGAGACTACTAGTGTGCCTTCTGGGCCTCGCCTGGGTTCTTCTACTACATGTCTACCCTCTAGAATTGTATCCTGTAGTCCTGGGATCGGTCTGTTCCTTCTCCACCAGACGTATGTGCTTCTCAGATGGTGGCTGCTGAGGACAAAATTGAGAATGGGACTAACTTGGACCGAACCTGCTTGAAGGTCCCAAGAAGGGCTATGGTTGATGCAAGAGAAGTGCTTACACCTAAGTATGTTGGAACGCCTAGCTGTCTGGAAAACCCTTCAGTCTTGGCAGAGAAGAATACGAGTCGTGACGGTTTTAAACAAGCAGGGAGGCACGAAGGGTGACCAATTAGAGGGGGAACTTCTACAGAGAGAAGGGAGATGGGACAAGGAGAATCTGTCCCACTTGGCCACTGTGTTCATTCGAGGGAAAGAAAATGTTACTGCAGACCTCCTCAGCGGGGGAGAAGTTATTCAAGGAGAATGGAGTCCGGACCTCTCTACCTTCCTTCGGATTACAGATGAATGGGGGTTTCCGGACATCAACCTTATGGCCACAGCAGTTAACAAGAAGTTGTATTGCTTCTACTCCGTTGGCAGCAGGCAATCCTCTACCCTCGATGCACCGCTCCCAGAGATGGGACTTTAACTTGGGCTGCATTTCTCCTCTTCTGCCTCATTTCCAGGGTTCTACGAAAGATCAAGAGACGTCTTGCTTCTACCAAGAGGATCTGGTACCCGGAGCTCGTCCGCCTGTCAGTGGAGAGTCCTAGAAGACTAGATCAAGCCAGAGCTGCTAGGACAGAGTCCTGTTATCCAGCCAGATCCTTCATACCTAAAGATGATAGCATGGCTTCTGAAAGGGAGAGAATAGTCCATTCAGGTCTCTCTGAAGGTTACTAAATCTACGATATGAGAAGACCTGGTGGCAGTTCCGCTCCTGGAGCTCCATCAGTCCCGGTGGCTGGATTACGTTCCCTTAAAACAAGGCTTAGGCTTCCTGCACGCCGAGTTTCTGCCAAGGGTATTTTCTCCTTTCCGCCTTGACCAAGTAATTGTAAGGCAGCTGGGGGATCCTGTTGACCAGATCTGCAGGGCTGCTGCACGGAGGTTCACACCTTCGAATCTCAAGGTCTCTTGCCGAAAATGTCTGAGTCCATGTTCTGAAGAAGAGTTTTGGAGGCCGTTGTTAATTGACCCTCCCTGTAAGATGTTATCTCCTGGGACTCGGAAACACTACATTCTTGCCTGGGATTTTCTTGTCACTTCCTGCTAGAATGTCACCTAATAACGAAGTTTTCTAGGTATTTTTATTATTCGCAGAGGGTAAGGGGGGATATGCAGAGCCGTCTCCCGTGCTACCGGTAAGTGACAAAGAAAATACATTCTCCGGTACGAATTGATAACTGGGTTCTGGTGCTCAGTTGCCCCCTCTTGTCTTGCTGTGGCCCTTTTGCCTCTGCCCTAATATTTAATTTGTCCACTCACAGACCATGAATGACTCCGCATGACACAGAGGCTGCTCCTTGACGCTACACCTTTTTAGTTAAAAATAAAAAAACAAAAAGCTCGTCCCACCGCTGTCACATGACAGACCTTGTCATTTTCTGATTAGACCCTGAAGCGTGATTTGATCCTGACGCCCAAGTTCCTGTATCTGATTGGTCGGGAGAAGGTGAAGCAGGGACCTGAGAAGGGTCAAATCAAAGAGGTAATGAAGCGGAAGATTGAGCTGCAGAATATCCAGTCTGTCTCTTTAAGGTGAGTGCGCCCCCCTGACGCGCCCTCGGCCCCCTGACGCGCCCTCGGCCCCCTGACCCGCCCTCGGCCCCCTGACGCGCCCTCGGCCCCCTGACGCGCCCTCGGCCCCCTGACGCGCCCTCGGCCCCCTGACGCGCCCTCGGCCCCCTGACGCGCCCTCGGCCCCCTGACGCGCCCTCGGCCCCCTGACGCGCCCTCGGCCCCCTGACGCGCCCTCGGCCCCCTGACGCGCCCTCGTCCTCTCCTCCACAGCTGCCTGCAGGATGACTTTGTCATTATACATGAAGCGCAGTACGACAGCGTCTTGGAGTTAGTCTTTAAGACGGAGTTCCTGAGCCTTCTGTACAAGCGCTACGAGGAGAGGACCCGCAAAAAACTGCCAATCAACTTCAGCAACCAGTACGTGTTTCTAGCGTGTCATTTTACCGGTGAGGTGGAGCGGCCCAGGCTGTGGTGATATTTTTGATGTTTGTTAAATGAATTTTTTTCCCCCTAGAGGCTATGTTTTGAGTTTAAGCTTCCTTGCAATAAGGAATATTCTTTCAGCCTCAGAGGGATGAACACTTAATATTTGTTTTATTTGTGCGCATGGGAGTGACTTCTCTATGGTGTCATCTCCTTTTGTTTTTGGCTCCTTCCGTTGATTTGTCCTTCTCTGCCAGGCTGGAGTTTAAGGTTAAGAAGGAAGGATGGACTCCTTGGGCATCAGCGGGAACACGGCAAATTAACTTCCAGACTGGAACAGGGGACGTGGCCCAAACAAAGATCAGCGGGAAACTGCTTGTGGTCATTATTGGGCCGGGACTACCCAAAAACTCACGTAAGTCGAGGGCCGGGTGATAAGACATGGCATCTCATGCTAGGACTGTGTGTTTACTGCGTTTCAAACAGCTGCTTCTCAATCCCTGTCACGTGTGTTTCAGGACCCACGAGGAAAGACCCCAGAAAAAGCCAATATCTGGATGGACAGCACCGCTACGCTACAGGTGAGAGATCAGTGTCCTCGAAACGCGCATGCGTGAGAATTCCAAATATCTGCCCTTTTATACACGTTCCGGCTTTTAAGTCTCTAGTTAAGGCACATGCAGCCGTGTGTCACCAAACCATGTATCACTACTATACTACAATACGGCTCGGCTACCACAAAGTCCGGGCCCCCACGATAATGGAATGATCTCAGCCTGCTTTTTACCCCCACTCAGGAAACCAGAAGCCAAATGGGGGCAATAAACTGAGTGCTCGCCCACCCATGGTCCAGAGAATGTCTTTCACATCACGACAGAGCAGCGTGGAGCAGCCCACGTTACCCAGGCAGGGTGCCAGCCCCCGCGCCAAAGTGCCGCCAGCACATGTGGACATGGACTTCATGAACGTGCCAGATAAAGGAGTAGCCGGGTGAGAACGTGGAGATGGGGCGTCCGGTCACAGGGTCAGCTCTATGCACTTCATACACTTGCTAATTGCTGAAGTGGCACCCATTACAAGTGGTGCACCATGCGCCGCACACGCTAAATCATGTCCTATGTTGGTTGTGGCGTGGGGTTGGAGGGCGAGAACTTGAGGACAGGATCGTGAAAAGATATGCTGGCTCTGCCTCAGCTCTCAGCTTCCGTGAGCCAAATTTATCAAACTAAAGATCCCTGATATCTACAAACAAAGCGCACGAGCCGTGAGTAGAAGTTACCAATGGAGGTGCTTTATGGCTTTCGATAGGATTGTAATAATGTGCTGGTGTCCCTGGTGCTTCCCCCTATAGGTTTATGGTGAGCATGGATACCAGGGGCCAAGGGTCTCCATTTGGTGACACGACATTCGCCCTTTTTTACGCTGCTGAAATGCAATTTCCCCCCCCAGTGTCCTCAGACGCCTTTCCAAGGAGATGAAACCTGCACCAGGAGGAGGCCGACCCAAACCTGCTCCAAAACCCAAGCCACAGCCAGCGCTCCCTCGCTGCCGGGCGCTCTACGCATACGATGCGCAGGACACGGACGAGCTGAGCTTCAACGCCAACGATGAGCTGGAGATTGTGAGAGAAGGTCAGTGGGTGAGATTGGGACGGGATGAGTTCACTGAACGCCTGCCGCGGTGGCCCCGGATACGTTAGGGACATTGCCCCTGGTGTGACGGCTCCAGCAAGTCCCAAGCACTCGATTGCTTCTCCTGCCCCAGCTTTACTATAACCGAAGAACCGTGTGGCGTGTACACAATGTGTGTCCTGCTGTATTTAATGCTATTTGGCTCGCTTTATGGTTAATACCTGAATTCCTCTTTCCAGATTCTTCCGGCTGGTGGCAGGGCCGGATTCGAGGGAAGCAAGGTCTGTTCCCTGGGAACTACGTGGAGAAGATCTGACTGCCGTGGACACCGGTGGGCGCAGCCCTGGGGAATGGGAGAATAACACCGCCACATCCATACGTTTGGCCACATCTGGCCCCGCGGACAGAGGGCTGCACACAGGGGCCTATGTACATACAGAAGCTGGTCCCCACTCCCCAGTTTCTACATCTGGATCTGTTTGATGGATCTGCTTCACCACCAACAGGACAGCGAACGTGGACTCGGTAAAACTGAACCTCGAGACATCGCAGAGGCCTTCAGCGTCACTCAGGACACCTTGTATGCGATGACAGAAGAGCTGCTCCAGCAACCATAACGACCGCGAGCGTCCGCGCTCTCTGCTCACCCCGTAATGCCCATGGCTTCGATGGGCTTTCATGCTGCTGTGAATTAACGTGCTTTCATGCTCCAGGATCTGCAGAGAAGATGAGAAATAACTATGGCAGCTGTTTTTTTTCTTTTCTTACGGGGCTGCATTAATTCACATGTAGCCGCACGTCATGAGTATTTGCTTGTACGTGTGATGGTTGGCCGCCTGCGGGTCTCCTGTGCCTTTCAAATCTGGGGTTTATTCACTAACGGCAGAGTTGGACATTTCATGTTACTCACTTCACTACGCTCAAAGGTGTTTATATATTAGAGAGAGAGATATATATCTAAACCTTTGAGCAGCAGGCAAGAATTGTACAGTTCAGGTGCTTTCATCAAATTTTATAGCCCCTGGAACCTACAAAAAATATAGCAATAAAAAAAAAAAAAAACATGCGTGTGAGCGAGTTGCCACCGAAATAATATAAATAAAAAGTGGGGGCTGCAGCTGCTAAATTCATCAACGCTTACAACAACTCATCATGTCTTTAATCATATTTGAGTGTAATTACAAACAAAGATATATATCAATAAAACTGTAAAAAAAAAAAATAAATAAAACAAAATAAAAAACCTCAGTTTAAAATTTAGAACGTAACATGGCTGTGGGGGCTGTAACCAGGACCCTGTCTTTTGTGCATGCGCTACACACAGACTACAATACACAGCGACAATGTCTCCCGCAAACGTGCGCGGACCGGCGCGTCTCACCGGTTTCAGAAGTTGTTTGATTTTACATAATTTACAGCTATTTGCCATTGTGTTTTTCTTTTTATTTCTCTTTTAAGATAAAGAACTCGTTTACGGAGTTATTTGCAATAAACTGAAGCCATTTTTTAGCTTTATAATGAAAAACCATAATCTCGGCCATTTTATTCCCTCTTCAAATAGCAAAATCTAAATACAAAATACTAAGAAACGAAAATATCTTTGCATAAAAAGAGGGAAATGTAGTCATCGAGAACCTCTGCAGCACCGTTTAAATCCAGCAAAACCACTAAATGAGTTCATAATGAATAAAGAACTATGAGAAGGACTGAGAGCTAGGAGAGCAGGCAGAAGGAAGAAAGAGGGCAGTGAGGAGCTCAGAGACCGAACTGGAGGGAAGAAAGATGGGGGAAGGAGGAGCTGAGAGAGCGAATAGGAGGGGAGAACCGTGGGAGAGGAGGAGCTTAGAGAGCAAACAAGAGGGAAGCAGGCTGGGGGAGGAGGAGCCCAGAGAGCGAACAGGAAGGAAGTACGCTGGGGGAGGAGCTCAGAGAGAGAACAGGAGGGAAAACAGCCTTGAAGGAGGAACTCTGTGAAAAGGAGAGAAGAACGCTGGGGGAGGAGGAGCCCAGAGAGCGAACAGGAAGGAAGTACGCTGGGGGAGGAGCTCAGAGAGAGAATAGGAGGGAAAACAGCCTGGAAGGAGGAACTCAGTGAAAAGGAGAGAAGAACGGTGGGGGACAAAGAGCTCAGAGAGCGAATTGGAGGGAAGTACATTGAGGGAGGAGCGGGGACGTCTTGTCTATTTTGTTACAGACATCCTTTCGTCCCATCGAGAGCCGGACTGGGATATAAAGCCAGCCCTGGAAATAATTGAGTACCGGCCCCGTATTTCATGGTGCCATTTCGGGCGCACTGCACATGGCGCGTTCTGGCCCCAATATTTTGTGTTCAGAAAAGGGGCAAACCCTGCATTTAAAAAGTGTATTTAACAAACATATTAGTTATGAATTAGACACACATGATCTCTAATATCACGCCGTGACATCATGTCTGAGAGAGTATATACCCGAGAGATAAACTTCATATAATGCGAAAAAGCATTTCAAGTATTAAAATAGCCAATTTCAAATGTAAATAAATAGCTTTCACGGTGTTTGTTGTACGTATGTGTAAGTATATAATGTTATAGTCACTGCGTATATATATATAATGTTACAGGGACTGTATGCGAGGGTTTCGTGTGGGTGAATATAAGTATATGGGAAATAGTCACAGCTAGGCTTCATACACGGAGCGGCACAGAGTCCGGCGGCTTCGTGGCCCAAAGGTTAGTCGTATGTCCTACCTGGAATATAATCGTTCTATGTATGTACCACATAGGCCACTGCTTCAAATCATCGTATCTCCTGTATGGTGTTCTTATTGTTTGCTGTGTGTGTATATTTATCTAGTGTGTTTGAGTCTCTGTGTGTAATGTTTTGGATTGGCTGCATGTAAATACATGTATGAGTCAGGAGCAGGCAGGCATCATAAAACCATTGTGGCAGGACGAGTACAAGTTTCCTGGTGGAGTAAAGGTTCTGTGTGCTGCATGTCTGCCGTATCAGTTCCTGGTTCGATTACCGGTGGGTTCTTTATGGTGTAAGCGTATGTTCTTTTTGCTTGGTGTATGCATCTACTTATCCATGGTGTTTGAGTTTCTGTGTGAAATGTTTGAGAGTCGGTCTATAAAAGTACATGTCAGGGGACAGCAGGCATCATAATTACATGTTAAGGACCAAAGCCTGTGTGCCGGGTGGTGTAGTGGGAAAGCAATCTATACGGCATGCGGAATATTGGTGGTTCAAATCCGACCATTCGTTTTTATGGTTAAAGGGTAGGTATATGACCTTATACTTGCTGTATGTAAAATGATTTACGGTGTTAGAGTGGCTCAATCTGTGAGTCCAGAGAAAGCAGGCACAAAGCTGAAGTCTAGTTTGGCAGTGGAACGGTAAGTTAACCTACCTAGTGTATAAGGGGTTCGTGGTTCGGACCCTGATGGCTTCTTTATTGCGTGTAAGTATGTTGCAGTGTATATATTTATTTAGATTTGGTATTGCTGTATCTAGTGTTTTCGAGGCTCCTTTATTGTGTTAGTGTGAGTATATATTGTTACAGTTGCTGTGTGTATATATGTAGGGTGTATGTAATGTTTTAGAGAGGGTATATGTTAGTAAATGTTAGTAAATAGGAAGCAGGGTCATATTTCCAAGGCAAAGAGGCATTTTCCAGTTATCTGTTGGGTTACTGGTAAGGCGACCCGCCTGATGTTCCAATCATTGGTGGTTCGGATCCCCGAGAATCGTTTTGTGTTAAAGTGTAAGTATGTGTTGTTAGCGTTGCTGTATTTGTGTATATATATATCTATGGTGTTAGCATTACTGAATGTATTGTTTTAGAGAGGGTGCATATAAGTATATGTGAGTCAGGAGGAAGCAGGCATCACATTCCAATGGCGAGAGCACGAGGCTGTCTGCCTGGCGGTGTAACGGTAATGGGACCTCTCTGCTTTATACAGCGTCTTCGGTTTGGACCCCGATGGGCTATTTATTGCGTGTAAGTATGTTGCAGTGTATTTATTTATTTATATTTGGTATTGCTGTATCTAGTGTTTTCGAGGCTCCTTTATTGTGTTAGTGTATGTATTGTTACAGTTGCTGTGTGTATATATGTAGGGTGTATGTAATGTTTTAGAGAGGGTGTATGTCAGTAAATGTCAGTGAGGAGAAAACAGGGTCATGGCGGCGCGTCACCTCCTATTCCCTGATAGAGTAATGGTAATATACCTCGCTTGATGTGCAAAGGGTTGCCGGTTCATACCGCGTTACATGTTTTAGTGTTAAAGTGTAAGTATGTATTGTTAGAGTTACTTTGTGTGTATATATATATATATATATATGGTGTTAGCAATGCATAATTTTAAAGGGCATGTATCGTGTTAGCGTAGGTGCATGTAAGTATTTGTGAGTCAGGAGATGATAGGCATCATATTCCTTAGGCGAGGAAGCAGAGCCGGTTGCGGACCTGGTGGCGTAAAAGCAAGGTAAGCAGCCCAACAAGCTAAAGGATCGCTGGTTTGAATCCAGATGGCTACAAGGTGGTGTTAATGCATAACTATTGAGTGTATATATTGTTTTAGAGTAGGGGCGTATATATAAGTATATGTGAGTCAGGAGAAAGCAGGGACATATTTCCACGGGGAGAAAGCAAAGCAATCTGCCTGGTGGTGTAGAGGTAAAGTAACCTGCCTATTTTGCCAAGGATTGCTGGTTCGAATCCTGATGTATATATTGTTTTAGAGTAGGGGCGTATATATAAGTATATGCGAGTCGGGAGAAAGCAGGGTCATATATCCACGGCGAGAAAGCACATTTGGCTGCTCGGTGGTGTAAAGGTAAAGTAACCTGCCTACCATACCAGGGATTGCTGGTTCGAATCCTGATGAATATAATGTTTTAGAGTAGGGGCGTATATATAAGTATATGTGAGTCGGGAGAAAGCAAGGTCATATATCCACGCCGAGAAAGCACGATCGGTTGCTCGGTGGCGTGAAGGTATAGTTGCCTGCCTGACATACAATGGATCGCTGGTTCGAATCCTCATGATGACTTCTGCACGTAAGTACGCTGTGTGGCTCTGCTTGTGTGTGCCAGTGGATGGTGTTAAAGCGGCTCTGTGGCACTCTAACATCGGACGCTTACATACACATCTACAGCCTCACCTGCATACACATAGCCGGTTGTGGACAAGGTCACTGATAACACCTGAAGGTTGCGGTAAGCTGTGTGTCCTCGCACGCAGTGACCGAAAACACTGGTTTCAGAATGTGTGCGCATCCGCTTGACCCGTTCCTGTCCGTGCACAGTAGCCCACACAGTGACTTACATGGAGAATCATCATGGCCGATACAAAACCACAGATTCGATACCAGAGATCCGGAGTAGGACGGGGCATCACCGGCAGCCACCCCATTCCTTCTCTCTGCTTCCTTCAGGACTCTAATAAAACAAACACCATATACTCTTTGTATATTGTGAGACAAAGACCCCCTTCAGGGGGTGTGGTCATGGGAGAGTGTCCCCACCATCCATGCAACATGTATAAAGTATAACTAAAGTAACATGAATATTATTATTATAAGAAAAACAACAATTAAGACAATTCACTTCATAAAACACTTAGATTAATTAAAACACTTATATATATTGTTACTAATTATATATATTGTTACTAAAACACTTAACTTTATATTGTCATTTATGCCCAGAACAACAACAACAAAAAAACATGTGTTACGGCTCAAACTGAAAAATAAACATTAGGTGTAATAGAACCTGCGCTATATTGCACCGTTCACAATGGGAGCCTGGTACTGAAGATCACTGATCTTGGTCCAGAGAGGGGGGGGGGAGATCAGCTGCTGCCTAGCAATAGAGGTCCGACAGCGATAGAATTCCCATGGAGGACGGCGCCCCCTGGAGCAAGAAAATCTCAATAAAGCGGAGCCCATGTAAAACCAAACCACTTTATTCAAGTGAGTTGCAATAAAACACTTGCATCGTCGTGGTAACATAGATAGAGACAGACGGGACACATCAGCAGCCACCGGCCGGCAATAACCAGCAGCGATCCACGCTCGATATCACCCACACACAATCCACACGCCATAAATATCCATTCCAGCCAATCGTATCCTTCCCGCGCTTCAGTCCAAAAGAGACGGTTATACGGACAGCCGGCACGGATCCGGAGAAAACAAGCTTTACGAGAAGGTGCTTGCAGCCAACGGGAGCAGCGGGGAGGCCTGCGCCTACGACTTCTGGGGCAATGGCCTTCGGAACAGTAAGATGTGGGGCTCTGGAGACAGAAAGACATTCATTAACACAGATTGCCAGCGCAGCCGTCGGAACCCTTCTTGGGGATTGAACCCCGTACCAAATACAGAGAGCCCACATACCCCTCCCCGTGTCTCCGCATGGGGTATATAACTCACCGGGTTCATGGATCATGTAGTGCACCCAGCCCTGGCTCTGCTGAACCCCGAGATTCCTCCACTCCGTCTCAGACATGAGGTGTGTTTTAGGGACCAGCTTGGCGACGTCTTTGGGAAGCATGACATGGCTGCAAGACAAGAAGGAGTTAATACCACGGCAGGGGAGCGGAGCTTCCCGAACACCACACTTAATACAGACTGGCCCGTTACAGCCCCCCGGTCTATCTCTGTTTAATTCCGCCCTCTGTCTAATTTCATTCTGTCCCGGACTCCAACCCGCTCTCTTTTACTTCTTTCATTGTCTGTCCTATACTGTCACTCACTTCCAGACCCTCGCTGCCAGCACGCCACCCCCCCAAAGCAAGACCCTAGCTGCCAGCACGCCACCCCTCCCAAAGCAAGACCCTCGCTGCCAGCGTGTCCCCCCCAAAGCCAGACCCTCGCTGCCAGCGTGCCTCCCCAAATCCAGACCCTCGCTGCCAGTGAGCCCCCCCAAATCAAGACCCTTGCTGCCAGCGTGCCTCCCCAAATCCAGACCCTCGCTGCCAGTGAGCCCCCCCAAATCCAGACCCTTGCTGCCAGCACGCCCCCTCAAAGCCAGACCCTCACTGCCAGCATGCCCCCCTCAAAGCCAGACCCTCACTGCCAGCATGCCCCCCCAAAGTCAGACCCTCGCTGCCAGCGTGACCCCCCAAAGACAGACCCTCGCTGCCTGCATGCCCCCCCAAAAGCCAGACCCTCGCTGCCAGTATGTCCCCCCAAAGCCAGACCCTCGCTGCCTGCATGCCCCCCTCTCCAAAGCCAGACCCTCGCTGCCTGCATGCCCCCCTCTCCAAAGCCAGACCCTCGCTGCCTGCATGCCCCCCTCTCCAAAGCCAGACCCTCGCTGCCTGCATGCCCCCCTCTCCAAAGCCAGACCCTCGCTGCCTGCAGTCACAGCTGTCAGTCTGTCCTCTCTGTCGTTCATTAACGTTCACTGTACATCCAACACATTGAGGGGCAACAAGACCCCTGTACTACACCCGGTACACAACGACTTATAATGTCAGGGGCCACTCATTGGCAGCTTCTTCCGGTGGACCCCAATGCTGCAGCTCCCCCGCTGTCCTGGGAGGGTTACCCATTTATATCACACTGCCGGTTTCCATGACAACCACTCCTCACTTCGTAGTCTACCCCCAATTTACCCGCGCGCACACGGTACGACCTGCACCGCACAAGTTACCGCTCTCACCGGTACTCGAACGTGTCGTCATCATATTTATCCGAATAGTAAATCTGACGCGATGCGGCGGACATGGCGCGGCGACGATGCGGACTCTCCCTGATACTTCAAACTCTCCCGCCGCCTCCTGTGATTGGCCCAACGAAACCCAATCGGCACCCAGCAGCCAAGCATCCAATCCGCAGAGACACCAGTCCGAGAAGGTGGAGCGAAGAAGGAGAATGAGGCTTGACGCGCAATCTCCTCGACACGGCAGTGCCAGACCCCGCCTTATCCCGACACGCCCCGTTTAGTGACGTCGCATCAAGGCGGAGGGGCCGGCGGTGCCGGAAGTAACGCGGAAAGTTTGCAGAGTCCGGGGTGAAAGTTTGTAGAGTCGAGTAGCGGAACCAGGAAACCGGACCCCTCGCGCTTAATGCTGCCCCGGTGAGTTAGCGGAGGGCGGCCATCTATACTCTGTTCCCTGTCTTGCCGCAGCACGCCCCGAACAACTCAAAGTCGTCACTGCGCCCCCCATCGCTCCCCGGTTATTTTGCATTCTATGTCTTGGAGTATCCTAGCCCCCATCATTACTGACATTAGGCCCCCCCATGGCTGTCACTGGGGGACCCCCCCATGGCTGTCACTGGGGGACCCCCCCATGGCTGTCACTGGGGGACCCCCCCATGGCTGTCACTGGGGGACCCCCCCATGGCTGTCACTGGGGGACCCCCCCATGGCTGTCACTGGGGGACCCCCCCATGGCTGTCACTGGGGGACCCCCCCATGGCTGTCACTGGGGGACCCCCCCATTGCTGTCACTGGGGGACCCCCCCATTGCTGTCACTGGGGGACCCCCCCATTTCTTCTAACATTAAACTGCAGCTGCCGCGCTCTCCCCCATTCCTCTAACATTAAACTGCAGCCGCCGCGCTCTCCCCCATTCCTCTAACATTAAACTGCAGCCGCCGCGCTCTCCCCCATTCCTCTAACATTAAACTGCAGCCGCCGCGCTCTCCCCCATTCTACTAACATTAAACTGCAGCCGCCGCGCTCTCCCCGTTCTTCTAACATTAAACTGCAGCCGCCGCGCTCTCCCCCATTCTTCTAACATTAAACTGCAGCCGCCGCGCTCTCCCTGTTCTTCTAACATTAAACTGCAGCCGCCGCGCTCTCCCCCATTCCTCTAACATTAAACTGCAGCCGCCGCGCTCTCCCCCATTCCTCTAACATTAAACTGCAGCCGCCGCGCTCTCCCCCATTCTTCTAACATTAAACTGCAGCCGCCACGCTCTCCCCCGTTCCTCTAACATTAAACTGCAGCCGCCACGCTCTCCCCCATTCCTCTAACATTAAACTGCAGCCGCCGCGCTCTCCCCCATTCTTCTAACATTAAACTGCAGCCGCCGCGCTCTCCCCCATTCCTCTAACATTAAACTGCAGCCGCCGCGCTCTCCCCCATTCCTCTAACATTAAACTGCAGCCGCCGCGCTCTCCCCCATTCCTCTAACATTAAACTGCAGCCGCCGCGCTCTCCCCCATTCTACTAACATTAAACTGCAGCCGCCGCGCTCTCCCCGTTCTTCTAACATTAAACTGCAGCCGCCGCGCTCTCCCCCATTCTTCTAACATTAAACTGCAGCCGCCGCGCTCTCCCTGTTCTTCTAACATTAAACTGCAGCCGCCGCGCTCTCCCCCATTCCTCTAACATTAAACTGCAGCCGCCGCGCTCTCCCCCATTCCTCTAACATTAAACTGCAGCCGCCGCGCTCTCCCCCATTCTTCTAACATTAAACTGCAGCCGCCACGCTCTCCCCCGTTCCTCTAACATTAAACTGCAGCCGCCACGCTCTCCCCCATTCCTCTAACATTAAACTGCAGCCGCCGCGCTCTCCCCCATTCTTCTAACATTAAACTGCAGCCGCCGCGCTCTCCCCCATTCCTCTAACATTAAACTGCAGCCGCCGCGCTCTCCCCCATTCCTCTAACATTAAACTGCAGCCGCCGCGCTCTCCCCCATTCCTCTAACATTAAACTGCAGCCGCCGCGCTCTCCCCCATTCTACTAACATTAAACTGCAGCCGCCGCGCTCTCCCCGTTCTTCTAACATTAAACTGCAGCCGCCGCGCTCTCCCCCATTCCTCTAACATTAAACTGCAGCCGCCGCGCTCTCCCCCATTCCTCTAACATTAAACTGCAGCCGCCGCGCTCTCCCCCGTTCTTCTAACATTAAACTGCAGCCGCCGCGCTCTCCCCCATTCTACTAACATTAAACTGCAGCCGCCGCGCTCTCCCCGTTCTTCTAACATTAAACTGCAGCCGCCGCGCTCTCCCCCATTCCTCTAACATTAAACTGCAGCCGCCGCGCTCTCCCCCATTCCTCTAACATTAAACTGCAGCCGCCGCGCTCTCCCCCATTCTTCTAACATTAAACTGCAGCCGCCACGCTCTCCCCCGTTCCTCTAACATTAAACTGCAGCCGCCACGCTCTCCCCCATTCCTCTAACATTAAACTGCAGCCGCCGCGCTCTCCCCCATTCTTCTAACATTAAACTGCAGCCGCCGCGCTCTCCCCCATTCCTCTAACATTAAACTGCAGCCGCCGCACTCTCCCCCATTCTTCTAACATTAAACTGCAGCCGCCGCGCTCTCCCCCATTCTTCTAACATTAAACTGCAGCCGCCGCGCTCTCCCCCATTCTTCTAACATTAAACTGCAGCCGCCGCGCTCTCCCCCATTCTTCTAACATTAAACTGCAGCCGCCGCGCTCTCCCCCATTCCTCTAACATTAAACTGCAGCCGCCGCGCTCTCCCCCATTCCTCTAACATTAAACTGCAGCCGCCGCGCTCTCCCCCATTCCTCTAACATTAAACTGCAGCCGCCGCGCTCTCCTCCATTCTTCTAACATTAAACTGCAGCCGTCGTGCTCTCCCCCATTCCTCTAACATTAAACTGCAGCCGCCGCGCTCTCCCCCATTCTTCTAACATTAAACTGCAGGTTCTGCAGATGGGGGCCGGGACTGGGGGGGGGGGATGTTTCCTGCCTCCATCCGTGAAAGAATTTCCAATGTGTCAGGGCTCGTCCTGAGGTCTGGTGGGGGTGGGGGGTGGTAAGTGCCGGGAATCAGGAAGTTAGGCAGGTGAGGTCCTCAAATCCTGTGCAATCGCCCCCCCCCCTTGGTGGAAGCCAAATCATTTATTTCATAATCATTTCTCCTAATGAATTGGGGGGGGGGTTGGGTTACTTGTATGTATCAGGCGTGTGTCATCCGTGTCTCCGCAAAGGGAGTCTCCCGATGAAGTTTGCTGATATGTGTCCAGGGGCCGCGGCCCCCACACCCGTTGCTATAACCCCCTTTTTATTGCTGACGTGCAGGTGCTAGAAGATTCCAGTCTGTGTCAGTCCCAGAGATGGAGTATGTGGTAAGACCTGGCCGGCGGTGCTGCGTCTGGTGGAGGGTTTGGTGGCCGGCGGTGCTGCGTCTGGTGGAGGGTTTGGTGGCCGGCGGTGCTGCGTCTGGTGGAGGGTTTGGTGGCCGGCGGTGCTGCTTCTGGTGGAGGGTTTGGTGGCGGCGGTGCTGAGTTTGGTGGCCGGTGGTGCCTCGTCTGGCGGAGGGTTTGCTGGCCGGCGGTGCTGCGTTTGGTGGCTCCTGGTTCTAATAGAGAGTTCTTGAAGAGGAATTGCCGAATGTGACATATCTGTAGTAATTTAGTGTTACTTTACTGGAAGGGTGGTAGATAGGTGGAACAGCCTCCCAGCAGAGGTGGTAGAGGGTAATACAGTGAGGGGGAAGGCACACGGCTATGAGTGATTAAGGTGTGAGGCTTTATTATGCCCGGCGGGGCCGGTTTCTTTATGTTCTATGCGTGAGAGAGTCGGGGAGTGTGAGGCATTTAGTGAGACTGCCCCCGCTCTCCGTGACTTCCTTACTGCCTGGGTGTGAGATACGGACAGACTGTCCCGTTATTCTGCTCGCCTCTGGCTAATCGCCCCAGCGTTATAATCCCTAAAAGAAATGCTTGGATTACGGGCGAGGAGGAAGAAATGAGGCGAGGGGCCCCGGGGGCCTGCGGGCTACGACGTGTTCCCGGTTTCTAGAGCGTGGATACAGCCGGGGGCCGCACGGCCCAGCTCCTCCTGGTTGGCTTGTGCAGATCTTGCCTTACGGGGTTTATAATTAGACTTACATGTGGGGGGGTGGGGGTTTGTGACGCCGGTGTCCGCATTAATGGTTATATTGATTACCCCCCGGGAATTGTCTCACGTGGAGGGTCCGTGTCTGCGGACCCTCAGCCCAACCTGCTGCTTCTCTGTAAGTTAGCATTTCAGTGCGCCTGGCGGGGACCCCGCGCGCCTGGCAGGAGCGGAGTTAATGGGCATGTTGCCTCCGTCCATCTCCGCTGCTTCCCGTGTGCAGCCTTCTGTGCAGACATAGTGGGGGGGGGGGAGTGCGAGGGCTGCAGGAAGCTGGGGGTCTCCAGGGACTGACTGGCCGGTCAATTAATAGCGAGCGGAAGGCGAGGGGGGCGCAGTATGCTGCTATGTTTGTATACAGGGCCATGTCCTCTAAGCAGTGAGTCTGAGGGCAGATAAAACACCCCAGGCTGCACTGTTAACCCCGTAATGAGCTCCCCTTGGAGTCACCTTGGTGCTACAGACCCGTTTAGCCTCTAATTCCCATCCACGGAGACGGGCGAGTGCATGCGCTCCACGTGCTGCAGGGGCCACGGTGGGCAAAGTACCCAAGCTTGGGCTCTTAAGGGCCCCTTTGTATGTTTAATATTTATACAAATACAAATACAAATGGCTACTAAAATATCTACCTCCCCAGGCAGTGCATTGGAAGCATTAGATTGTGAGCTTCTCTAATTTGTAGAGAGGCTTGTGAGAGTGGTGGGTGCAGGGCTCGGGTTTCAGGTGCAGGAAATGAGCCGCGGTATCTGCAAGGCTCTCTTCCTGTCAGCATGGCTTGTGAGTCAGCACAGCATGCGCAACCGGGCATCGCTCCTGCGAGCCTCTGAGCATGTAACCGGGGCGTTCGCTGCCATCCCGGCTGCACTGATGGAGATCTGGCCCTGCGTGGATCTGGGTGGACCGAGCAGCTGATGGTTCGGTGCTGGGAAGCCACAGCAGTCTCCGCACCGTGCCTGACGTTTTTCCTCCTCTTCATTCTTAAGACAAGAGGAGGCGTGTCCACCGTGGCTTCTTTTTTCCTCCCCCTGATGCACGTAGCCTATCGTTCTGCACTGAGGATCCAACGACCAGCTGAGTTATCCCCACGAGGGTTGGCAGCGCACGTAAAAAGCCTCTCCTCCCAGAGCATCTGTCCCACTGTCCTTGTGGCCGCTCTCTGCACATCCTTCCTTCGCTCGCCGTCTGCTTTCCTCTCAGTTTCCTCCCGTTGGGTGGAGGAGGCAGCAGTGAGCCGTCTTCCTGCATCTACCCCGCAGGATATCTGTCACCGGCCCTCTGCACTCCTCTGCGGCGTGCCCTGCGCATGGACGAGGAACCCCGGTGTCTCTGGCCGCGGGGATCGTGTGCCCGTTTGGGGAGAGGGTAGTCCGTGCCATGTGTTGTCCTGGGCAGAACCTGACTGTCTCCTGTCTTCCTCTGACTCTCTCCTTGCTTCTTTCCGGCGACCCGGCTTCCTCCTGATGGACCGTCGGATGGGTCGTCTCCCCCGGGGCTGCTGAAGAGCGTCCGTTTGGCTGTTTCTGCGTTTGGGGTGTGATCGGAGGGCACCGATGCCGCGCATGTAGTTTTTGGGTGCTTTCTGTTTAGTGTTTAGACTATGAGACCCGGACCCATCCTGGCTGTAGAGTGCAGGCTGCAAGCTGGCATCATGGATCTTCTCCCCAAAACCAAATACAACCACCTTCGCAACGAGTCTGTGAGCTCCGTGGAGGATGCCGCCGGCAGCGGGCTGCCCACCCCGCCTATGGAAATGATGGCCCCTCAGTCAATGCCGAGCTCGTCCTCCTCTTCCTCCTTAGCCCCGATTCTCCCCTTGGCCGAACTGTCCTCGGAGTCGGAGGACAGCCCCACCACTCTGTGCTCCTTCTTCCCCAAAATGGCCAACCTAAAGCTGTCTAATCCAGCTAACCTCCTGAACTTGCGCAGCTTCTCCTCGGGGGCGGGGAAGGAGACGGGCAGCCCGGGCGAGCGCGCGGACACCCCCCCAGGAGGAGCCAGCCCTGACTTAGGGAGAACTTTCACCATTTTCTCCCAGGATATGAACAAGCTGAGCTGCGGCAGGAAGTCCCGCGTGGAAGGGGGGCAGCTGGCGGGAGACGAATGGACCAGGCACGGCAGCTTTGTGAACAAACCTACACGGGGATGGCTTCATGCGGACGACACCGTCATGGGCTCCGGGGTCTCCTACCTGGTCAGGGTAAGAGGTCTTTCCGCTCGTCCTGTGTGGGGTTGTGTTCTTGTGATAGATTTTGGGGTACAGATTACACATACCCCGCCATCCTGCCCCGCAGCCCTATTCCTGCACTGACCCCACACACACTGCCCCACCGTCCTGCCCCGCAGCCCTGTTCCTGCACTGACCCCTCACACACTGCCCCACCGTCCTGCCCCACAGCCCTCTCTGCTATTCCTGCACTGACCCCACAAACACTGCCCCACAGCCCTATTCCTGCACTGACCCCACACACACTGCCCCACAGCCCTATTCCTGCACTGACCCCACACACACTGCCCCACAGCCCTATTCCTGCACTGACCCCACACACACTGCCCCACAGCCCTATTCCTGCACTGACCCCACACACACTGCCCCACAGCCCTGTTCCTGCACTGACCCCTCACACACTGCCCCACCGTCCTGCCCCACAGCCCTCTCTGCTATTCCTGCACTGACCCCACAAACACTGCCCCACAGCCCTATTCCTGCACTGACCCCACACACACTGCCCCACAGCCCTATTCCTGCGCTGACCCCACACACACTGCCCCACTGTCCTGCCCCACAGCCCTATTCCTGCACTGACCCCACACACACTGCCCTGCAGCCCTATTCCTGCACTGACCCCACCGTCCTGCCCTGCAGCCCTATTCCTGCACTGACCCCACCGTCCTGCCCTGCAGCCCTATTCCTGCGCTGACCCCACACACACTGCCCCACCGTCCTGCCCCGCAGCCCTCTCTGCTATTCCTGCACTGTCCCAACGCACACAATTCGGCACGGTATCTACCCTGATGTCTCTGCTGGTCCCCGGGGGCCGCAGGTGTGCTTCATTCAGGGATGTGCATGTTCCAGCCCCTCTTTCTGACTCTTGCTGTAAGGGCACATATCCGGGTGGGGGGCTCTCGCGGGGCGGGCTCTGGTTGGGGGGATGTTTCAGCCGCTCTCTGCCTTCTCTTTCAGTATATGGGCTGCGTGGAGGTTCTGCAGTCCATGAGGGCTCTGGATTTCAACACCCGGACCCAGGTCACCAGGTGAGACCCTGATCCTGGCTGCGCTTATGTGCCCGGCCCTGCACGTGGCTCCGTCACCCCTGTGCACACGCTGTGCTGGCTGCGGAATCTAAGCCCACCTGCCCGTGCTGGTTTAACCCCTTGATCGCTGCAGTCATTCTCTAATGCGTGTGTTGCCTGCCCTGGTCCTTTAACGCCTGTCTGTCTGTCTGTCTGTCTGTCTGTCTGTCTGTACAGGGAAGCCATCAGCCTGGTCTGCGATGCCGTTCCTAGTGCAAAAGGGGCCCTGCGCAGGAGAAAGGTAAGTCAATTTCTCCTTGTGCCCCAGCTGACCCCCCCCCCCCCCAGGGCAGCACAGGCACCCCTTGGGTTAGGTGATTGGAGGCATTCTAATAAGGAAGATCAATAAGCCCATCGTGTTCTGCTAATGGACGGGCGTGGACAGGGGCTGCAGCTTCCCGCTCCCCCTCCCGCGCCGGTGCATACTCCAGGCCTGCGAGCTGACGCTAAGTGTCACTGACATGTTCCCGCTAATCAGAGATAATGGAGCCGCCTGCGAGGGGAGGGGGCAGGGCACTTATTGATCCGTTTGTGTGTGTGTGTTGCATATGGCCCCGGGTCAGTAAATGGTGCGTCTTATCCCGGTGGTCTGCACATGCCGGCTGCAGCGTTACCCAGCCCCTGATCTGCAGCACCAAACAGGGTGGGATGGGATGGACGGTGATGGCCTGATACCCCTTACGTGTATTCCCGGGCATAATAATCACCCCTGCTTGTTTTGCCCTCAGACGGGTGGTCGAGCGCTGAATTCTATCCTGGGAAAGAGTAACCTGAAGTTTGCCGGAATGCCGATCACCCTCACCGTCTCTACCAGCAGCCTTAACCTTATGGCTTCCGACTGCAAACAGGTGACGGGGCAGTTACCATGGTTACAGCATAACGCCACCTGCTTGTGTATGCACTAATGTACCTTGTGTTCATTCCTCTGCAGATCATCGCAAACCATCACATGCAGTCTATCTCATTTGCCTCTGGGGGAGATCCGGTGAGTGCCGGGGGTGTGGTGGAGGCCGGTCGGGGGCTCTCGGATAGTGCTGCGTGTCTAATCTTTGTGTATCCCTTTGGTTTGCAGGATACTGCCGAATATGTCGCGTATGTCGCCAAAGATCCGGTAAATCAGAGAGGTAATCCCCAGCGGTCTGGCCCCCTGGGTGCCGGGGCAGCGGTCCTTAGGTGTCCCGTGCAGAATATTACACGGGCTTTTAGGGGCATGAGCATGGACCCCGGAGCAGCAGCGTGAATGCGTGTGGCCCTAGGAGTCGGTGCTCCTGCTGTCTGTATACAGAGTATGTGACCCCTGTACACAGAGTATGTGACCCCTTTCTTTTTTCCCCCACAGCCTGCCACATCTTGGAGTGCCCGGACGGTCTTGCTCAGGATGTGATCAGCACCATCGGACAGGCCTTCGAACTGCGCTTTAAACAGTATCTCAAAAATCCCCCGAAACTGGTCACCCCTCATGACAGGTACAGTCCGGGTGCCGTGTCGTATGGGGGTGCCGTGTCTGTGCTTCCATCTCCCTCTTTCCTTCTTCTTGTCCTGGATACTGTATGTTCCCCTCTCTCTGTCTCTTCTGTCTTGTTCTCTCGCTCTCCCTCCTCTTGTCCTCACTGGGCTCCTCTTCTCCCTATCCCTCAGGATGGCTGGATTTGATGGCTCTGCGTGGGATGAAGAAGAAGAGGAGCTGCCAGACCATGCGTATTACAATGACTTTCCTGGCAAGGAGCCACCCATCGGAGGAGTGGTGGACATGAGACTAAGAGATGGAGTCGCCCCAGCGATACCCAGGCAGAGCCCAAACCACATGGGGGCCACTCTGGTAAGAAATCTTGGGAAGGGGGAAAGAGCGGTAGATAAAGAATGGACGGTTAACTCTGCTGCTTTATCTCTCAGCCTGTGGGGCAAACGTCAGGAGCAGAACTGGACTCTCGGAAGGTCCAGCCGCAGCCCACAGCGCAAGGTACGTCTCACGCGTCCCGCTGTCCTCGTCCCCTCGTCTGGCCGTCGCTCTCGTTCCTGACCGTGTGTCTCTTGCTCAGGGAGGGACAGATTCCCGGCCCCCTGTGGGAAAGCTCCGAACCGGCCAGACCTCTTTGATGACCCATCCTACGTTAACGTCCAGAACCTGGACAAGTCTCGGCAGCCTCTCAGGTCGACGAATGGACAGAGAGATGCGTTTGACATGAGTGAGTTTGTGGATTTGCTGCCCCCTGCAGCATGAGCACCCTCTAGTGGAAGCCATGTTTGAAGGGGTTGGTTTTTAGGTTTGGGTAAAGCGGAAGCTCTCAGTCACCGTCTCTCTTGCACAGAGCCGTTTGATGACACCCTTCCCCCTAACCAAGCCTTCATGAGCATGGAGGAGCAGCTGAAGAGAGAGCCCTGGTACCACGGGAGGATGGCCAGAAAGGAAGCCGAGAGACAGCTCAGAGTGAACGGAGACTTCTTGGTGCGAGAGAGCACCACAACACCGGGACAGTATGTACTGACTGGCCTGCAGAATGGACAACCCAAACACCTGCTCCTGGTGGACCCCGAGGGAGTGGTGAGTGAAAGGGTTGGTGGGGGACAGTGAGGCGGTGGCGTACCGAGCGAATACCACTCAAAAAAAACAAGCATCGGGGGTTCTGTCACACTACCTGATTAGATATTTAACTTTGTTTTCCTTGAATTGCGTGGCAGGTTCGGACAAAGGACCACCGCTTCGAGAGCGTGAGTCACCTGATCAGTTACCACATGGACAATCACTTACCCATAATCTCTGCCGGTAGCGAGCTGTGTCTCCGGCAGCCGGTGGAGCGGAGACAGTGAACGTCAGCTCCGTGTCCCCTCCGCCCCGTGCTCTGCACGCTGAGCCTTCCGTTGACACCACCTTCACCCCCCCCCTTGTTGCCCCGTCCCACCGCTGTTCTAAAGTAGAGACTTCTGCCTCAGGGCGTGGCGTGTGCTGAATACAGGCCTTGGCACAGCCTTTTATCCCCCCGGCCGTGGTGGTACCATGCTGGTTGCACCCCCTTTCTAGTTCCTCAGCGCCATCGGGGCGATACCCACACCCAGCGTGGTGCGTGCCGAGTGACCCTTCTGCCCCAGAGAAGAACAAACCTTCTTCTTGACGAACGTGAAGAAACTTGGAGGCCGGCGGAGCGAAGTCGGCCCATGCTGAAGACCCTGCCGTGGGGCAAAAGGACAGCCTCTGCCCCCCCTCCACCTGGAAGATCGGGCGTCTCCAACAGAGAAGCCCCCTGTAGCGGTTGCAGGAGACCCTCTAAGCACAAGTACACAAGGGGGTCCGTAAAGCACACGACCCTTTCTACGACTCACACCTGACCTGTGCCTTTACCTGCTCGTTTATTTGGGTTTTTATGATGATGTTGGGTTTTGTTTTACTTTTCCTCGGTTTTTGATTAACGGTTTCCTCCGTTACTCCTGTGAGGGCCGTTCGGCATGCGTGGCTGTGTTCTGGAGCGCGTTCTCGAAACGGTAATTATCTCAGGCAAGGCCTGGCTCAGCTGCCCGTGTTGACTACCTTGGTGCCCCCGTTCCAACTTCCTGTAGTCTCCTTTGCCAATGTTATTTGTATAATGGGTGGAGCCAGCAGGTTTTAAAGCCCCTTCTCGTGCCCGCGCTTGGCATTGGTTTTGTCTCATGCTGTAGCACTGTTTAGGTGACGGGGTCAGTGAAAAGGGGGGTATCTTCCGTGCCAGGGCTGGGGCAAACAGTAAGCAAAGGGTTGGGGCTTTTTACTTTCGGTTAGTTGCCCCACTCGGCCTGCGCCTCTAATGATTTCTTCGTTGTCTGTGTCGCTACAATTAATAGTTCCAGTCGGCCCTAACCATAGCCCTTTGGACAGGCTGCTTCATACAGCGGTATACGAGTACAATGCAGGGTCCGGGGCCGGCCACATCTGCCCCGGGCAGGTTCACACTACACAAAAAGCCCCCCTATAAAAGGTAGACTCTGGCCCATGGGGCCCCCAAGGGCTTGGTACAAGGTGGGGGCAGAGACTACCCCCCCCCCTATAATCATGTACATAGACGCTGTCCGCGTTCTGCACGGTTCACTTTGTATCCTGATACCAAAGCCTTGCCGGCGGCACATATCGGTAACTTCGCTCCTCGCCATGAATATGTTTTTATTGTATTTTTTTCTTTTTTTAAACAATATGTTAAAAAAAATGCCTTGATTATACCAAAGGAAAGAATAAAAATGCTTAATAAAATTAGTATTTCTTAAAAAAAAAAAATCCAGACTGCCCGTGTGGAGAGTCGCTGGTGTTTTTAACCCTTTTAATACGGGGGGGGTTGTGTTCCTGCCCTCCGTTGCGTTCTGTCACCCCGTCGTAGTGTGAGATATGACCCTTTTGTGGGCGAGTGGCTACTCTGCTGTCTCTTGCAAACGGCTCCAGGCTGTGATATCAGTGGGACAGTTCTGCCGAGGATCGATTCTGCCCTCTCGGTGGGTTGGCTGGGGCAACGCGTGTGGAGAGGGGGGCTTTGTAGACCGTGTCATGCGCCGGTCACCTTCCCCCAGGCAGCGCTGGGTGCATGGATGGGGTCGCTGTGCCCCGAGATTTATGTAACGGCAGCCAAAAGCGCTGCGAGACGCGCCGCGGGGGTCCTCCTCTGAAGAGCTTACGCTCTAATCGTACTGAGGATCAGATAGTGTCGTTAGTGACTGTCATGGAGTTAGGGGAGACTGTCGCTCGTAAAGATGGAGAAGAAGAATGAGAGACCTTTGAGGCCTCTACGGGTTATATAGCGCTATTAGAAAAGAGGGCCACAGGCATTTTGTCCAGAGGGACTAGCCTGGGACACTTGGGAGGTATCATGTCACTGGTCCCTGGATGTGGTTGGCTTCTGAGGCCAGGACGCTGGATAAACCATGCTTCCCGCCCTCCAATGGGAAGAAAGTGAGCGGGTGCTCCAAGTGGGCCACAGTGGAAGCCAGGCCCCCAATCTTTGTAGGGCCACAGGCCGTTTAGGAGATATGGAGCCCTTACCCCCCTTTGCCCAAAACAAATATGGCTAAAACGGCGCAAACCTGCAAGCTACCCACTTCCACCTCCCATAATGCCCCGCAAGGCCGGTACTGAGTACTGGAGTGTACTATTCGCGTGTGAGGGGTGTAAGAGCGGAAGTATCTAATCCGGTGTATTTCACGTTAATATGATGTCACGTGGTTTGAATTAAATAAACGTTCGTGTCTTAATGTCAGTCGGCACAGAGAACCCGTCCAACTCTGCGTTTGCACAGCTCATTTTATGAGCGGAACCATTATCGTGCATTAAAGTGATTTATTCCGCCAGCGTCCTTGTAGGTACCGAGGCAAGAACCCTCTTCCCGGCTGGCTTGCGTACAGCAGGGCGGACGCCATATGCCTGTGCGCGCTGTGAGTACATCCGTCCCTCCGCCCACAAGTGGTAGGTGCCTGGCCGGCTTCCGGTGCGCCGTCCGGGTTTCCGGTTTTTGTGCGGATGAGAGGCCTGGCGCTGTCGAGAGGCAACTGAGTGCCAACGGGAGCCGGGCCCGTGATATGCGAGGCCTGTGAGCTCCTTTCTTTATCGTTTGTCGTCTGATGGCCGCTGATCAGGACAAGCTGGACGGACTAACCCTGCCGGGCCGCAGAGCCAAAGCAGGTGAGGTTTCCTGTTTTGTATAGGGGTATGGAGAGGAGGAGGCGGGTAGATGGTTGGTATGGGGTAGTTTGTATGTAGGAGGTGGGCAGATACTGAGGGGCATTAAACTCGTGTGCTGTAATGATGTGAGTGGGGTTGTAGGGAGCCGGGTGGGGTACATCAATCGTTGGGAGAGGGTATTTTCGGAGAAGCGGACAAATAAGTGCTTGTCTGCTGTGCGCCTTGATGCCAATAAAGTTTCTTTTAGCTGCCCTGGGAGGGGGGTGCGTGTGAAGCGCTGAGGAGCCCCGCTGCCGCTATGGCGGACTAAGTGGTGCTTTGTTATTATTGTTAGGACTTATTGCTGTATTTATTATGATCGTTATTTTTAATGTATTTTTTAGGCATGCAAATGAAGAGCCCTGAGAAGAAACGTCGCAAGTCGAACACTCAGGTATGGAGAACAGGGGGTTGGGAAGGATCACAGCGCAGAGTAAAGGGACCGGTGAATGACCAGTTTCATCAGGTTGGGATCCTCCTCTATGTACTCTTTGGTTAGGCTGTCTCGGCCGTTAGACGTTCTTTTGACAGCTCGATCGGCCCCGCAGCCCCGCTGTTTAGTTTGTCTTACATTGAAACAGAATGAGATGGGAATGCTTGTGTTCAGAGGGAATGTCGGATGGCAGCATACGGCGTCTTCCCGATCAGACCTGGGTCTTGCCGCTTCTTTTCACGTCGCTTTCCGTGTAACGGCGTCTCAGTCTGCAGGGAAGTGCCGTTTCTTTTACGTTTTATCCATCTCTCGCCAGGGCTGCGCTCGTCCAAGGGGGTGCTTTTGACTGCTTTGTTCCTTAAATGAAGAGAAATGTAGGTTGGAGGAAGACCCCGGTCCACCGGAGCTGTAGCTTGTTGTGCATTGTCTGCGTACGATATGTGTGTTCTTCAGCTCCAGTGGTCGGCTATAAGCGGCACCATAAACACTGTACAGGCCGGTGCGGTTTGTTAGGCGTTTAAATGTTTTGCGTGTCCTGCGATGAATGTGTGCTGGGTAACACATCTGACTTCTTTCTTTTTTTTTTTTTGTCTTGGTTTTTAGGGTCCTGCTTATTCTCACCTGTCTGAATTTGCCCCACCACCCACTCCGATGGTTGACCACTTGGTGGCTTCAAATCCTTTTGAAGATGACTTTGGGGCTCCTAAGGTTAACGCAGCAGCAGCCTCTCCCTTCATGAATAACTCGGTGCCATTTGGTAATTTCCGGATGCAGGGAGGCATGCCTCATCAGGTGCCTCCTGGCTACCCTGGTGGTCCTCAGCCTATAAGGAGGCAGCCTCCCCCATTCCCTCCGAATCAGATGGGCCCCGGCTTTGGCATGCCTCAGAACCCAAACTATGTGCAGCCAGGAAACATGAACTTTTCTAACCAGCCTTTCAATCAAGCCATGGGGCAGAGCTTTAGTCCTCCAGCCGGGCAAATGATGCAGGGGCCGGTGGGTGGATTTGGGCCAATGATGTCTCCGACCATGGGGCAGCCTCCACGAGGGGACATGGGGCCAGGGCCTGGGCCTGTGATGAACTCTCCTGGTGGCCCTCCTTTTTCTCAAAGGTTTGGTTCTCCTGGCCACCCTTTTGGACAGCCCACAATGCAGAGACCTAGCCTTCCTCCCAACACTAGCCCGTTTGCAGGGGCAGATCAGAATTTCCCTCCAGGGGTGGAAGAGCATAACAAGAATCTCAACCCTCCCAGCAACTCCTTCAGCCAAGACCAGCATGTGGGATCTCCGGCAGCTGTCAATGGGAATCAGCCAAATTTTACTCCCAATAGTGCCACGAGGGGCAACAGCAGCACTCCCGAGGTCAATAGCAGTATCCCTCCTCCCAGCAAACCGGCAGGGAACTCGGGCCACCAGCCACCCCCAGGACTTGTTTACCCCTGTGGAGCCTGCAGGAACGAGGTGAATGATGACCAGGACGCCATCCTGTGTGAGGCCTCCTGCCAGAAATGGTTCCACAGGGAATGCACAGGGATGACAGAAAGTGCCTACAGCCTGCTCACGAGGGAGTCCTCAGCCGTGTGGGCTTGCGATTACTGCCTGAAGACGAAGGACATTCAGTCTGTGTACATCCGAGAGGCCATGGGACAACTCGTGGCCGCCAACGATGGATGAGCGTAAGATCAACGCCATGACTCCAGCTTAACGGCGTTCCTTAAACATGACTGGCTGTGGTGGAAGGGGCATCGAGCAGGACCTGCCGGCACGGACCCGAGAAACTATTACCTACAGATATTGGGCTAGCAGTGTAGGAATCTGGCTGCGGAGAAGCCGTGTGGCATGAAACCGGCTGCCGGTGAATAAACACCTCGAGATATCGGTGTGTTACACGGACACGTTTCACGCTGTAAACATTTTAATGTGACGTTCCGTTTTATTTTGTACAGATAAGACGTACTTCCTTTTTGCCTGTCTGTATTTTTGATAACGTGTATGTTTTTGTCTATAATTCATATTAAATGTCTGTTCCTGCGGGTCTGACGTGGCTGCTTCACTTTCCTTTGAGGGTCTTCCTTCCCGGTGTATCTGCCAGTTGTGTGTGTTAAGCAGACCGGCCCCTATTTTGCTAGCGACAGGCTTATGCGAGACGTTGTCCTCTGTGGGTTATGTTTCACATTGATGCATCAAAGTGGGCCGATTATCTCGGTGACCGTTAAATGGCGCTGCGTGAAACACATGCCATTTAATGGGTCGCTCCAACCGTCGCATGCGCGTTAATCAGTAGGTTGCTAAGGAACCCTGTATAATTACATGGACGGGTTCAATAAAACCCAATGTGTGTGTGTCCTCTGCCCTTTGGGGCCAGCATTGATTAGGATGTGAAGTAACATAAGATCGTAGGAGCTCGGAGGTCTCTTCTTCAGATGAAGTTTATGCACCTTTACATCTTTTTCTGTTTTTTTTTTTTTCCCCATAAAGGAATCGGCTGTAACGAAAGCCTCCATTATACGTTAAAGCGGATTTTCAATGTTTTATCCTGATGGATTGGTTGTTACTGAAGCCGCCAAGTGGTGAACTGGCAGCGTTCTATCCCTGGGGGGCATCTTTGGGTCTGTGCTTTTTCTGAGCCATCAGAAGCTGTCAGATGTGTTGGGGGGCCGCAGGCGTTCGGCTCTGTTTAGTATGCAGGGTCACTCTGACCTGGCCTCTTCTCATGGAGTACAGAGATGTCACCAGGAATCCAGCCAAGCCGGCTCCTGCCTGTCCTGGGGCAATTCTCACATACTGGCCACTGACAGACCGGTGTGGGTAGAGCGGGGAGCACTGCAGGTACACAGATGTGGGTACACTGCGCATGTTGTATTGGGACAGGCCTGGGGGCAGCTGCACCGGGTACCGGGCCAAGGAGCGCTGGGTGGTGGCAGCGCCGGGTACCGGGCCAGGTAGGGCTGGGTGGTGGCAGCGCCGGGTACTGGGCCGGGTAGCGCTGGGTGGTTAGCCTGGGATCGGTCTGAGTGGCCCTCGGTGATGGTTGGGACAAGTCTAGATGGTGTCTGTCCCAGGACCCGTGTGGTGCCAGTTGGGATCAGAGTGGGTTTCCCTGGGTGGTGGCTGCAGCGGGGTCCTGTCTGGCACTGTGACAGTTGGGATGAGTCTGGGTGGCACCGGGTGACGTATTGTGTGGCCACCTGTTCCTGTCATTCTCCTCCAGCGCTCACAGCGTTAAGTGGACAGCTGTCACTCATCTCCTCTCACTCCCCGCCTCGTTTCATGAGGGGTGGCGCGCTTTATAACCATCCTGCACGCTGATTGGCCGAGTGCGTCACGTGTCCGAGACCCGAGAAGTTTGTGGAAAGCGAGCGGACGCGAAGTCGAGAGCCGGGGGCAGCCGACTCCGAGCAGGTGAGCGGGGAGCCGGCGCGCACTCACCGAGGGGGCACTCACTCACCGGGCCTTGGGAGGGGCACTGGCCGAGGGGGGCACCCGTTACGTCAAGAGGAAGGACACATACTGAGGGGGCAGCTACTGGTAGCTACTCGGAGTAAGCCAAGGAGCATGATAGGGGGCTCCATCTCCTGAGTGGGGGCGCCGTGACCTTGTTCCGTGCCCAGTGTGGCCATTTCTCGAGTGGCAGATACCCCCACAGCGAGTGCCCCCTGACCCCCCTAATCTATAACCAAATGGGCCGCGAAGGGTTAATGTATCACTCTCAGCCAGCTGCTGGGACTGGAAGAGCAGCTGGCATTGCTGGCACCCAGAGGGTTAAACGCGTTCCCAGCTGGGGCTGAATTTGGGCTCAGACTGGAGGAATTTGGCCGCCGAGGAGCTCCTTTTAAGGGCGTTGTGAGCGGAGCCTTGTATGCAGCGTGACGGGGGTACGTGCTGCTCCGTCCCCATCTGCCCTGCGCTCCCCTCTGCGGCTTGCCCCGGTGGTGTGATGAGTTTGCCCTTTCCGTTACCCCTTAACTTCCTGCCCCGCTAGAATACCCTGGGGTCTTTTGGACACAGAGTCCCCGTTTATCGCCCCCGGGGTTTGTCATTCTCTTGTTGACTGGTGATCCGTTGCCTATGGTTACCTGGTTTTGGCTTCAATACCCCCGTTGGCCCGCGCTCTGTCGGATCTTTGGCTCTGTTTATTTTCCAGCGCTGGAGGTCCTGGCGCCCAGTGAAAGAACTGGGTTCCTCTTATTGTTACGGCCCGTTTCCGGTAGCTGGCACGGACAACCAGCAGAGCTGGTCTTTCCTGCACGCTCTAATCAGTGTTAACGTGGGCCCCCAGGTGCTGGTCATGGCAGCGACCTTTGGTAAAGGCAGTCTGGTGTGATGGGAGAGCGTGGGGCACGGCAGGGATGGGCACTAGGGGGCAGGAGAGGAGGGCATATCTGCTAAATGCGCCGGGCTGCTCATTTACAAACCAAATCCACTTTAGGCAAATCCAGCAACCAACTTCTGCAAACGACAGACCTCGCAGGTCTCTTTTTCAAACGCTGATAAGAATGTCCTCCGTTTATCTTTCCTGAGCAGTGAACAGGATGGCGGAGGCTCCAGACTCCAGGGACTCTGAGAATAACTGGGTGATTGCAAGCTCTGAGGTACGTGTCCTCCGCTTTGTATACGTTTCCGGCATTACAAACCGGTTTCTGTCCTCGAGAGGCACCGCTTAGCAGATGCGGCCCGCAGCTGGACAGGCCGCCTGACGGCTATAAATGGACGCGCTGCTCTAACGCATTCCTTTATCCCACGAGACGGGGAGACAGCTGCGGCCCCGCGCTGGGAGTCCCCGCCTGTACATGCGTCACCCGCAGGGGCATTAAAGGGCAATAGAGCCCAGCATTATATCAGCCAGAGGGCTTACAGTCTGGTGCGAGCCACTCTGTCCCAAGAGCTTGCGCTCTAGCAGTATAATTGGTGATCCTGCTTTTCCATCTGATTTATGAAGTCATTGATCTGTAATAAGTGTAATGGAGAGGTGGCGTTTGGCGTGTTTAATTGAACCACTGCATGGCGGAGTAAAGAGGGATGAGCGTGGATAGTGTGGTGGAGAGGCTGTGGAGTGAGGAGGGATTAGTGGTGGAGAGGCCATGGAGTGAGGAGAGTGGAAGGTGTGGTGGAGAGGCTGTGGAGGGTGGATAGTGTGGTGGAGGGTGGATTGTGTGGTGGAGGGAGGAAGGTGGATAGTGTGGTGGAGAGGCCGTGGATTTTTATGGGTGGGCTGGGCTTGCTGTCCGTTTGGCTCTGGCGAGGGCCGCTGTCACCGTGTAGTTTCTCTGTGATCCTCCGCAGGGACTTGCCGTAGAGACGTTGGGGGCTGAGCAGCCCGAAGCCCCCCGTAGCCAGCAGGAGGCGCAGTCCGCAGGTAGCTCTCCAGTGCACCCCCGTAATGATGCTTCTCGGGGATCAGCCCGGCGTCTCCCCTCTGACCAGCTTTCCCTTCTGTTTTGTTGGCAGATGTGGGATCCGACGGATCGGCAGCGCCCACAGACCCCGAGGTGAGAGCTTCGGTGGGGGCTGTGTAATGGCAGGACCCCTTTTCGGAAGCGTTTGCCCCGCGTGGGGGCGGGTGGGTGTTATACGGTCACCGTTGTGTGGAGCGTTACTCTGGGTTTCCCGTTTTATCCCCAGCAGCGCGAGCCTCGTCAGCCGCCGGCGGCGGTACCAGCACCGGAGGAGACGACAGACATACCCGTGGAAGAGCCTGACACACAGGACGCGGAGCGCCCCAACGCCAAGCCGAGCTCGTCCTATCCCGGCAGAGCCGGTCAGTACCTGAGTGACACTCGAGGCGGCCCTCCTCCGCCATAGCTGGTGGCGTGCCGCAGAATGAGGGGTCTCAGCCGCTGGGATACAGGCGTGGGGCCGGGCGATTAGGCGTGTGTACATCTTTTCTTACGGACCCCAAACCGTTTGCCGGGGCCAACCCCCCCCTCTGTCTTCTTGTTTTGAAGAGCGCTGCGTTCGGACTCTAGCGCGGTTCTTCCCCGACACATTGTCGCTCGGCGGCCTGAAGAGCTGGGCGCAGCGCAGGGCAAGCAGGACAGGTGCTGCGTGTCGCATGCTGTGATGGTAGAGGGCAGCATGAACTGCAAGTGCGCATGTCTCATGAGACCCAGTTCACGGGGGGGGTAGTGGATCAGTGCTGTTACCCTCAGCATAGGTGGTAGGGCCCTACTGTATACAGAGAGAGGGTGCTCAGCATTGTGTGTCATATAACTCGCAGACCGGGGGTTAAGTATATTCCCCATTCAATGGAGGGGAATAATTTTACTGCTCGGATAGCGTGTTCCCAGGCACCGCGTGTGACGTGTCTTTCTATGAAGCTTGGCATGTGCATGTACTATGTCCTTGGGACCCGTGTCATCTCACTGTACATTTTCTTTTCTCTCCTATTAATCATTTTCCCTCATCCCCTCGCACTCACACCCCACCCCACCTCACTTCTCCACCTCCCCAATGTTTTGCCCTTTGCTCCCCCCCCTCGCACCTGTCCTGTTTCTCTGCCCCTCGCTCTTATAGGGGAGGACCTGGAGGAAGTGAGCTGCTCCAGCAGTGACGACGATGTGGAGGGTCTCAGAAAACGTGTCGTGAAAGGGGCTTCACCGGTAAATGTTGGAGCCGGACCCAAGGAACCCACCGCGCCTGAAGAAGAAGGGCCGTCCGGTCTGACTCTCAATAAGTGCATCGTTGCCGCCCTGGCGCTGGCTGGCATTGGATTTCTCCTGTTATCAGGTCAGCCCTTTTTGGAAATGAATAGCGCCCTCTACTGTCCGCCCCGCTAACTGCAGATGTACCCCGTGCACGTTTACTCCACTCCAACTAGTGACGCAAACCTCTTTACCGTGACCTTTTAAATAACGGCATTTGCAGTTCTATGTTACTATTGTGACAGATAAAAATCGGGAGAACCCGATGCGCATGGCAGGAATGCGCGGGGGCAGGAGCAGTCTGGTGTGGGATATTCGCAGGATTATTTCGCAAGCGCTCTGACACGCTCTGTTTCTCTTTGACAGGAGGATTTGTGGCCGATGACGGTGAGTACGGGTTTGGAGGAAAGGTCTCGGAGAACATACTTTGTTGTGTGTTGGGATTTGCGAGGGCCGCAGCGGTTACGAGCTGTCATTCTCTGCCTAGATCCCCCGCAGACGGTAATAACGCGCAGCACTCAAGGAGGGGACGGTCAGCCACGAGCTGTAGAAGATGTTCAGGTGGGCAACAAGTGTCGGCTACTAAGCAGCTGGACGATGTCAGCGACTAGGCTTTCTCTTACTAACGTCACCCAGCTTATAGAATGGGAAAGAAAGCTGAGGGGGCACCATGCTAACACTGAAGACTGGAGTCAGGGGGGGGGGTGAGTGTGACACGGTATCCGGCCATGATGCAATGGAGAGGGGGATGTAAGATGCCTCTTGCCTTGTGACGTTTTCCAGGATTGGATAAAGATACATGCTGCACACTTCACCGGTGACCCCGGGAGCTTGGCGGTGGTTAACGAACTTCTGGACAGAGTGGCCAAGGAGAACCAGGACATACGGCAGATGCAAGCCAATCTGCAGGTAGCGCCATCACCGCCTGGCGACGTGGCTGGGAGGATTATTGCAGGAGGCTCAGCCAACCTGGAGACTAGGGGTGGGGGGCGAAGGAGGCTCAGCTGGGCAATTTTCTACCCGAGGGTGAGGGTTAGCACAAGAGGTTGGGGGGGCTATTGTAGATGCCCCGCTTACAGCCATTGATGGACATTCTTTTTGTCTTAGGCACAGAAAGAAGAACTTGAATCAATGCTAAGAATTGGTGAAGATGAGGGAGTCTCCGCTGGGCCTCCGCATCAAGAGCTGATGGAAGAGAATATAAGACTGAAGGATGCCTTACTAAAAGAGGAGACGCTCCACCTGTCCGCTCGGGAGGAGCTGCAGAGCCTGCGGGAGAAAACGGAGACCATGGAAGTGGACAGCCTGGAGATGCAGCGGTTGGTGTCGGAGAATGCCAAGCTGAAGGAAGATCTGGACTCCTCCAAGAAGCAGATTGAAGGGTTTCTGATTCAGAAGGAGATCCTAGTAGCTGAAGCGCAGATGCTTAGGCAGGAACTAGACAAGCAGAGGTCTCTGGTGGGCTCGATCCGGCGGGACTTGGAAAGTCTGACTGCGCAGAAGTCCGATCCTGAAGTAATGGAGGATGAGCAACAGCTGCAGGACAAGATCTCTGATATGAACAACCGCCTGGCGCTGGAGCTTCAGAGGTCAGAGACATGGGAAAAGACTTATGTAGAGCATGCCCAGAGGCGGAAGGAGCAAGTCAAGGACCAAGGCCATAAAGAGGGGAAGAAGCGAGAGAAGTCGGGTCATGCTCACCATACCCCAAACTCAGAAGGTGAGTTCAGAAATCACAGAAAGGACCAGGAGAAGCCAGGGAAGGAAGGAGGCCAGAAGAAAACGCAGCACGAAGAATGGACGAATCATGATGTAAGAGAGGATCCGGCCTGGCATGGGAAGAAGCAACGCCACCCTGAAGGAGATCACCATGGGAAAGGCCCAGCGCATAAGCACCATGAAAATAGGGAGAGAGGTTGGAAGGAAAGGCCATCAAAATACCACCATGAAGAGGAAGGGGGTGAATTCCATCCCCGCAAGGGGCAGAAAGAATTCCGTGAGGGTCCCAAGGAAGCAAAGGAGGACAGAAAGCGCAAGGTGCCAGGTGAAAAAGCACACGGAAAGGACCACCGCCACCATGACCACAACAAATTCTGGAAAAAGCTGTCGGACCATCAGTACCGTGTTCCAGAGGGCTGCTCCGGGGTGGAGGGCTGCGCTCGGAAAGATGGCATTGACCTCTTCAACGTGGAGCTGAAGCCGGTTCAGAGAAAGCAGTTCGAGGACGTCCTTCGGAGTTACCTAGCAAAGGTCGACTTCTCCAAACACCTGCCCGAGCTGATCCCTCTCCTGGACGGGTTCTTTGAAGGGCCGGTCTTCTCCCACGACAAGATCCGCTTCCGAGATTTTGTGGACGATATGGAGGATTTCCTGGAAGGGCTGGCGAGGAGAGAGACTGGGAACGATGACGCGGTGGACGACTTCGAGAAATACGTGTATGCAAACTTCTTTGGGGAAGCAGCCGCCGGCAGAAAGAGGTGAGCGGGGACTTTCTTTTCCTTCTAACGTAAACGATGACCCGGGGTTCTACGAGCAGCCGCTGTCCCTTTTTATTGCGTAATTTTAAAATAGGACCACAAATCCCAAATTAGGCTTGATCTTCTGGTTCTTAAGTTACTGACGTTGCCGTGTAGATTCTGCTATGACAATATAATAGGCCATGGTGGGTTTCGGTGATGACTGGGGTGGCAGTTGTGCTGGTGGCAGTTCCTCTAATAACATGTTGCAGGACTCAATGAATTCCTTTTCTAGATCCCCTAAGAAAAAACCCTACAAAGAAGCCAACCACGAAGAAGCCACCTGGGAGGGGACATCTGTACACCAACATCGTCATCACTATAACACCCAAAAACGGGATAAGAACCAACCCGAATCTAGACCCGAAAACAAGAAACCCTTCAAAGAGGGACCGGATAATTACACTCCAGACCACGTGCCTGCCTTTAATCATCAAGACCAAGGACGACGACATCCTCCCCACCACCGGACATCGCTGCCACCAGACCAGCTGCATGTCGGGGACGAGAGTAGCCGCTATCGAGATCCCACGCCAGTGAATCACAGATATCGGGAAGAAGGACAGCAGAGCCATAAACCTTCAAAGCATCGCTTCGCAATACACGAAGACCGACTTAACGATCGCGAAAAACCCAAGCCAAGTCATAACGGAGAAGAAGAGCCAAACCATGGCTACCGGGACAGGGACCAGCACGGCCATGACACTCGCCAAAAGAAGTACGGTCAGCACCATGAGGGGAAAAAAGATCACGGAAGGGAAGCCTACGCTAACTACCATGAACATGGGCCGAAGAGCGAGAAACATGCAAAGGGAGAACACAAGCATAACGCCTTTCCCCGTCCCAAGAACGAGGAGGACATGACACCTTATCGCAGACACGAGCACAACGATCAGAGCCACAGCCATCGCCACAGGTGCCCAGACCACAAGCCGTGGAAGGAAGGAGCTGCCCATCACGACCATAGACAGCCTGACTTCACCTACACAAAGGGCCACCCGTCCAACCCAAAGCTTGCAGGCGAGGAACGCAGGAGCCAACATCAACCCTACCGGGGGCAGCAGGAGTCTCCACCGGGGCACGAACACGGCCACAATGCAAAGGATGGACGCCAGCGCGTGGAGGGGGTGGCTCCACGCTAAAAAACCCGATGTAGTGTCTGATCCCCATCACAGGACAGCTACTGTATCTCCAACTCCCACGGACAGCCTTCATCTTCTCCCTGGCTTGTTAGTCTCCCCATCTCTGTACCAGTCGGTAAAGTTGTGTATTCCTAGTAGCCTGGGGCATTTTCCTCTTGCCCTTCCTTCTGTGGTTAGAGCTGGCATATGATGTCATACTTGAACCACAGAATGAAGCTCAGGGTTTAGATACTCTAGAGGCAGTTCCAGCTGGTCGCTTGCCTCCATAGTATGAATGGGGCAGATCTTGGACCCCGGCCCATTGGCCAGAGGCACACAGGACAGCCCAATTGCCCCTGGTATTAGGACTCGGGGCTGTCTGAGCAGTGCGGAGTGTCCCCGTCCTGTAATCGTCATTATTCCCCAGGGTGATAGATGTCCTCACGTGGCCCCCAGCGCGATTGTTTATTTTATATGACGCCGGGGCCCCCGCTCCCTGTTTCCTCGCACTCCTTACACTTTGCGGTTATTGCTGCCCCCGGCTTTCTTTAGATTTGGGGGGCATTTGTATTTCTTGTACCGGAATTGTCTCTGACATAACTTTCCCGGTGTCGGGGGGGGGTCTTTAATGCTGTACAGATTACACTGGATTACGTGTGTTTTGTGTTGTTTGAAAGGGAATTTGTCACCCAGTGATAGGGGGGGTGTTGATTGTGGAACACAATGACTGAGGCCGCATGGGCCCCGGACACTTTAACACGTTGAGTACCAGAGCAGTAGGTGTAGTTTTGGAGTCCTCTGGTGCGGGAGGGGTTAACAGTGTCACAAGTTAATGCACTTTGATGTTTGAAATAAAGTTTTTGAGAGAAGCCCTGCGTTTGTTTTATGGGGGTGTTACATGTATGTATTGCACATGCTGAGTGGGAGGGGTTACATGTATGTATTGCACATGCTGAGTGGGAGGGGTTACATGTATGTATTGCACATGCTGAGTGGGAGGGGTTACGTGTATGTATTGCACATGCTGAGTGGGAGGGGTTACGTGTATGTATTGCACGCGAGCACACACATGCATAGAGGGGGTTACATGTATGTATTGCACATGCTGAGTGGGAGGGGTTACATGTATGTATTGCACATGCTGAGTGGGAGGGGTCACATTTATGTATTGTGCGCACACACACATAGAGGGGGTTGTATGTATGTATTGCACATACTGAGTGGGAGGGGTTACATGTATGTATTACACACACACACACACATAGAGGGGGTTACGTGTATGTATTGCACATGCTGAGTGGGAGGGGTTACGTGTATGTATTGCACGCGTGCACACACATGCATAGAGGGGGTTACATGTATGTATTGCACATGCTGAGTGGGAGGGGTCACATGTATGTATTGTGCGCGCACACACATATAGAGGGGTTACATGTATGTATGTATTGCACATACTGAGTGGGAGGGGTTACATGTATGTATTACACACACACACACACATAGAGGGGGTTACATGTATGTATTGCACATGCTGAGTGGGAGGGGTTACGTGTATGTATTGCACGCGTGCGCACACATGCATAGAGGGGGTTACATGTATGTATTGCACATGCTGAGTGGGAGGGGTTACATGTATGTATTGCACATGCTGAGTGGGAGGGGTTACATGTATGTATTATACACACACACACACACACACACACACATACATAGAGGGGGTTACATGTATGTATTGCACATGCTGTGTGGGAGGGGTTACATGTATGTATTACGCACAGAGGGGGTAACATGTATGTATTGCACATGCTGAGTGGGAGGGGTTACATATATGTATTACACACACAGAGGGGGTTACATGTATGTATTGCACACGCTGAGAGGGAGCGGTTACATGTATATATTGCACACGCTGAGAGGGAAGGGTTACATGTCTGCATTACTCTGACGTTATTATGTCAATCAGCTCCTGTCAATCACTTGGAGGAGGCAGGCCCTGTGGTCTGACAGTGGTGAGAGGGGCGGGCGGCGGTTGCCAGGGAGTGTGGGCGGTGTTAGGGTAGCGATGGGAGTCATTGGTTGACTGTAAGGGGCGGGGCAAGCACCGGCAAAGCAGCTCGGACGGGATGGAGACTCCGCGGCTGCTGCTCGTCTTCAGCGGCAAGAGGAAGTCGGGCAAGGATCACGTGACAGCCCTCCTGCGGGACAGGTAAGTGGGGATGTGCGTGAATGAGTGGGGGTAGTCCGGTGAGGGGGCATCAATGAGTGTGGGGTAATTGTATATACCCCTGTGCTGTTTGTTTGCCCCAGGTTGGGTCCTGACACCTGTGCTGTGCTGCGGCTCTCCGGGCCCCTCAAGGAGCAGTATGCCAAGGTGAGTGTGCCACAGGTATAGTACCGGTGACCGCGGCGAGGCTTACTGGAGTTGTTGGCACATGTTGTCACCTTCCTGCTGTGGCCGGTATTATGGGATGGGGGATCCTCCTCTTCTGCGGGGCACGTACAGGATACCCCCCCCCCCATGCACTATTGCCCCCTGTGTGTCACATGACTCTCTGCCCCCAGGAGCACGGCCTGGATTACGAGCGGCTGCTGGACGCCAGCGAATACAAAGAAAAGTACCGAGCAGACATGATCCGCTGGGGGGAGGAGAGGCGGCGCGCGGACCCCGCGTTCTTCTGCAGAGGCGCTGTGGATGGCGTGAAACAGCCGGTGTGGGTGAGTGGGGGGGGCAGGAACGTGGGTGACACGTGCCGTGTGGGTGGCGCTGTCTGTAGTGCTTACATGGCGGCGTGCCCAGGGCGAGTGGGGTCCGCAGCCATCGGTTTCTTGCTGAGACCCTCGTTCCCGGGAGCCAGTGCTGGCATCTTCCCCAAGGTTCGCTCATTATTCCCGATGTTTCCTCCCACAGATCATCAGCGACGCGCGGCGTGGATCTGACGTGGACTGGTTTATCTCTACGTACGGCGCCGTCACCCAGACGGTCCGTGTGACGGCCTCGGAAGACACCAGGAGGGCCAGGGGCTGGGTCTATACCCCAGGTGAGGGGGCAGGGTCTGTATCCCCAGGTGAGGGGGCCGGGTCTGTATCCCCAGGTGAGGGGGCCGGGTCTGTATCCCCAGGTGAGGGGGCCAGGTCTGTTTCCCCAGGTGAGGAGGCCGGGTCTGTTTCCCCAGGTGAGGAGGCAGGGTCTGTTTCCCCAGGTGAGGGGGCCGGGTCTGTTTCCCCAGGTGAGGGGGCCGGGTCTGTTTCCCCAGGTGAGGGGGCCGGGTCTGTTTCCCCAGGTGAGGGGGCCGGGTCTGTTTCCCCAGGTGAGGGGGCTGGCTGGCACGTTATAGACGTGAATCATCTGCCTTCTCTTCCAGACATTGACGACGCCGAGTCCGAATGTGGCCTGGACCACGGGGTGGTCTTTAACTGGATCATCAGCAACGATGGGGCCCCCGGGGCCCTGGAGGGGCAGCTGCAGAAACTACTGGATTTCATTCACAGCATGCTGGAGTGCCCTCTGTGAGCCCCGTGGGGGCGGTTCCACCAGTAATTACCCCGTCCTGTGCAGTGGCAACGGAGCTCTGGCCACGTTACATGCCCATCAGCCATTGGCTGGTCCCCATGCCCCTCCTTCCTGGCAGCAGCGGGCGCAGGTCATTCGCCCCCCCCCCCCCCACGCTGTTTAGGCTAGGTTCACGTTTTAAGGGCCTGGGGGCTGGACTCGGTGGGGCCCACGGCCTTTTGGTGGCACGTTTTATGATTCTAATAAAGTAATTAACCCTGTGCAGTCAGCTGAGCCGTTGCTTCATTCGCATTGAGCACTGTGTATGTACGGCGCTATGGAATATGACAGTGCTATCCTAAACAATAAACGGTTTTCGCTCGATGCACTTCTGGAGATTAACGGGGCGAGGCTGTGGGGTGAATCGGTAGCGGCGCTGAGTACCGGCTATGAGCGCGGTCTGCTGTGCGGAACGCGTGGGAAGGGGACAGCACGTTGTTATGAGGGGTAAAAAAAAAATATAATCAATAACTGGGATAAACAGTCCTGGCAGACAGGGCAGTTGGGTGCAATGGTGCACAAGCAGAGGGAGCTCAGGCGTCACTATGGGGGTAAATGTGAGGAGGGCAGCCCCGTTACTGAATCCTAGTCTCAGTAATTGACCCGGAACTACCCTAAAAGTCGTAAGCTCACACCTGGGTGACGTCATCAGAGCGGGGTGTCGTGTTCGACCACGTGGTTTCGCTCAAGCTGCCAGTTCCGGGTCACGTGACAGGTAACGTCACATCAGGCGCGGTCTCCCACGTGCTCCGTACGTCATCCTGGCTCCGCCCCACACGTAGTGCGCCTGCGCGAGAGAAGAGGCCGGGACGGGAGGGAGAGAACCGGGACAACAGGAAACGAGCCCGAGATCTACGGTACCAGCGAGCGGGCCACAAAACCGTAACACGGCACCCCGTGAGCAGCAAGCGGGCCACAGAAACACAACACGGGATCCCGAGACCGGCGAGCAGGGCACTGAACGTCAACACGGGACCCCGAGGGCAACCGCCCCCCCCCCCAAATACACCCAGAAAGAGACCCTGAGGGCAGCCAGGGGCCCCAATACCACAGCAAGAGACCCTGAGGGCAGCCAGGGGCCCCAATACCACAGCAAGAGACCCTGAGGGCAGCCAGGGGCCCCAATACCACCAATAGAGACCCCGAGAGAAACTTGGGCCCCCAGTACCACAGCAAGAGACCCTGAGGGCACCCAGGGGCCCCAATACCACCAATAGAGACCCCGAGAGAAACTTGGCCCCCAGTACCACAGCAAGAGACTCTGAGGGGAGCCAGGGGACAGAGCGCCATCCCCAGCGTATTTTAGGGACTGCTGGAGCCCCCAGGAAGATATTGGCTTCCAGGTGAACCCGTTACCGGCCCCTAACTCAATCTCCTCAGACCCCAGTACCCCGGACCCCTGAGTGTGGCACATCGCCCGGTATACCCAAAAGATTTGCCTCCGAACCCACAGCCCTTTCCACCCCAGCGTACAGATAACTGCGCGGTGCCAGCCCCCCCGGAGCCCGTATACCGCCAGCGCGGGCCCTGACGGACGGGGTGCGCCCCGGTTGGGGATTCTGCTGATCAGTGACGCTTCTCTCTGGACCAGCTGAGGACAACATGGCATCTGCCATCTCCGAGTCGGCGGGCGGCGCAGGTAAGGTCCATGCGCGGCCCGGGGCCCCCGAGGCAGATACCCCACCTGGAGAGGCCCATTAGACCCGGCTTTATTGCTGTTTTGACTCAAACCTTAATCGGCCCTCTGTCTCAGGTAAACGGGAATAATAACATGAAGCACATTGCATGCTTTGGGCAGAGACAGGTGTGCGATGACCCCCCCCCGGTAACTATATATATATTACATATATACATACACCCCTTACTGCCTCGCCAGCTCTGTATTCCGCACTAGCTTTAGCTTAGGAGCTCGCATTAAATACCCCTGTTTGCCCCTCTTACACCAGACAGCAGCCCTCAGACCTTTATCCACCATAGAGACCCTCTGTGCCTGCGGGGGGTGGGGACGGCTACAAAGGACCCTGAGTCTGACCCCATACAAAGGATGGCGGTTCGTCCCCCGCGGGGTAAGGGAACGGTCGCTGCAGTGACATCATAACGCTGTCTGACATCACCTTCAGGGAGTAGTAGTTATTTTTACGAAGCGTCGGCCGCCTAATCGCTGTTTGTGTTGCTTTTGCTGAGAATAGTAATTATGACGGCTCAGCCATGTATCATGCGTGCCGTGCGGCTGCCACGGGGAGTCGCTTATTGTCCGTGGAAATGAGGCAAGCCTGTGTCCCTTGTGGTTGAATCTGAGAGAGAGGTAGATAAGTAGAACAGCCTCCCAGCAGTGGTGGTAGAGGGTAATACAGTGAGGGTATTAAACATGCATGGGATAGACATACGGCTCCTGAATCTGAGACGAGACCAGCGACTGATTAAGGTTTGAGTCTTTACAGCGGGCGACTAGAAGGGGGCCGGATGGGGCCGAACTGTTGTCAGATCCAGTGCCTGGGTCGTGTCAGCTTGTGATAATGTTCGGGGGGGGTTCTCCAGTGATTGGGGGGACGGGACTATCAAGCATTTGGATCTGATCATCTACTGGGGGGGCAGATCCATGCCATTGCCCCCCCCCTCGTGTCATGCCAGCTGCGGGGTATCGCGTTCAAGCCCCTCCAGGACAGCGAGACCTGACCAAGAGCCCTGTTAAAGCGGCAGGGCTGCAGTTACACATTAACGGGGCAGACGGCGGCGTGGAGTCCGGTGACCGCTGTTGCCGTGATACGGCTCACCGCACGCCCGCTCCCCTCCCGTCCCGGCGTGTTTGGGAGTTAATTAATTTCCACCCAGCCCACATGCCAAGCATTACAGTGACACGCTACATACACGTACATGCGCAGGTATGCAAGTCTGCGGCGGCGCATGCTCTACGCGATGCTCATTGTTTGCAGATGGGGGGGGTCCTGTGAGAGGCCAAATACGCTCGGGTCCCGGGAGCCCCCCCTGAGCCCCCTTCATCCGGCAGAGGCATATTTACCCCACATGTCTTTATAGCAATGATTGGTCCACACGGTAATACTGGGCCATAGGACTATTCTGGATAATGTTTCCCACCTCTGCTGGGATGCGGATTCGTGTAGTGATTGTCTTAGCGCAGTCTTCTTGTCTCCCGGCAGCGCTCGGCTTTCTGTGCTGTGGTCTGGGCTCTCGAGTCTCCCGGAGAGGTACCGGCCCCGGGCGTGCGGTGTGACAAGTGCGGTGTGCCCCCGGGGGGGGGGGGTCTGTGGGGGTGTCCTTTAATTGCCATGACGACTGCCGCAGCGTGCACCTGCCTGTCTGAGACCCAGGATGCAACGCCTCATTAACCCTTGCCGTAGCAGACTCCTGCATGGTGTTTTTCTCGCCCCATTTAATGGCCGAGCGCTCTCTCCGGATGGAGCTGAACGTTCGCGGGACGGGGGGCTTGTGTGGGCCTGGGGTGGGCAGCTTTAAATGAGGATTTGTATGCGATCTGTCCGCTGACACGTATGGCTTGTCTGCAGCTTCCGTGTATTAACCCTCCGAGAACCTCTCCTAATGCTGTGTTTGAATCCGCAGGAGCCGCTGCCCCGGGAAAAACGCCCCCGTCAGAGGTAAGAGCCGGCGAGGAGCGATGCTCAGCAGCGTCGTGTATTTTGGGAAGGTGATGCTCCCCCCGCTCACCTAGTGGTAAGGTGGGGGGGGCCCTCGTGGTCATCGCCAGAGGGGGGGCGCTGGGGCTTGTAGCAGCGTTTTGCCCTCGCTCTCCGGACAGTCTTCGGGGGTCTCTGTGTGAGGCTGCTCGGGGTCTGATGCTGCTGCTCTGTAGTTGGCGGGGAGACGCGGATGGCCGCGCATGTTTATTTCCGGGTCTGAAGCTGACCACCTGTTCTCTTCCCTGTAGATGCCCAGCTCTTCGGGTCAGTCCGGGGCGCAAACTATGAAGAAGATTGGCCACAGAGGGGTGGACTCAACGGGAGAGACCACTTATAAAAAGGTTAGGGGGCTGCGGTGATGCCAATGGGTACTCGGAGGACAGGCGGCTGTCTCCCGGGGTATTCACCGATACGGCCTCGCGGTTTCATCCTCTCTATCGTTTCCGCAGACGACGTCTTCTGCCCTGAAAGGTGCCATCCAGCTGGGCATCACACACACCGTGGGCAGCCTGAGCACCAAGCCGGAGCGGGATGTCCTCATGCAGGATTTCTACGTGGTGGAAAGCATCTTCTTCCCGGGGTACGCGTGATTTTTCTTTTGGTGGCTGTTGGTTGAATTAATGGTCGAATTCTCCTCAGAAAAAGTTATTTCCTTTAATAGATTATGCGCATAATCGAGACAAGGCACACAACACACAAAAGTCGAAGCGTTGTCTAATTACGTATTTGGATTACATGGTTTATATAACTTCTTATACTTCTTATCTGCTTCTAATAGCATGCATCATTCTGATTGGCTACTTTTTAAGCAGGTTACGCCTCTTAGTAGATATATTGGCGCAACTCGTGATATATCATAGACTAGACATTTTCTACTGTCTTTGTCAGCAATAATATTTATGATAACATAAGCATTTTTCTAACAGTGGCTCTGTCAGTAGATGCTTCGAGCCAGTGCTAGGTGTGTGTCTGCCTCTAATATAGAGAGCTCGGCTTCAGTAACCTCTTCTTCTCTTCTTCTTTAGCGAGGGAAGCAATCTGACCCCGGCCCATCACTACAACGACTTTCGCTTTAAGACGTACGCGCCCGTGGCCTTCCGCTACTTCAGGGAGCTTTTCGGCATCCGGCCGGATGATTATTTGGTACGTAAAGGACCCGGGAGGTATAATGGGAGACCCTGTCCCAAGAGCTTACAGTCTGGCGGTATAATTGTTTGGATTTTCTTGTTTTGTGTGCAGTATTCTCTCTGTAACGAGCCGCTCATCGAGCTGTCTAACTCTGGAGCCAGCGGTTCTCTGTTCTATGTGTCTGGCGACGATGAGTTTATCATTAAAACGGTTCAGCACAAGGAGGCGGAATTCTTGCAGAAGCTGCTGCCCGGATATTACATGGTAAGGTGCCGCTGGCTGCGTGGGGGTAGCAGGGACGGACCTGGCCGCTGCTTCCCTGAGAGCTGCTCGTTTTGGGGTAACCGCTTCTTGTTCTTGATCCATTAGAACCTGAATCAGAATCCACGGACTCTGCTTCCCAAGTTCTACGGGCTGTACTGCGTGCAGGCCGGCGGGAAGAACATCCGCATCGTCGTCATGAACAATCTGCTCCCTCGCTCGGTTAAAATGCACCTGAAGTACGACTTGAAGGGGTCCACCTACAAAAGACGCGCTTCGGCCAAAGAGCGCGAGAAAAGCTTCCCCACCTACAAAGACCTGGACTTTGGACAGGACCTGCCCGACGGGCTCTTCCTGGACCCCGACATGTACAGCGCTCTTTGCAAGACCATCCAGCGGGACTGTCTGGTGAGGGTCCGGGTGACGGAAGTCGGTGGGAGGGGGGTTATGGATTATAGTTTTAGATTGTGCTTAGATCGTGGAACGTTCTCCTGTCTTATCCCAGAAGGTAAATGTGAGGTCTTTTTTGCTTTAGGTCCTTCAGAGCTTCAAGATCATGGATTACAGCCTGCTTGTTGGCATCCACAACATGGACCACGCTCAGAAAGAGAGGGCAGTCGTGGACGGACACTCGAGCTCGGACTTGCGAAGGCCTGCGGCTCAGAAAGCTCTGTATTCCACGGCCATGGAGTCCATCCAGGGGGAGGCCCGTCGGGGCGGCTCCATTGAGACCGATGATCAGTATGTTGGTTTTTATTTGGTGTTTTCGCCTATCTTCACGCCCCCAGGCAGAATGACTTTAAATAGACTGGAGTCCGTGCCGATGACTACCTGTATGAAGATCGTTGGCCGGCGTGGCAGCCGTAGTTTTGGGCTGCGTGTTGTCGGTTGGTGTTCATACATCTGGTTGTGGATTTACAGGAGGGATGTGTTTATGAAATCGTATCCCTTACTGTCTGCTCGTTTTTATTCCTGGGCGCGCTTTAAATAGTCTGTGACCGAGCGGCTCGCTCTACCCACCAGTCTGCTGCTGCCCAGCTGCCGCTCTGTCTGGTTTTGTTCGTTGGGGCAGTTGCCATAAAGAAAAAGATCTCTTTGAAAGAACGTGCGTGACGTTACAATGTTTCTCCAACAGAATGGGCGGAATTCCTGCTCGGAACTCGAAGGGAGAGCGTCTTCTGCTGTATATCGGAGTCATCGACGTCTTACAGTCTTACAGGTCAGTGGCTGACCACAAGAACCACATACTACCCTTCTTGTGTTTATTTATCTGCCCCTCTCTCTGTGAGTTGTTACCGTATTGTGTCGTTTCCTTGTAGGTTTATCAAAAAACTGGAGCACTCGTGGAAGGCGCTGGTGCATGATGGGGTGAGTACCTCCTGCTTTCGCTCCACGCAGGGATAGGACTATTGGTCTGGCTGCCGCGCGTCCCGTCTTAATCAATGATTTCTGTGTTTGCCCCAGGACACTGTGTCTGTCCACCGGCCCGGCTTCTATGCCGAACGTTTCCAGAGGTTCATGTGTAACACCGTGTTTAAGAAGATCCCATGTGAGTCGTCTGGGATGTGTAAGAGAGTGGGTGGTTTGAGTAGAAGCTCGCAACTGCTCCTCATGGGCGGTGTCATTGGAGGCCAGCAGATTTGTAGGCTTTGGTTGCCAGTCAGATGGCTCCTCCTTTGTAACTTCAAAGCTAAGGATTGTCCGCACCCTTTATTTTGTCAGTAAAAGCCTCACCCTCCAAGAAGAGCCGGACGATGCCTGGCTTGACACGAAGAGCCACCCAGACCGCGGTGCCTTCGCAGTTGCTGTTGGGTGGAGAGGCCAAGCAGTATCTGGCGGCTGAAGGGGACACAGAGCAGGGTGAGCACCCGGTTTGAGCCCTAAGTCAGGACCCAGATTCCTCCCTGTCCACCCCTTTGCTCAGTGTCCCTTCTTTCAGGGGGACTCTTAGGAAGACCAGACCTGCTCCCACGTACACCACCAGTGGATGAAGCTGCCAGCGACTCATTGGCAACCACTTTATCTACCTCCTCGCTGGGCAGTGGCGGGCAGAATTCCCCTGCACACAGGTATGAGTTCAGATCCCAGGCCACTCACTTGTTTGCCCATCAATGTCATTGTAATGGTTCTACAGCCTTTGACGTTGAGGCTGCCGCCTGCTTCAGGCTGCATGCTTGCGTTTTGTACCCTTACCTATAGTCGTCTTCTTTTTAGGTCCGTAGGGGTGGAAGTGCACAAAGCAGAGGCAACGGAGTATGAGTTACACACACGGCATGGCAGTGCCTCGTCTGACAGGTGAGGTGTTGCATTTGTGCCCTAAGTAATGTGCAGGACGTGGCCCCCAATATCTCGAATTATATGGCCAGAAAATAGCAACTTCCACTAATTGCGCCTCATGTTTGTGCTGAAGTTCCTACAGACGCAGGACACAAGAAGCTGGCGAGCAGGAAGGGGAGGAGGACGACGCGTTGGATGTCAGCCAGATTGAGACCGAGATCTGCTTTGTAAGTACCCCCCGGCAGGAATGAGGTGCTGTTTCCTGCCCGCTGACTTTGATGGCTTGGACTCCCCTGATCTGCTTTCTCTTGTTGCCCCAGTGAACTGGGATACACTATATGCCGACATCTTGAAGCCGGACTAGTGCAGCACCACGTGCAATGTTAGATGGCTCTGCTGACGGGGAGTCCAGCAGGGGGCGCCGCTGACACTGCTCTGTGTGGAGAGGAACCTGCTTTATGAATGAGTGGACTCGGTTTGTCTCCTGTGCCCCTCTCCCGGACTTCTGTTACAAAGGGTTAAAAGGCTGCTCTTCAGAAGGGTTGCTGGTGGGGAGGGTTCTCCTCCAATTTGCCTTAATCTGTAACCCTTTCTTGAAGTTTCTTTTTCTTTTATTATTTAATATATATATATATATATTTTTGAAGTAGACAGACTGTTGCTTGTAGAAATTGTGTTGAAGCTGCGTTGAGAAGACACGGACCAAAAACCAAAAGCATTTGCTGCCTAATTTCGGGGCTCCTTCCCGTACAAGGAGCTGTAACCTCACTTCTCTGTGGTCCACAGGGTCCACGCAGGGCCAGAGACTTCTCATATCCTACAGTGTTTGGAAATGACGCGGCGCCTGTCTTCCCCTCCGGAGGAGCCCACGTTGTCTGTGACACGCGGTTATGACCAAACAGTGCCAGTGCCAACCCGTCTGCTGCCTTGTGCATGTGCGCCGACGCCAAAGCCCGATTCCCGTGAGGGGTCGGCCATCCTGCTTCTCCACGCGGCCCGGGGGTCCGAGCGAGCATCGCCCGGCACGAATGTTAAATAGACTGCTCGTGGTCATTCACAGAACTCCTTGTGTCCGTTCATATTGCCTTGCTTCTTGACGCTCCGTGGTTACGAGACTCTGCTGGCAAGAAAGGGGGCTCTGTTTTTTGGGGTAACTGACACGTTTGCCCACCCTATTTATAAAGGGCAGTGACTGAGGATTGGATCGTTGCCTCTTCTGCCCCATGTAACTTCACCTGGTGTTTATTTTTTTTTTTTGGTTGTAATTTTACGTTTGTTTTATTTTCATTTATTTCCCCTCTTATTACACCCGTGTTTTACTATTTATTTAAGTGTTTTAATTCTTCATACAGAAAGCTCTGAGCTGGAGCAAAGCTATATCTCTGTATGTAAGGAAGCCTATAAACGGAATGGAAATCAAATGTTGGTGTGTGTTATTTCACGCGAGTGGGAAGGATGTTCAGGATCATCTTCTGAAATATCAGCCTGAAATCCAATGCGCTGACTCTTATCATGCCAGAATAATAATACAGTAAGGCTAATACAGTAAGACTGGACCCGGTATAGTAATGATCATCTGCATGGAATATTAGAAATAACCAGCTGTAATGTATATATTGCAGTCAAAACGCTCGGGGCTGGTTATACCCAGCCTGGGATGATATCTCTCATCCTTGTGTGGTTAGTGATATCCAATTCATGGACGAATAGTTCTTTGGAGCTGATTCTTTTCAATGAACCGGGTGATTCAGTTCAGTAAACTGAATGACTCATCTGTAACAGTTCAGTTTGTGAATCATTAACTATACTGATAATATGATCCTATGACCGGGTCTTCTGCACGGCACACAGACTCACAGATCATGTTACAACTCATCGATTCACTGACTCAAAGAACCGTTCAGAACACTTCTGAGTCACCAGGTCACTGACTCAAAGAACCGGACACTTTATTGCCACAGGATGGCACCATCAGTTGCCTAAATGCCATTTAATGATTAGAAGTAATTGTAATTCCACAATATTTCCACAGGAGGGCGCCATCAGTTGCCTAAATGCCATTTAATGATTAGAAGTAAATGTAATTCCACAACACAGCCACAGGGCGGCGCCATCAGTTGCCTAAATGCCATTTAATGATTAGAAGTAAATGTAATTCCACAATATTTCCACAGGAGGGCGCCATCAGTTGCCTAAATGCTATTTAATGATTAGAAGTAAATGTAATTCCACAATACAGCCACAGGGCGGCGCCATCAGTTGCCTAAATGCCATTTAATGATTAGAAGTAAATGTAATTCCACAATGCATCCACAGGATGGCGCCATCAGTTGAGTAAATGCCATTAAATGATTAGAGGTAATTGTAATTCCACAATATTTCCACAGGAGGGCACTATCAGTTGCCTAAATGCCATTTAATGATTAGAAGTAAATGTAATTCCACAATACAGCCACAGGGTGGCGCCATCACTTGCCTAAATGCCATTTAATGATTAGAAGTAAATGTAATTCCACAATACATCCACAGGAGGGCGCCATGAGTAGCCTAAATGCTATTTAATGATTAGAAGTAAATGTAATTCCACAATACAGCCACAGGGCGGCGCCATCAGTTGCCTAAATGCCATTTAATGATTAGAAGTAAATGTAATTCCACAATGCATCCACAGGATGGCGCCATCAGTTGCCTAAATGCCATTTAATGATTAGAAGTAAATGTAATTCCACAATACAGCCACAGGGCCGCGCCATCAGTTGCCTAAATGCCATTTAATGATTAGAAGTAAATGTAATTCCACAATATTTCCACAGGAGGGCGCCATCAGTTGCCTAAATGCTATTTAATGATTAGAAGTAAATGTAATTCCACAATACAGCCACAGGGCGGCGCCATCAGTTGCCTAAATGCCATTTAATGATTAGAAGTAAATGTAATTCCACAATACAGCCACAGGGCGGCGCCATCACTTGCCTAAATGCCATTTAATGATTAGAAGTAAATGTAATTCCACAATACATCCACAGGAGGGCGCCATCAGTTGCCTAAATGCCATTTAATGATTAGAAGTAAATGTAATTCCACAATATTTCCACAGGAGGGCGCCATCAGTTGCCTAAATGCCATTTAATGATTAGAAGTAAATGTAATTCCACAATATTTCCACAGGAGGGCGACATCAGTTGCCTAAATGCTATTTAATGATTAGAAGTAAATGTAATTCCACAATACAGCCACAGGGCGGCGCCATCAGTTGCCTAAATGCCATTTAATGATTAGAGGTAATTGTAATTCCACAATATTTCCACAGGAGGGCGCCATCAGTTGCCTAAATGCCATTTAATGATTAGAAGTAAATGTAATTCCACAATGCATCCACAGGATGGCGCCATCAGTTGAGTAAATGCCATTTAATGATTAGAGGTAATTGTAATTCCACAATATTTCCACAGGAGGGCGCCATCAGTTGCCTAAATGCCATTTAATGATTAGAAGTAAATGTAATTCCACAATACAGCCACAGGGCGGCGCCATCAGTTGCCTAAATGCCATTTAATGATTAGAAGTAAATGTAATTCCACAATATTTCCACTGGAGGGCGCCATCAGTTGCCTAAATGCTATTTAATGATTAAAAGTAAATGTAATTCCACAATACAGCCACAGGGCGGCGCCATCAGTTGCCTAAATGCCATTTAATGATTAGAAGTAAATGTAATTCCATAATACAGCCACAGGGCGGCGCCATCAGTTGCCTAAATGCCATTTAATGATTAGAAGTAAATGTAATTCCACAATACATCCACAGGAGGGCGCCATGAGTAGCCTTAATGCTATTTAATGATTAGAAGTAAATGTAATTCCACAATACAGCCACAGGGCGGCGCCATCAGTTGCCTAAATGCCATTTAATGATTAGAAGTAAATGTAATTCCACAATGCATCCACAGGATGGCGCCATCAGTTGAGTAAATGCCATTTAATGATTAGAGGTAATTGTAATTCCACAATATTTCCACAGGAGGGCGCCATCCGTTTCCTAAATGCCATTTGATGAGAAGTAAGTGTAACTCCACAAAACATCCACAAGGTGGCGCCACCAGTTGTCTAAATGCCATTTAATGATTAGAAGTATATGTAATTACAAAATATGTCCACAGGATGGCGACATCAGCTATGTAAATACAGATGAATGGGATTTTTGTAATTACACGAGATATCTCGAGGCCGTTGAGTGGCTTCGTGAAAGGTTATCCTACATTACATTTGCATTAAATGGCGCGTCGGGCAGCGGGTGTGGATTGCGGACACTAGTGATGTCCAGTTCATGAACTTCACCAGCTCACTGACTTAAAGAACCGTTCAGAGCAGGTCTGAGTCACCAGTTCACTGACTTAAAGAACCGTTCAGAGCAGGTCTGAGTCACCAGTTCACTGACTCAAAGAACCGTTCAGAGCACTTCTGAGTCACCAGTTCACTGACTCAAAGAACCGTTCAGAGCACTTCTGAGTCACCAGTTCACTGACTCAAACAACCGTTCAGAGCAGCTCTGAGTCACCAGATCACTAATTCAGATTTCACTGACACTGAGGAGGAAAGAGGGGCATCAGGGGAGGAAAGAGGGGTATCAGGGTTTTGGGGGAAAGGGGGGGTAATGGACAATCTAAACAGGGACACTTGGCAGGTATTCTATTGGGTGCAGGCAGTACTATGTGCAGGATTGGTTCTAGGACCCCTTCGGAGAGGTGAACTACATTTCCCGGCAGCCTTTTTGCGCCGGGCGGAAGCGGCGTCGGCTGGGTGGGGATTGGCTCAGGGCTGTCAGCCAATGACCGAGCTTGTTGTTGGAGAGTCGGAGCCGCAGTGACAATACAGCAAGATGGTGTTGGAGAGTACTATGGTCTGGTGAGGAGCGGGGCCGGTGGGTGAGGGCGTGGGGTTCTAGATGAGAGAGAAGAGCCCCTGGGAGCCGGAATCCAGATCTAAATGGCGGCTCAGGAGATGGAGGCGGGAGAGAGAAGGAGAGTCGGCCCGAAAACCCTGAGTCATCCTGGGGAGTCAGGGCACAGATTGAGGGACACACCGGGATTGACTGGCACAGTGACAGACCTGGGGGGCTGACAGAGAGAGAGAGAGAGAGAGACAGACAGACAAACAGACCTGGGGGGGGGGTGACAGAGAGAGAGAGGGAGGGGGGCAGACCTGGGGGGGCTGACAGAGAGAGAGAGGGACAGACCTGGGGGGGCTGACAGAGAGAGGGGGACAGACCTGGGGGGCTGACAGAGAGAGGGGGACAGACCTGGGGGGCTGACAGAGAGAGGGGGACAGACCTGGGGGGCTGACAGAGAGAGGGGGGGCTGACAGAGAGAGGGGGACAGACCTGGGGGGTCTGACAGAGCGAGAGAGGGACAGACCTGGGGGGTCTGACAGAGCGAGAGAGGGACAGACCTGGGGGGGCTGACAGAGAGAGGGGGACAGACCTGGGGGGCTGACAGAGAGAGGGGGACAGACCTGGTGGGCTGACAGAGAGAGGGGGACAGACCTGGGGGGCTGACAGAGAGAGGGGGACAGACCTGGGGGGCTGACAGAGAGAGGGGGGCTGACAGAGAGAGGGGGACAGACCTGGGGGGCTGACAGAGAGAGGGGGACAGACCTGGGGGGCAGACAGAGAGAGGGGGACAGACCTGGGGGGCAGAGAGAGGTGGACGGGGCAGTTCACAGGCGTCATGGCGTCTGTGATGCTGAGTCACCGGGTTAGATTTCCGGCGGTCGGCCCCTGCCGGACTGCTCCCTCTCACCCGTTTCCTTTGTCTCCCCCGCAGTGTGGATAACAGCGAATACATGAGGAATGGGGACTTCTTGCCGACGCGCCTTCAGGCCCAGCAGGACGCCGTTAACATCGTGTGTCACTCGAAGACGCGCAGCAACCCCGAGAACAACGTGGGGCTCATCACGTTAGCAAAGTACGTGCGGCGGGGCCCCCGGGGGCTCGCAAATGAACACTTCGATCACGCAGCCCTAAAGCTAGAGACGATCCCCCGACATCCGCGAGACCCGGTGTCGCTGTAGCGGCGGTTTAACCCTGTGAGACCCGGTGTCGTTCTAGCGGCTGTTTAACCCCGTGAGACCCGGTGCCGTTCTAGCGGCCGTTTAACCCCGTGAGACCCGGTGCCGTTCTAGCGGCCGTTTAACCCTGTGAGACCCGGTGCCGTTCTAGCGGCCGTTTAACCCCGTGAGACCCGGTGCCGTTCTAGCGGCCGTTTAACCCCGTGAGACCCGGTGCCGTTCTAGCGGCCGTTTAACCCCGTGAGACCCGGTGCCGTTCTAGCGGCCGTTTAACCCCGTGAGACCCGGTGCCGTTCTAGCGGCCGTTTAAACCCGTGAGACCCGGTGCCGTTCTAGCGGCCGTTTAACCCCGTGAGACCCGGTGCAGTTCTTGCGGCCATTTAACCCCGTGAGACCCGGTGCCGTTCTAGCGGCCGTTTAACCCCGTGAGACCCGGTGCCGTTCTAGCGGCCGTTTAACCCCGTGAGACCCGGTGCCGTTCTAGCGGCCGTTTAACCCCGTGAGACCCGGTGCCGTTCTAGCGGCCGTTTAACCCCGTGAGACCCGGTGCCGTTCTAGCGGCCGTTTAACCCCGTGAGACCCGGTGCCGTTCTAGTGGCCGTTTAACTCATTTTAAGGTTGTAACAGGGCTTTTATAGCTTTGATAAGAAGATTGCAGATATTACACGCTCAGTTGGGGCTGTTTGCGGGGAGTTGTTCCCCGCATATGCTCCCTGTGCTCTTGTCCGCGGGTGCCGTGTAAATGACCGTATGTCTGCTTCCAGTAACTGCGAGGTGCTGACCACGCTGACGCCAGACACCGGCCGGATCCTCTCCAAGCTTCACTCCGTGCAGCCGATTGGCAAGATCAGCTTCTGCACAGGAATCCGCATTGCGCATGTAAGTACCGCGCGGCCTCGGAGCCCCACGGAGTAGCCGTGATCGGGGAATGCCGGCACACGCCATACTTTCCCTAATCTCTGAACGCTCTCGATCCGTGAGTGATTAGACTGTGTCTTGCCGTCTCTAGCTGGCTCTGAAGCATCGGCAGGGCAAGAATCACAAGATGCGGATCATCGCCTTCGTGGGAAGCCCAGTGGAAGACAATGAGAAAGACGTGAGTGGAGACGCCGTTCCTTTTCCGTGCAATAGACCGTCTCCTGCGCCACGGAGGCTGTCGTGAAGGGGCGGCCCTCAAACCTTTCATGCCACATAATGCTTTTTTTTCCCCCCCAGTTGGTAAAAATGGCAAAACGGCTAAAGAAAGAAAAAGTCAGTGTCGACATCATCAACTTCGGAGAGGAGGTACGTGCGATCGCTGGTGATCTGATCGATGCAGCAGGGGGCTCCTTTACGACCCGGTGCGTTAAGAGGAACCCCTGCAGCAGGGTCATGGAGTAACTCGTGCCTCCAATTCCACCCCCCAGGAATCCAACACAGAGAAGCTGACTGCGTTCATAAACACCCTGAACGGGAAGGACGGGACCGGCTCTCACCTCGTGACCGTCCCCCCAGGACCCAGCCTGGCAGACGCCCTCATCAGCTCCCCCATCTTGGCCGGAGAAGGAGGTGCCATGCTCGGCCTGGGAGCCAGTGACTTTGAGTTTGGAGTGGATCCCAGCGCTGATCCAGAGCTGGCTTTGGTGAGTGCTGACTGATCCTGACCTCTCCGTGTCGCCCCCCCTGCACCCGGACTAAACGCTTTCCCACAAAGTCAGCTCTGCCGGGGGCATTCCTTTCCCGTTATGCCCCGAGTAACCGCTGCAGCGTGCTTATAGGGTTTGCAGAATCACTTTGGGCGCGCTTTTGGCTCCTGTGCTGTCGGGGGCCGGCTGGTGCAGTTAAAAGCAGTGGAAGTGGATAGCGACTGCTAAGTAAACATGGTTTTAAGATATAATCCGTTTCTTTTCATGTAAGTAAGGATGGGTTTCTTGAGTAGACGAAAGACATGCCGCTTTCATTCATTGTATTGGAGCAGAGGCAGCCAAAGGGCTACAGGCCATCAGCTTGCCCTTTGCCCTAGCGTGGCTTGGATGGTGAGGGGTATTGATGGGTTCCTTCCCGCTATGTGTCCCCTCAGGCCCTGCGTGTGTCCATGGAGGAGCAGAGACAGCGGCAGGAAGAGGAGGCCAGGAGGGCCGCAGCCGTGTCCGCCGCTGAGGCGGGAATAACTTCTACCGCTGCTGATGGTGAGAAGCTTTGGGCTGGAAACGCCGGCTCCGGGGACGTTTGCCCTGACTTGTGACTTGTGGTTTGCCGTTTGTTTGGTGCCTGCAGATTCGGATGACGCTTTGCTGAAGATGACCATCGGCCAGCAGGAGGGGGGCCGGACCGGCTTGCCAGATTTCAGCAGTATGACAGAGGACGAGCAGATTGCGTACGCCATGCAGATGTCCTTACAGGGGGCCGGTACGGACAGGCTCGTTACTTGCGGTGTTTCTGTGGGCTGGTTAATTGGTTACCCTAAAGCTGGTGGTTTTATTAGATATGCTTTTCCGATCGTTCTGTTGGAATCATCGGGCTCCTCGGTAGGGTAAGGGCTGACTGCCTGGGATTTATTGCCTCCTTCTTTGGGGTCAAATAAAAAGCCCCCCACATACCACTCATGTATTGATCCTAATAATCGCTCCCTGCAGAGTTTGGCCAGGCGGAATCGGGTGACCTGGACAGCAGCGCGGTGATGGACACATCCGAACCGGCCAAGGTGGGGTCAACTAACGCTGCCTACTGTTACGCGTGCCGCCTGCCGCCCGGCGCCCGCTCTGTGCGCTCTCTCCACCTTTATGTCTTCTGTCCGTCTGACTCTCCCCCCTCTCTCTCTCTCCCTCTCGCGGCTGCAGGAGGAGGAAGATTACGATGTGATGCAGGACCCGGAGTTTCTTCAGAGTGTCTTGGAGAACCTGCCTGGTGTGGACCCCAATAACGAGGCCATCCGTAACGCTATGGGGTCATTGGCTTCCCAGGCCTCTAAGGACACAAAGAAAGATAAGAAGGAGGAGGAGAAAAAGTGACAGCCGGCGGCGGGCGCTGACGTACTCGCTCACTATATATACGGGCTCCTAGGTCTAGCATAATGACATTTGTTACTTGCTGTAATTATTAATAAAACCCACTTTATCCCTCTGATCGCTGGATGAATAGTTTAGCCAAACGCTCCTACGCTGCGCCTGCCGTAGATGCCCTCCTGCATGCTGTGACTGGCTGTCCGGGAGGGCGCGCGGCGGCTGGCTGTCCGGGAGGGCGCGCGGCGGCTGGCTGTCCGGGAGGGCCCGCGGCGGCTGGCTGTCCGGGAGGGCCCGCGGCGGCTGGCTGTCCGGGAGGGCCCGCGGCGGCTGGCTGTCCGGGAGGGCGCGCGGCGGCTGGCTGTACGGAAGTATGCTTGCGGCGGCTGGCTGTACGGAAGTATGCTTGCGGCTTCTCGTTCTCTGTGTTTGCAGTTGCCAGCCTGTTGCTGGCAGTGTGCTCGTTGCTCTTGGAAAGATTATTCGGCGATTTTATCGTGTGATGAAATCGGTGTAATAAGCGAAGGAAACGGTAAATAGGATTCAATTTTATTGGGATTGATTGTAACAGAAGTTTGAGATTCGAACGGGGGGGGCCCTGTGTTGTTTGGGAGCGGCCACCCTGGCGCAGGGGGTTTAACGTTGGCAGCGGAGGCTGCAAGCGATGCGGGTTAGTCTGCACTATTGGCAAACGGCTGCCCCTCATAGCATTTCTTTATAATATCCTTGTCGGGACAGACATGCACGGATAGCGGGGGAGCTGCTGGTGTCTACTGTGCACGGTGCCTGTCCGGGGGGCCGCGCGTTTCGCTTCCTCAGGCGCTGAGGCTTATCCTGCCCCCGCTGGGAGCTGGAAGCAAACACAGCAGGAATTAGCAGCAATACGTAGACGGCGGGGCCACAGGAACATGTATGTGACGTGTCTGCTTCAGGGCGGGAGGACACTTACGTGGAGAAGTAGTTAGTAGGTAGGTGGGCTTGTTGTTGCAGAGCAGAGTCACCAGGCTGCCCAGCGTCCCCACGGCCACGACCTGCACGTCCAGGGACAGGCCCAGCGTCACGTTCCTCTGCAGAGAGAGAGTCCATGGGTCACAATGCCAGCACCCCGTAAATGCCCCCGCGTCGCATGATATGGACCACTGTTTACCAGCACTGCCTGGAAGTACATCTCAAGGTCCTGGCAAGACGGGAGGGCATCGGTGGCATCCATCCGGCGGGCGACACATCCCTCGGGTTGTCCGTGGTAAACCATCAGATGCTAGGGGTCAAAAGATGGAGGGTCATTGGCTGTGTCTGCGTGTGTTGCCCCCCCCCCCCGTCTGTCACCAGAGATGTCCCCGGACCTCCAGTCTGACGCAGAGTAAAGCCGAGTAAACGTTCCGCTGCCTTCATACCCCCGGCAGCCCTTATGCTCACGTTTTTAAGGTCGCAGGTGATTCCTGGAGTGGATCCCTGATCAGTGAGATCGCTGAGGGCCAGCAGCAGCGACGCTTCGTTCTGGACGTTGAGCTGTGGTGGCAGGTACCCGGACGTGTCTCTCTGCTCGGACACAGGAGGGTTAAACAGCGGTAAGTGCAACCTCGAATCATTTCGGGGGTAATAATCAAATAAATGCTTTTCTTCCCATTTCTCACGATTACCAGATCACGCGTGTGTCTGTATATGTCCGTGTGCGCACACACAGTCCGCGGGTAATGGGGCAGTTTCAGTCCTGTGGGCTCTTCCCTTTATTTCTTTCTTAAAAGTGAAGCCGTTTGTGACACGTGATCAGCGGGACATGTAACCCACCCGGCCCCATCTCACCTGATTGCAGGTCGCTCTCCCCAGGTAAGTGGCCAGGAGCACTCCCAGGACACTGATGGCCAGCGCGGCCACGGCTCCCACCGTCATTATGAGCAGCTTTCGGCTGGACGGAGGTGGGGACGGGGGAAAATCCAGGCCAGTCGGGAACGGCTGCGGGGAAACGAGAGCCCGGGGTCAATAATCATCTGCCCTGTGACAGCAGCCCGCTTGTGATCACGCCATGTCTGTGTTTCTTATAGATCAGCTGCCCTGTGATCACGCCATGTCTGTGTTTCTTATAGATCAGCTGCCCTGTGATCACGCCATGTCTGTGTTTCTTATAGATTGGGTGCCCTGTGATCACGCCATGTCTGTGTTTCTTATAGATCAGCAGCCCTGTGATCACGCCATGTCTGTGTTTCTTATAGATCAGCTGCCCTGTGATCACGCCATGTCTGTGTTTCTTATAGATCGGGTGCCCTGTGATCACGCCGTGTCTGTGTTTCTTATAGATCGGGTGCCCTGTGATCACGCCATGTCTGTGTTTCTTATAGATCAGCTGCCCTGTGATCACGCCATGTCTGTGTTTCTTATAGATTGGGTGCCCTGTGATCACGCCGTGTCTGTGTTTCTTATAGATCAGCTGCCCTGTGATCACGCCATGTCTGTGTTTCTTATAGATCAGCTGCCCTGTGATCACGCCATGTCTGTGTTTCTTATAGATCAGCTGCCCTGTGATCACGCCATGTCTGTGTTTCTTATAGATTGGGTGCCCTGTGATCACGCCGTGTCTGTGTTTCTTATAGATTGGGTGCCCTGTGATCACGCCATGTCTGTGTTTCTTATAGATCGGGTGCCCTGTGATCACGCCATGTCTGTGTTTCTTATAGATCAGCAGCCCTGTGATCACGCCATGTCTGTGTTTCTTATAGATTGGGTGCCCTGTGATCACGCCATGTCTGTGTTTCTTATAGATCAGCAGCCCTGTGATCACGCCATGTCTGTGTTTCTTATAGATTGGGTGCCCTGTGATCACGCCGTGTCTGTGTTTCTTATAGATCGGGTGCCCTGTGATCACGCCATGTCTGTGTTTCTTATAGATCAGCAGCCCTGTGATCACGCCATGTCTGTGTTTCTTATAGATCGGGTGCCCTGTGATCACGCCATGTCTGTGTTTCTTATAGATCAGCTGCCCTGTGATCACGCCATGTCTGTGTTTCTTATAGATCAGCAGCCCTGTGATCACGCCGTGTCTGTGTTTCTTATAGATCAGCTGCCCTGTGATCACGCCATGTCTGTGTTTCTTATAGATCGGGTGCCCTGTGATCACGCCATGTCTGTGTTTCTTATAGATCAGCTGCCCTGTGATCACGCCATGTCTGTGTTTCTTATAGATCAGCTGCCCTGTGATCACGCCGTGTCTGTGTTTCTTATAGATCAGCAGCCCTGTGATCACGCCATGTCTGTGTTTCTTATAGATTGGGTGCCCTGTGATCACGCCGTGTCTGTGTTTCTTATAGATCAGCTGCCCTGTGATCACGCCATGTCTGTGTTTCTTATAGATCAGCTGCCCTGTGATCACGCCATGTCTGTGTTTCTTATAGATCAGCTGCCCTGTGATCACGCCATGTCTGTGTTTCTTATAGATCAGCAGCCCTGTGATCACGCCATGTCTGTGTTTCTTATAGATCGGGTGCCCTGTGATCACGCCATGTCTGTGTTTCTTATAGATCGGGTGCCCTGTGATCACGCCATGTCTGTGTTTCTTATAGATTGGGTGCCCTGTGATCACGCCATGTCTGTGTTTCTTATAGATCGGGTGCCCTGTGATCACGCCATGTCTGTGTTTCTTATAGATCGGGTGCCCTGTGATCACGCCATGTCTGTGTTTCTTATAGATCGGGTGCCCTGTGATCACGCCATGTCTGTGTTTCTTATAGATTGGGTGCCCTGTGATCACGCCATGTCTGTGTTTCTTATAGATTGGGTGCCCTGTGATCACGCCATGTCTGTGTTTCTTATAGATCGGGTGCCCTGTGATCACGCCATGTCTGTGTTTCTTATAGATTGGGTGCCCTGTGATCACGCCATGTCTGTGTTTCTTATAGATCAGCTGCCCTGTGATCACGCCGTGTCTGTGTTTCTTATAGATTGGGTGCCCTGTGATCACGCCATGTCTGTGTTTCTTATAGATCAGCTGCCCTGTGATCACGCCATGTCTGTGTTTCTTATAGATCAGCTGCCCTGTGATCACGCCGTGTCTGTGTTTCTTATAGATCGGGTGCCCTGTGATCACGCCATGTCTGTGTTTCTTATAGATTGGGTGCCCTGTGATCACGCCATGTCTGTGTTTCTTATAGATCAGCTGCCCTGTGATCACGCCGTGTCTGTGTTTCTTATAGATCGGGTGCCCTGTGATCACGCCATGTCTGTGTTTCTTATAGATCAGCTGCCCTGTGATCACGCCATGTCTGTGTTTCTTATAGATCAGCTGCCCTGTGATCACGCCGTGTCTGTGTTTCTTATAGATCGGGTGCCCTGTGATCACGCCATGTCTGTGTTTCTTATAGATTGGGTGCCCTGTGATCACGCCATGTCTGTGTTTCTTATAGATCGGGTGCCCTGTGATCACGCCATGTCTGTGTTTCTTATAGATCGGGTGCCCTGTGATCACGCCATGTCTGTGTTTCTTATAGATTGGGTGCCCTGCGGGGGGCTCCTGCTGTTCCTGTCTGCCCTGTGGATTTCTGATGTGGTCTGTGAGTTATGCAACAGGATTGTGGCCCCCTGGACAGGGTTTCTTCCCAATAAACTGTCCTCAGTTTCTATTTTAACAATGATTAAGGTGGGTGCGCAGGGTGCATTGCTTGTGTACACATCATGCGCAAAGGTCACTTGCATTTCTCCTGAAATAAGCCCACCTATGTATGGTTTCCAGCACTGAATTGGTTAAGCTGCCTACATGAATGGGGGCTGTGGGTGATGGGTACCTTTCGGTTACTTACATAGGGTGGGCTCTTCAGGTGCGCACTGGCTGGCCAGGACTCGGTGGTCTTGTCTTCAGCAGACATGCCAGTTTCTTGGATGGTAGTATGTGTGCTGCGGGTGAGCCTGCAGGATCTAAGATCTGCTGGGCAGAGGGTGGAGGCTTTATGCAGTAACACCCACCCACCCTTACCACATTGTTAACCAATCAATAGCCAGAAACCTGATGCGGGAGCGGGGCCGTCACTACCTGCAGTACTGAGGAGAGGTGTGAGACACGGAGTGGGCATGTGTCGGGGCGTCGGATGGGACTCTCCGGAGTGGGAATGTGTTGGGGCGTCGGATGGGACTCTCCGGAGTGGGCATGTGTTGGGGCGTCGGATGGGACTCTCGGGAGTGGGAATGTGTTGGGGCGTCGGATGGGACTCTCCGGAGTGGGAATGTGTTGGGGCCCCGGGTGGGACTCTCCGGAGTGGGCGTGTGTTGGGGCGTCGTATGGGACTCTCGGGAGTGGGAATGTGTTGGGGCGTCGGATGGGACTCTCGGGAGTGGGAATGTGTTGGGGCGTCGGATGGGACTCTCGGGAGTGGGAATGTGTTGGGGCGTCGGATGGGACTCTCCGGAGTGGGAATGTGTTGGGGCGTCGGATGGGACTCTCCGGAGTGGGCATGTGTTGGGGTTGTCGGATGGGACTCTCGGGAGTGGGAATGTGTTGGGGCCCCGGGTGGGACTCTCCGGAGTGGGCATGTGTTGGGGCGTCGGATGGGACTCTCGGGAGTGGGAATGTGTTGGGGCGTCGGATGGGACTCTCCGGAGTGGGAATGTGTTGGGGCGTCGGATGGGACTCTCGGGAGTGGGAATGTGTTGGGGCGTCGGATGGGACTCTCCCGAGTGGGAATGTGTTGGGGCGTCGGATGGGACTCTCCCGAGTGGGAATGTGTTGGGGCGCTGGATGGCGAGTGGGAGAGTGTGTTGGGGTGCTGGATGGCGAGTGTCTTGGGGTGCTGGATGGCAAGTGGGAGAGCGTGTTGGGGTGCTGGATGGCGAGTGGGCGAGCTTGTTGGGGTGCTGGATGGTGTGTTGGGGTGCTGGATGGCGAGTGGGCGAGCTTGTTGGGGTGCTGGATGGCGAGTGGGCGAGCTTGTTGGGGTGCTGGATGGTGTGTTGGGGTGCTGGATGGCGAGTGGGCGAGCTTGTTGGGGTGCTGGATGGTGTGTTGGGGTGCTGGAGGGCGAGTGCGTTGGGGTGCTGGATGGCGAGTGTGTTGGGGTGCTGGATGGCGAGTGGGCGAGCGCATTGGGGTGCTGGGTGGCGAGTGGCCGAGGGCGTTGGGGTGCTGGGTGGCGAGTGGGCGAGCTGGATGGCAAGCGTGTTGGGGTGCTGGATGGCGAGCGGGAATGCAGTGTTCTCCCACCGTTCCCGCGGAGCACAGAGGCGGGTGTGTTTTGCGCTCGCTCCCCTCTCTCGGGGGGGGGGAAATCACGTTGCCGGTGTGGATAATGGGGGCGCAGGCCGTGCCAAGAGCCGGATACCTGAGCCCTGGGAACAGGAGGTCTCTGTTATGTAGAGCGATGAATGGCTCTCCACATTCTCCACATCCCCCAAAATGCCCCGCTCCATTTACCCCCCCCAGGGGCAGGTATCTGAGCTGTCTGGCACCTGCAGACTGTGAGAGGCATTGTTCTGTTCTGTCCCTGGGGCCGATTAGAGACACAAGGACTCTTTTTGTTCCATATCTTTATTGGAAGACCCAGAGAAAAGTGCGCTGATACCAAAAACGGCGGCCGCTCCATCCATTCACTCCTTTAACTGTGAAGCAACCTTTCTTAGGGTTGTGGATGCAGGGAATAGCTTGCCAGCACAGATGGTGGAGCTGAGATTACTGGACCTGCCCTAAAATCGGCCGGATCCCTACATGGGACACGCGTGTGTCCTGAAGCAGCCTACCGCTGAGGAGCGTGACTTCACGCTATGGCCGCCAGACGCGTGATTATTCAAGGACTGGCCTGTCAAGCAGAGTCTCAAAGTATGGAAGCTACTTGTTTGTTCCTGGCCTTCAGGGCCACAGCAGGGAGGAAAAAGGGCCGCTAAACGGTGTACATTCTGTCACGCCACGGCTCTGCCTCGCAGGCTACTTCACGGTAAGAGGCAGCTTGGCACCTGTCTGTCAGTCATTTGTCCAGGTTGTTCCGAGGGCCATCGCTGACACGGCATAACCTCTTACATGGACACGCAGAAAGCTCCCTTTACATGTATGTGATGTAGCCCCCTTTACATGTATGTGATGTAGCCCCCCATTTTCTTCAGCTTGATTCATGCCACCCATTGGCTGCTTGGCGAGAACGGTCAGACCACAGGTGCTTCCACCAGGTAAGCAGTTTAAATATTTTTAACCCTTTGACAAGATGCATAGTAAAGTATTCACGGGGTATTTAACACGCATCCTGAACGGTCCCTTTAACGCCTGATTCACAGCTCTGTGCGCTGTGCTTAATTTAAGGTTTTGTTTGTTTCGTTTGTCAATAAAGTTGCAAGAGTCAGGGCCTATAGGCGGGCTCTGTTGAAGCAGAGTACTTGGCCAATTAGAGTTCGGTACAGAAGACTGACGTGCCTCTACAGCCATTGCGTTCCCAGTGGCAAACGTTCAGCCAATAGAATTGCGCACAATGAACCAGGCCCGTCATCCTGTTAACTGATGCAATTTCCTTAGCGCGCCCAATACAATGGGCGGGACTCGGTCCGATTGACGTGGAAAGAGCAAATGAGGTAAGCAAAAGAAAACGCGAGAGGCGTACCGTTCTACGAGTGATGGGAGAGGCAGCCAATTGATGGTCGGTGCCGCCCGGGGCGATCTCGGGAGGCAGGGGTTGCAGACTGGGGTCAGAGGAAGCCAAAGAGTTATCCCGCGGGTGACCGCGAATGGGTTTGCGAGATCGCGAGTTTAACGACAGACCAACTGACTGAGTGAGCAGTGCAGGAAACCCCCGGAAACCTGACCGACTTACCGGAAACGGCCGCCTGAGGTAAACCTATAGCTGGAAGTTTCAAGTGGGCAGGCCTCGTAGTGGGAGTAGCCCAGTTGAGGAGAATAGGAGAGATGGAAGGACCGCGGGGGCGGGGACATAGTAAGGTGTGTGTGTGGGGGGGTGGAGTGCAAGGATATAGCGGGGAGACTTGGGGTTCTTAGGGGAGGGGGTCTGCATAAGAAGGGGACATTGTAAAGGATGTGGTTACCTCAGGTGCAGGGGGGGTTAGGGGAAACCCTGAGGGAGGGGTTATAATACGAGGGTGACATGTTAAAGATAGGGTTACAGGGACAAATATAGTGGCATATTATGGCCTGGGGGCAGCAGCCCCCTTTCTACAAATGGGGGTGTGTGTGATTATCCTGTCAGACAATTATGCCCTCTTTGCTACTCCTGTCCCGCTTCTCGGGGCCTAGGTAGGGCCTCCCCAGCTGCCTATTAATGTTATGGCGGCAGCTCAGCCACCGTAGGTCCGTGTGTTACATCCGCTGTGTGCCTTTTAATGATGGCAGCCGGGGGGGGCACTGCAGCCCCAAAGGTAAATATGCAGCTGGGAGGTTACCTACAAAATGTAGGGGGCGAAGGAAGTGTAGGGTGTCCCCCAACCCTTTGGGGGCAGGGTTATGGTGAAGGGAACCTAAAGGGGGCGGGGCTTTAGCTTTGTTAATTACTGTGTATATGCCTGTATTAGGCTGCGTAGCGCTCTATTAGCGCCGCAAGCACTGTTTGGGGGTCAGTCGTTTGTGCCGGTGAGGGGATGGCTGAGGTTAGTTAGTTGTGAGGTCCCCCCATCGGTGCACGGTGAGGGGGCCCTGTCTCCGGCTTTAGGATCCTGCTCTCTCCTCTTCGTTCTATCTGAAGAAAAGACCTCCGAGGTCCTGAAAGCCTTATTAATATGCCAGCTGCCATTTATTTTTTGGAGCTCTAGGGCTGGACCCTATTTCTAGACTAAGAGACTGTAAGGGTGGTGAGTGCCGCACCCCCCGCAGGAACATAAATGGCTGCCCGCCTGCGTGTGTGCGTGGGGGGCCGCTGCCACAAGGAAAGCTGTTCTCCTGTCCGATGAAATGTATTCATGCCATCTCTCCTGTAGTGGAATAACCTCCCCTGCCTGGGAGCTGATGCTTAGTATCCGTTTCACAGGCAGGGGCTTATCCTTCTGATATGTTAGTGTGTGAGGAGCTGCCTGGGCCCTGTGGGGCCCCATCTGTTGCTGGATTAGTGTGGACTATCATGCCTTTTGATGTAGGGCAGGAACATTGGCGTCGCCTGTCTGTCTTTTGGGGGGGGGGGTTGTTGCCTCTTAAAGCTTGTAATTGCCCCCTGACAGTGGGAATGTACTGCCCCTCCCTCCAGATAACCCTCCTCCCTTACAATGCATTTGCTAATGAGCTGTTTTGTGTAAATAAAGAGTGGACTTGATGGGCAGGTCTGTACCACTTTAGTCTGGGGGGGGGGGCTGAGCTCAGCATAATAATAGATATGACTTTAGAGAGAGTCCCCAGAGCTTGCAATCTATTATACTTCACTTAGACCATAGAGCAGTCGTGTTCACCAGATGGTAACAGTAATGGTTATTCTCTCTCGTTTGCTTTCTTCACACACAAGCTGTTCTAGCCGTCTGCTCACTTCCTGCCTCCAGCAGCTGCGGAGTTAAAGCTGCACTCCAAGCCTGGCTTCCCAGCATGCACTGCAGGATCAGAATGTTTTTCTGTGGCTGCTCTGACCCTGTGATGTCACGGTCACATGACACTGGCTGCTGTTTAACCAGGCCCTCTCTTTTGGCTTCTTTGCATGAAACCTGAGCAGTTCCTGGTACAGGTTGGCGTTGTGGAGGCCTAGTAAGGCCTACTGATCAGGCTGCAGCCCCGGCAGGGCCTACTGATCAGGCTGCAGCCCCGGCAAGTGGCTACTGACTGAACAGACTGCCTCCCTGCAGCCCCAGCAAGCGGCTAGCTCCGCAGACTTCCTTCCCGGGCCGGAAGGGCATCCTGAGCATCTCAGAAGACACATGGAGTAGCCTGGAGACATCTCCGTGTATTAACCCTCGCCTGCCCAGGCACTCCCTCTCGCTGGGGCTTTAACGCTTGGCTGATCTCTTGCAGCTTTTTGCATTCCTTGACGCTGCCGAACACCGCATACCCACCTTATCGGCTGCTGCCCGCTGAGTCTGGGGATTGCTGCGGGGGCCCCGCTCTGATAGCTAACAAGCAGCCGAGGGCCCGGTGCGTTTTCTTCTCAAGCTGCGGAGGTTTATGAACGCTTTGAACAAGAGCAGAGGTAACTAACGCATTGCAGCACCTGGCGCTGAAAGGGTGCTGTGATGCTGAGCGCAGTGTGTGATGTTGGACGTGGCCCTGCGTGCAGCCGGGTAACAGACTTTCCTCCGGGGAAGAATGCGTCTGATACCGTGGGCAGTCACAGAGCGGCTGTGCTTAACGTGTACGTTTCCGCCCTAGGAGACCCCACATGCCCCCCTCTGCTGGTTAGATAAGCGGCGCTTCTCTGAATCTGGTTTAGTGCCAAAGTATGATGCCCCCTCCCCCAAGCAGGCACTCACGGCTAGCAGCTTTTGTGCCTTCCTTACCACCCCGGCGCGACAGATGTTTGGGTCTGCAGGACGAGGCAAAATGTGTAGATCCTGTTGCACAGGGGGAGGGGGTCGGCGTCACTTCTGTCTCATGCGCTCTGGAGCGAGCTACATGGCCGTGTCTCTCGAAATTGATATAAAGGGAGCCGGGTTGAAGGAGAATCTTGCCTTTGCCGCCAGGCGGTCACGCTCTCCACGTGGCGTGGTGGAAGGGTTAATGGGACATTGTTGTGCTGTGAGTGTAGGGCAGTAAGGAGCGAGGCCGCTGGATTCAGACCGCGGAGGGTTTTTTATTATTATTCCTGTTAGTGGATCGGGGTATCGTTTCTTTAATTACCGGGGGCCTCGAGGTTAAGTTCTGGTAACGAGACGTTTCTGATCGTTTACATGGGGGCTTGGCCAATAACCGTATAGATTTATACGCGTTACCAGGTTATGTGACCTGTGTTCTTCTGTGTCTTCTCCCCTAGGCGCTGTTGTGTTGGTCACCATGGGCGATATGAAAACCCCTGACTTCGATGATCTCTTGGCTGCTTTTGACATACCTGACATGGATGCGAACGAGGCCATCCACTCCGGGCCCGAGGACGATGACGACGACAACGAACAAGCCAAGCCGCAAGTGGGAGATACGGCGAGCGCCGAGCACGGGCTCCCCCATGCAGACATCACGGCTGTCAGCGTCATAGTCAAGAACACCGTATGTCCGGAGCAAGTGGACCCGCTGGACGTTATTCACAGCAAGGAACTCCCAGGCCTGGGTGCTCGGCTCCTGCACAATGGATTCAGTGGCCCAGATGTCATTAGATCCTCCATACAACGGCCTGTGGAATCTGCCCCTGCGGCTTCCAGCGTAGGGGAGAGCTGGGCGCACAGGGGGAAAGGAGTGAAGCCCATAGACCTTTTTACGGACTTTGCTTCGGTGGAAAATCCCATTGATAGTCACGCTTCAGACCTGATCGACAGATCCCGTGATCTTAAGCCAAAGGAGAGGCCGGTGTTTGAGTCACCTGACCCTGGACTGTGTCGCTCTCCTGTTGAACCCGCAGCAGAAGGCACCCACAATCTCATTAGGAGCAGTCCCCAAACCTTTTCTGTCGGCAAGGTCACTGCAGAGAATGCTTCTCTAGGGCTGTGCCTGGGACCCCCCACCATCAAGGAGGAGCCCAATGATCAGACAATGGGGGGCTCATGTCTTCAAATGGGGCTGGAGCCAAAGGCCTCTCCGTTGGAGCACCTAAAGTCTGTCACCGTTCACTACCCTAAGGCTGACTCTCCCATTCCGCCCTGGACAGGAGCAGGTCCGAAACTTGAGAGCGGCGCAACCGATGCCATTGAAAAGAGGAGTCCTCCGAGGTACTCGGAGGATGACTTCCTCAAGGGTCCTGTAGACCCTGAGCCAGCTGAGGACCTCCCAGATGCCCCACCAGAACTGAAAAGCAGTCCTCCAATATCTATGGCAGCTTTAAAGGAGGAGCCGTGTTGGAGCCCGAAAAGTTTGTCCAGCGACGGCGAGGATGAAGACGGCATCAGCTCCCCTTCTTCAAGCTCGTCAAGGCCACTCAAAGTCCGCATCAAGACCGTGAAGACGCAGTCAGGGAGCATCACGCGAACGGTCACCAGGGTCTCCTCGGATTCAGATACCGCCGCGTCAATGCAGGTAACGGAAGCATCGTCTCAGGAGCCGGTGTCTGAATCCCCCCAGGAGAAAGTCACAGACGCAAAGGAAGACGTCGCGCAGGCACCTTCACGGGACAAATATGACGTTTCCAGCCCAACCAGGGCGGAAGCATCTCAAGTGGTGAAAGTGCAGCTTGGTAACGGGGTGAAACTGAAGGGCTCCGTTCTGCCCATCTCCACCATTCAGAACGCCAGCAGTGTAATGCTGATGGCGGCCAGCGTGGCCCAGCAGAAAGCGGTCGTCATGCCTTCCAAGGCCAGCAAGGTTGTGACCAAGAACATTATTCACTTGGTGCAGCAGCCGCTGGCCAACGCTTCCCCTCTGAGTAATTTCAGTGTGGGCAACCAGGTGTCGCCCTGCTCTTCCATCACAACCACAGCCAGCCCGCAGCGCAATGCCACCGTCGTGATGGTGCAGTCCCAGAAGGCATCTCCTGCGGTCGCCGGCACGGTCATCTCCAGGACGCAATCCAGTCTCGTGGAAACCTTTAACAAAATCCTGAACAGCAAGAATCTGCTGCCGACGTACAAGCCGAACCTCAGCCCCCCGGCAGAGTCCAGTCTCAGCCTCCCGGTGTTTGGCTTCCGCTGCCTGGAGTGTGGCGACTCTTTTGCTCTGGAGAAGAGCTTGGCCAGACACTATGACCGGAGGAGCATGAGGATAGAGGTGACCTGTAACCACTGTACCAAGCGCCTGGTGTTTTTCAACAAATGCAGCTTGCTTCTTCATGCGCGGAAGCACAAGGATAACGGCCTGGTAATGCAATGCTCGCATCTGGTCATGAGGCCCATCGCCCTGGAGCAGATGATCGGACAGCCTGACGTTACACCTCTGGTTTCGGTCACCGTCGTGACCCCAGGCAAAGCTGCCACCCCAAGCCCCTCGCAAGATGCAGCAAGCGGGGACGTCGTGCCGGGCGGCTCTGACCAGTCCATCTACTCCACGTTTAGGTGTTTGGAGTGCAAGGAGCAGTGTAAGAACAAGGCAGGGCTGGCCGTGCACTTCCAGCAGCCGGGGTCGGGCGCCGCGTCAGGCAGCACGGTGAGTGGAGTCTTCTGCCAACGCGTTCTGTCCGTGTTCTTTCCGTGTGCGTGTGTGCTAGCTGCTCTTGTACCGGCAGAGCATGCTACGGAAATCTAGATGTTGCGCCACAAAACCTTGGCGTGATTGTTGCCGTGTTTTGCAGGTTTGCTCTCTCTGCCCCATGATCATGCCCAACCGCTGCAGCTTTGAAGCTCACCAGCGAATGCACAAGCTGAGCCCGCCTCACGTGTGCCCCGAGTGCGGCGGCAACTTCCGCATCGAAAACTTCCAGACTCACCTGAAAGACACCTGTCTGCACTTTTCCCGCAGGATCGGATACAAGTATGGCCTGCGCATGTTTCTGTTGGATACGTTGGCGTTCTGGGTTTGCTTTCGCTTCTTCTTCTTATTATTATTATTATTATTATTCTTTTGGGGAGGTCTGAGATGGCGTGTTTGGAGCTGAAGGCGAAGTCTGTTATACGAGCTCTCTGCACACACAATATTGCGGTAGTGAAGGATAAGCGGCGGCGTGCGGGTGCGGGGCTATGCTGCGGCCTAAACATGCGACTCTCCTTCCAGGTGCCAGAGCTGCGCGGTGGTTTTTGGTGGGGTGAATTCCATCAAGTCTCACATCCAGACATCCCACTGCGAGGTCTTTCACAAGTGCCCCATCTGTCCCATGGCATTTAAATCGGCGCCCAGCGCGCATGCCCACATATATACCCAGCACCCAGGATTCAGCAGCCAGCAGGCCAAGTAAGTGTCACGCTTTGAGTGTAAGCGGAGTGACCCCGACCTGAGCGTTTGTGGGATGCGAAGACGTCGTTCACCGTTATTTCCCGATTTATCTTTTCATCAGGATGATTTATAAATGTGCGATGTGCGACACGGTCTTCACCCACAAGCCTCTTCTCTGCTCCCACCTGGACCACTCGCATTTCGACCAGCAGTTGGGCAATCAGAGGGTCAGCGTGTTTAAGTGCCCGGAGTGTCCGCTTTTGTTCGCCCAGAAACGGACCATGTTGGAACATCTGAAGGTAACGTTTTTGGATGTAGTGCCTGATGTGGTGGCTCTGCATGTGTTCCCTGCTGGGGTCTCGCACTGTATTCAGACTTTGACGCCCCCATTTTGTTTTTGGCCGTGTGTGGAGCTCACTTTCTCTATTGCAGACCACCCATAACAGCCATGTGAAGGAGGACCCTCCTCAGACCCCGGAGCCCCTCACACCTAAACCAGAACCCATGGAGATCCCTGTGACCAAGCAGCCAGAGCCTGAGTTAGAACCGGAGCAGGAGGCTGAGGAGTCGTCGTCGTCTGACCCACCGAGCTCTCCTGAGGTGCGTAAGAAAGGAAAGCCGAAAGAGGCCCGAAAGCCCGAGGGGCCGCGGCAAAGGAGCAACTGCTGGACCTGTGGGATCTGCCACTCGTGGTTCCCTGAGAGGGACGAGTACGTTGTTCATATGAAAAAGGAGCATGGGAAGGTGAGTGAGGCAAAGGGACACAGTGTGTGTGATGGGGGTTCTGGGGTTAATACCGTATATGCTGAAGGGCACTGCGAATATAACCGTGTGTAAGCATAGGCTGCGTGCGCTCCTTGGTTGATGCTTGGATGGAGTGGGGCAGCAGGATGCGTGTTCCACCTGGGTTATGTCTGTGAGGAGCGGGGCAGCAGGGTGTGTGTTCCACCTGGGTTATGTCTGTGAGGAGCGGGGCAGTAGGGTGCGCCCCCCCGGGTTATGTCTGTGAGGAGCGGGGCAGTAGGGTGCGCCCCCCCGGGTTATGTCTGTGAGGAGCGGGCCAGTAGGGTGCGCCCCCCCGGGTTATGTCTGTGAGGAGCGGGGCAGTAGGGTGCGCCCCCCCGGGTTATGTCTGTGAGGAGCGGGGCAGTAGGGTGTGTCTTCCCCCTGGGTTATGTCTGTGTGGAGCGGGGCAGTAGGGTGCGCCCCCCCGGGTTATGTCTGTGTGGAGCGGGGCAGTAGGGTGCGCCCCCCCGGGTTATGTCTGTGAGGAGGGGGGCAGTAGGGTGGGCTCCCCGGGTTATGTCTGTGAGGAGCGGGGCAGTAGGGTGCGTGCGCTCCCCGGGTTATGTCTGTGAGGAGCGGGGCAGTAGGGTGCGTGCGCTCCCCGGGTTATGTCTGTGAGGAGCGGGGCAGTAGGGTGCGCCCCCCCGGGTTATGTCTGTGTGGAGCGGGGCAGTAGGGTGCGCTCCCCGGGTTATGTCTGTGAGGAGCGGGGCAGTAGGGTGCGCTCCCCGGGTTATGTCTGTGAGGAGCGGGGCAGTAGGGTGGGCTCCCTGGGTTATGTCTGAGGAGCGGGGCAGTAGGGTGCGCTCCCCGGGTTATGTCTGTGAGGAGCGGGGCAGTAGGGTGCGCCCCCCCGGGTTATGTCTATGAGGAGCGGGGCAGTAGGGTGCGCTCCCCGGGTTATGTCTGTGAGGAGCGGGGCAGTAGGGTGCGCTCCCCGGGTTATGTCTGTGAGGAGCGGGGCAGTAGGGTGCGTGTTCCCCCTGGGTTATGTCTGTGAGGAGCGGGGCAGTAGGGTGCGTGCGCTCCCCGGGTTATGTCTGTGAGGAGCGGGGCAGTAGGGTGCGTGCGCTCCCCGGGATATGTCTGTGAGGAGCGGGGCAGTAGGGTGCGTGTTCCCCCTGGGTTATGTCTGTGAGGAGCGGGGCAGTAGGGTGCGTGTTCCCCCTGGGTTATGTCTGTGAGGAGCGGGGCGGTAGGGTGCGCTCCCCGGGTTATGTCTGTGAGGAGCGGGGCAGTAGGGTGCGCTCCCCGGGTTATGTCTGTGAGGAGCGGGGCAGTAGGGTGCGTGTTCCCCCTGGGTTATGTCTGTGTGGAGCGGGGCAGTAGGGTGCGCTCCCCGGGTTATGTCTGTGAGGAGCGGGGCAGTAGGGTGCGCTCCCCGGGTTATGTCTGTGAGGAGCGGGGCAGTAGGGTGCGCTCGCCGGGTTATGTCTGTGAGGAGCGGGGCAGTAGGGTGCGCTCCCCAGGTTATGTCTGTGAGGAGCGGGGCAGTAGGGTGCGTGTTCCCCCTGGGTTATGTCTGTGAGGAGCGGGGCAGTAGGGTGCGTGTTCCCCCTGGGTTATGTCTGTGAGGAGCGGGGCAGTAGGGTGCGTGTTCCCCCTGGGTTATGTCTGTGTGGAGCGGGGCAGTAGGGTGCGCTCCCCGGGTTATGTCTGTGAGGAGCGGGGCAGTAGGGTGCGTGCGCTCCCCGGGTTATGTCTGTGTGGAGCGGGGCAGTAGGGTGCGTGTTCCCCCTGGGTTATGTCTGTGAGGAGCGGGGCAGTAGGGTGCGCTCCCCGGGTTATGTCTGTGTGGAGCGGGGCAGTAGGGTGCGTGGGGGAGAGCGCTCCCTGCTGTTTTGTGTCTCTGACTGTCTCTCTCTTTTCAGTCGGTGAAGAAGTTTCCGTGCCGTCTCTGTGAACGCTCCTTTTGCTCGGCTCCCAGTCTGCGGAGGCACGTTCGTGTGAATCACGAGGGCATTAAGCGGGTTTATCCGTGCCGGTTAGTAACTCGTGGCCAGAATGTCTGCATGCGCTGCCTTAATGGGTTCCCGGTAGCTGTGAATCTATAATGCCTCTTACCCCATAGTTACGGACGTGCTGTACCTAGAGCGGGGGCCGCGCTGTACCTAGAGCGGGGGCCGCGCTGTACCTAGAGCGGGGGCCGCGCTGTACCTAGAGCGGGGGCCGCGCTGTACCTAGAGCGGGGGCCGCGCTGTACCTAGAGCGGGGGCCGCGCTGTACCTAGAGCGGGGGCCGCGCTGTACCTAGAGGGGGGGGCCGCGCTGTACCTAGAGGGGGGGCCGCGCTGTACCTAGAGGGGGGGCCGCGCTGTACCTAGAGGGGGGGCCGCGCTGTACCTAGAGGGGGGGCCGCGCTGTACCTAGAGGGGGGCCGCGCGTTCCTGGCTACGGCCTGGCTAGGCTATCGTGCTTTCGAAAAAACTCGTAGCTGAGTTGCGGTGAAATTGATGTCCTCGGTGGAAGCGCAGCCCCTCTCTGATAATCTGACCCACCCCCTCTGGTTGGCAGGTACTGTACGGAGGGGAAGCGGACTTTTAGTAGTCGCCTCATCTTGGAGAAGCACATCCAGGTCAGACACGGGATCAAGGTCACGGACCAGGCTCGGAGTCAGGAGGTTTTAGTGTCTCGGAACGGAACAAAGTCTCAGGTACGAGCTGACAATGTGTGCATTGAGTGTACGCTGAGTGGGGTCTGTGCGCTGGCCGCATCCGGATAAACCGCGTTGGTGTCAGCGCTGAGCGGCCATTGTGTGAGTATATGAATGAATGAGTGAGTGAGTGAACGAAGAAGCGCACAGATTGGGTCTTTTCGGTGTCGAGGCGCAAATAACACAACTTCCAGCTCTGGTCCCATTTAAAGTGTGACGGTTGGATCGCTCTGATTGGATCGCTCTGATTGGATCGCTCTGATTGGATCGCTCTCATTGGATCGCTCTGATTGGATCGCTCTGATTGGATCGCTCTGGGGCAGCTGGTTACTCGCAGGGCTCGTAAGACAGCCGAGGGATTTCACTTCCGTATCTGCTGTTCGTGGGGGGCCCTCCAGTTCAAAAAGTGTTTATGCTTTTCTTGTGTCTCTTCCCAAGGCTTCATCTAAGAAACGGAAACTGTCTTCAGATGATTCCGGCAGCGACGAGCCCAAAAAGCCCAAGCCGGCTCCGCAGAAACACAAGCGATCTTTCCAGTGCCGCGCCTGCGGGTACAAGACTGGCAGCCTGGCAGACTTCCGGCAGCACATCCCGCAGCACTGCACCGACGAGAGCTCCCATCAGTGCAAAGAGTGCGGCGTCTGCTTCACCTCGCAGGGCTCTCTGAACCGCCACCGCTTCATGACCCACAAAATGAAAGGCGTCGCGGAGGAGGAGAACCCGGGACCCCCGTCCAAGGCGGACGAGTCCTCGGAGGGCAAGCTCACTTGTCGGGTGTGCAACAAGAGCTTCGACAGCCAGCTCAACCTGAACACTCATTTCCGCACGCACGGCATGGCCTTCATCAAGCAGCGGCAGACTGTCGGCACCGACAGCTGAGGGGCTCCCCGCGATACCCGTCTGTGCCCCGCGTACAGGCGTGTGGAAGTTCACGGCTCCTCCGCCGGGGGTTGGAAGGTGAAGGCCAGGTGACTCTGGCTGAGGGTCCACGGGATTTGGACGTCTTACTGCTCAGCCGGGATACGGCCCTCCAAGATCATCGCTGCAGAGTAGAGGCGCTGCCTTTTCCACCACAGTAGCCAAAGCCCCGAGGTGCCTTACCACCGGTATCACCGTAACCACCGGTATCACCGTAACCACCGGTATCACCGTAACCACCGGTATCACCGTAACCACCGGTATCACCGTTACTACCTTCTACAAACTCTCCTGCCGCCGGCTCGCCCTTTCCAGTTCCTGTCGCCAGGAGGATTTTTCCGTAGCCAGCCTCTCAATTTGTGGATTTCCTTAAGACATGAGGAAGCGGCGATGGCCCCGGCTGCGTGTTACGTGAGGACGCGGCGATGGCCCCGGCTGCGTGTTACGTGAGGACGCGGCGATGGCCCCGGCTCCGTGTTGCGTGAGGAAGCGGCGATGGCCCCGGCTCCGTGTTGCGTGAGGAAGCGGCGATGGCCCCGGCTGCGTGTTACGTGAGGACGCGGCGATGGCCCCGGCTCCGTGTTACGTGAGGACGCGGCGATGGCCCCGGCTCCGTGTTACGTGAGGACGCGGCGATGGCCCCGGCTGCGTGTTACGTGAGGAGCTCCCGTTACTGGAAGCCGGCAGCCTTGGGTAGATATTGTGACTCCAGCCCGAGGTCACTGTATGAGTTTCACTGGAGGGACGGGGATTGTTGCTGTAACGTTACCACTAAACCCATCCTTTGGACGAATCTTATAAATATATGTAAAGTACGTTTATTATAAATATATATTTTTCTGCACAAGATTTTTAGCGAGACAGACCGGGGTCACTCGTTTTAATTATTAGTTTTTGTTCTCTTTTCTATCGCAAACAAAGCAGAAAAAGCTGTGAAATTGTTGGATACAAACGGGGCCGCCTGCCGCTGCGGGGGCCGCCTGTCGCGTGCCGGATTTACTAAATACAAATCTTTCCTCATAAAACACTCTGCGGCATGAAAGGCTGACCTCGTGTTCTTTCACCCTGCAGACAGGCTGGAGCTGACCCTGTAACATGTGTAGTTAAATGAGTGAGTCGGACACTGTAACATGTATAGTTAAATCAGTGAGCTGACCCCTGTATAATGTTTAGTTAAATTGGCAAGCTGAGCCCCTGTATCATGTATAGTTAAATCAGGGGCCTTTGGAGAACTCTTGCTGTTTTATCCATGCATTATACAGGACCGGCTCAGGCCTCCCTGCAGGGAAATAACCCGTATTGGCCCTTGGTCCTGCGCGGTGAAGTCAGGGAGTAGGACGGTTTCTTAAACCTAAATCTATCTGTGATAAGGGTGCAGTTCCACTGTCTCAGAAACCTTGGCAAGTCTGTGTTTCCATAGCAACGGCCCATAACTATAATTCTGCCCGAAGTTTGTGAATGAGACGAAGTATGGTTTCTGCGGTAACGGGTCGGACCCCCGGGGCTGGGGGCCACGATGTATGATGGGCTGCGACAGCCAGTGTTTAATACAGTATATCGGTGTAAAGTATCACACTGGGACGGCTCCTTTACGGCTGTTTGGCAAACATCACAGCCGAGGCAGGTGCATGCTGGGAAAAGGGAACCCAAGCAGTGTTGTTTTATACAGAGGTAAGGAGTGCTGGGTATATGCAGTGTACATCTAGTACGTGGTGACACATACAGGGCCCGGGGCTGCAGGGCCCGTCCCGTGGGTAGGTAAGGTGTACCCGCTGCACTGCTCCTCCTGGGTGCGCGGGGGCCGTTTGCGGACAGCGTGCGCTCCTTTTTGTACATAGTCGCTTGGCGTTGTGTGCGGTTTGCATTTTTTTTTGTGTTTTTGTGATTTTATTTCTGGAGCTCCTCTCAGCCAATCACGTGTAAAGAAAATAAAGTGCTCCGGCTCTTGCTTTGGCTTTCCTTGCACAGATGCACGCTCGTGTCCCCTCCGGGTCCACGCGCGACGGGGACTGCCCCTCCGGGTCCACGCGCGACGGGGACTGCCCCTCCGGGTCCACGCGCGACGGGGACTGCCCCTCCGGGTCCACGCGCGACGGGGACTGCCCCTCCGGGTCCACGCGCGACGGGGACTGCCCCTCCGGGTCCACGCGCGACGGGGACTGCCCCTCCGGGTCCACGCGCGACGGGGACTGTCCCTCCGGGTACACGTGCGAAAGTTACCAGAGGAGCGTTAAACTATACAGTATACAGGGCTGCCTCAGTGATGTCTAAGAGTGCAAGCTCTGGCCTTAGTGAATAAACCCCATGCTATTCTTTTATCTCCAGAAATCTTTCATAATTCTGCACAGAGACGTGCAAGTAAAGGGAGGTGAGTGCCCTGTGTCGGTGGTGGTGGTGGGGGGGGGTGAGTGCCCTCTGCCGTGGCTGCTCGGAGGGGGGGGGTTGTGAGTGCCCTCTGCTGTTGCTGGTCGGGGGGGTGGTTGTGAGTGCCCTGTGCTGTGGCTGCTCAGGGGTTATGTCATCACTTGCATTTTAACCCTTTTAGTGTGGGGGTGCTGATTCACGTTCCATCCGCCACACACACACACACACACACACACACACACACACACACGTAAGGAGTGCTGCACCTACACACATCTCTCTCTTTATATATCTCTCTATAGGATTCCCAGGAGCCCCGCAGTTAATCGCTCTCTCCAGGTGTGTGGTGTTGTGTTGTGTTGTACAGTGTGTGTGTGTGGGAGGGTGTTGTGTTGTGTTGTACAGCGCCGTGGAAGCTGTGGGTGCCACAAACGGTTATAGTGATTCCCGAGCGGTAGCGCTTTGTGGGGGCCGTGAGACGCGTCCGTGGAGTGGATCGTTTGCTGGTTCAGCCGCCGTGATATCTGCCTCCCGCAGCGCCCGGCCAACTCAGGGCCCGAGGGCAGTTATTACTAATTGGTTTATGTAGCGCCATCATATTCTGCAGCGCTGTACACTTCCCGGTCCTGAAAACAACAGAGAGGGGGGTTCTTTCCCATTGCAGGTTTTACATTATACAGGGGCCGGCTTCCCACTTCAACTATACATCACACAGGGCCGGCTTCCCACTTCAACTATACATCACGCAGGGCCGGCTTCCCACTTCAACTATACATCACACAGGGCTGGCTTCCCACTTCAACTATACATCACGCAGGGCCGGCTTCCCACTTCAACTATACATCACACAGGGCCGGCTTCCCACTTCAACTATACATCACACAGGGCTGGCTTCCCACTTCAACTATACATCACACAGGGCCGGCTTCCCACTTCAACTATACATCGCACAGGGCTGGCTTCCCACTTCAACTATACATCGCACAGGGCTGGCTTCCCACTTCAACTATACATCGGGAAGACTTTTTTCCAATGCTGTCTTGTGTCCCAAGCCCCAGCTTGGCTGGCTGCCCAGTCCCATGTTCGCTGTGGGACACCCAGGGCATTTCCATGCTCTGATCCTGTTGCACGTTCTTGTGGCCAATTCACAAAGGGGTGGAGATTTTGCCTGTTTTTGTGTGTTTTTTTACAGAAATACTTTGTTACATTGAATGGTTTCTTCGGCGTTTGTTGCCGTCCCGATATCCTCATCTAGAAATTCTAAAGACTCCCTGATGGCTTGTTCGCTCCGTTAGTGAGCTTTTTACACAGTGAAGCCAAACCTTTTATTTCCACATAAAGAATGTTCACGTTTCTGTCTGGCATCAAATAAATCATTTATATCATATGGAACTGTATGTCGTGAAAATGCTGACCCCTGCTGGTCACTTGTGCGCATGACAGTCCCATTAACAATATTAAGTTGGAATTTGCTGTACTTTGGCGCCGTCGTGTGGACATACTGTGTAATTACATATCTGCTTTGATGGTGTGACGCTGTGATTTGACATCCTTTGGCGTCATCGTGTGGAGTGAGTGAAGGGCAGTGAGTGTGGCACGCTTAAGATGATGCTGAGTGCGTGTAACAAAATCAACAGGACAACATGAGGGAGCAGAGTTGTGTGAGTGACATCACAATGTTGCAGGTGAGTGTGAGTGAAATATTCTTAATATTTTATGTTGTTTCCTAGCAAATCGAAATGTTTTGGTGAATCAAATTCTTTTAAAGCGTTTTTTCAGCTGGACACCGGCAAGAACAGCTGCTAAATACCACACTATTTCCATTATCTGAATTTTGAGGGATTTCATCCCGTTTTGGGATATATAGCACGACGGCTTATGAGTTGGTAGCTGATATCCTGAAACCACGGCAACGCCGAGCGCAGTATTTAGCAGAGAATTTAGTGCGGGAAGATTGCCAATATTTCCGTCTAGTAATAATATCCATATATTATGGAAATATCGCGTCTTTATTAATTGCCATTACTAGTAACATTAGAACGGACTAGTACATGCCATTTTTGGCTTCAGTATTGCTGAGTACACGTGGTGATGTCATTTTGATGAGTGGGACATGTTTCTGCTCTGTGATGTAATGCTTGTGCTGCATGTCGGTATGAGTTGGAGCCATAACCCTGCGAGTTCTAGCCGTTACCCGATGAATAATAGCCAGATAATGGGATCTTTTCATGTTGAGAAGGTAAATGCACGTTTTCACAATAAATTCTCTCTCCATTACCTTCCGCCGTGATGTAATTTATCGGCTGGATTTTGGGGGGATTTGAAAGAATTTCGGATCAGAGATAAAACATGGAATCACTCTTTGTGTTGTTGTGGCTGCGTTCCTATTAAGTGGAAATGCCCCACAATCTGCATACGTGATACAATATTAATCCCCCATTCATATCCCTAACAGTGTGATTCCTCTTGGTTGAAGAGCCGGTGTGTGGAGTTACTGCTTTCCCATAAAAATGTGTTTAGTGGATGTGATCTCATAAATACATTAAACGTACGCACAGCCGCTATAACACTCGCTAGAGTCACCCAGGATCAAACCAGCATCGCTACGCAGGGCGAGTCAGACAACTACCCATTAGGCCAAGAGAGAGCCGGCTGCTTTTCCTCCCCGTAGATATATGAGGCCGGGCAATGCGTATATGTGAGTCAGGAACAGGCATTAAATAACCGTGGGGACAAATGCCTGCCATCTATCTCGTGGCGTAGAGGTTAGGCGCCTAACCTTTGATCCGAAGGGTTCTGGGTTTGTTTCCCGAGTCAGTATATAGCACTGTAGGCGCTGTATGTGTGATTTAGGTTTTAGAGCTGCGGATGTGAGGATATCTATCACGGACGAGCTGGTTCAGGTTGCTGCTCTTGCGGCTCGGTGCTGGGTGCTTTGCCTGCCATGTAGTTGGTCCCTGGTTCTAATTTTTGTGAGTCCTGGCAAGTGGTTGTGGTGAGAATGTGTGAGTATGATCAGTGGAGTGTGAACGGTGTATGAGTATGATCAGTGGAGTGTGAACGGTGTATGAGTATGATCAGTGGAGTGTGAACGGTGTATGAGTATGATCAGTGGAGTGTGAACGGTGTATGAGTATGATCAGTGGAGTATGATCAGTGGAGTGTGAATGGTGTATGAGTATGATCAGTGGAGTGTGAACGGTGTATGAGTATGATCGGTGGAGTGTGAACGGTGTATGAGTATGATCAGTGGAGTGTGAACGGAGTATGAGTATGATCAGTGGAGTGTGAATGGTGTATGAGTATGATCAGTGGAGTATGATCAGTGGAGTGTGAACGGTGTGTGAGTGTGATCAATGGAGTTTGAACGGTGTATGAGTATGATCGGTGGAGTGTGAAAGGAGTGCGGGGTCAGGACGAATGGGACTTAGAACCAGGAGGCAGAGCACCTAGTTTTTTGTCCCCGATGTAAATATAATTAATGTAAAAATATAACATTCCAGTGTTTATTTAGTTTTATGCAGCAGGTAAGGTGTTTGCAGCAGGAATCAAACCCATGCCCCGCAGCACCGTAGGTATCTCACCTACCCGTTACACCAGCAGGCAGCTTGACTGTGTTCTGTCCCGCGTACATATTATGCCTGACCCCCTAAAACTATAACTATACAGACCACCTTCTTTTTTCAAAATAGTTTTTCAGCCTCCGGCTCCCGTGATGCTTTTTGAGCGGCTTTACTGGCGAGTTTTTTACTTCATCATCCTAGGCGTTGAGGAGGCGTTGAGGAAGCGCAGAGTAACGCGTACAGCACTGTGAGTACCTTACCTTCCAGCTATAGGTGGCAGAGAGAGAGAGACACCTAGAGGAGGCAAAGAGAGAGACACCTAGAGGAGGCAGAGAGAGAGACACCTAGAGGAGGCAGAGAGAGAGACACCTAGAGGAGGCAGAGAGAGAGACAGACACCTAGAGGAGGCAGAGAGAGAGACAGACACCTAGAGGAGGCAGAGAGACAGACACCTAGAGGAGGCAGAGAGAGAGACACCTAGAGGAGGCTTTACTGGCGAGTTTTTTACTTCATCATCCTAGGCGTTGAGGAAGCGCAGAGTAACGCGTACAGCACTGTGAGTACCTTACCTTCCAGCTATAGGTGGCAGAGAGAGAGAGACACCTAGAGGAGGCAGAGAGAGAGACACCTAGAGGAGGCAGAGAGAGAGACACCTAGAGGAGGCAGAGAGAGAGACACCTAGAGGAGGCAGAGAGAGAGACAGACACCTAGAGGAGGCAGAGAGAGAGACAGACACCTAGAGGAGGCAGAGAGAGAGACAGACACCTAGAGGAGGCAGAGAGACAGACACCTAGAGGAGGCAGAGAGACAGACACCTAGAGGAGGCAGAGAGAGAGACACCTAGAGGAGGCAGAGAGAGAGAGAGACACCTAGAGGAGGCAGAGAGAGAGAGAGACACCTAGAGGAGGCAGAGAGAGAGAGAGACACCTAGAGGAGGCAGAGAGAGAGACACCTAGAGGAGGCAGAGAGAGAGAGAGACACCTAGAGGAGGCAGAGAGAGAGAGACACCTAGAGGAGGCAGAGAGAGAGAGACACCTAGAGGAGGCAGAGAGAGAGAGAGACACCTAGAGGAGGCAGAGAGAGAGAGAGACACCTAGAGGAGGCAGAGAGAGAGAGAGAGACACCTAGAGGAGGCAGAGAGAGAGAGAGAGACACCTAGAGGAGGCTGAGAGAGAGAGACACCTAGAGGAGGCAGAGAGAGAGACACCTAGAGGAGGCTGAGAGAGAGAGACACCTAGAGGAGGCAGAGAGAGAGAGAGACACCTAGAGGAGGCAGAGAGAGAGAGAGAGAGACACCTAGAGGAGGCAGAGAGAGAGAGACACCTAGAGGAGGCAGAGAGAGAGAGAGAGACACCTAGAGGAGGCAGAGAGAGAGAGAGAGAGACACCTAGAGGAGGCAGAGAGAGAGAGACACCTAGAGGAGGCAGAGAGAGAGAGAGACACCTAGAGGAGGCAGAGAGAGAGAGAGAGACACCTAGAGGAGGCAGAGAGAGAGAGAGAGACACCTAGAGGAGGCAGAGAGAGAGAGACCTAGAGGAGGCAGAGAGAGAGAGACACCTAGAGGAGGCAGAGAGAGAGAGAGAGAGAGAGAGAGAGACACCTAGAGGAGAGAGAGAGAGAGACACCTAGAGGAGAGAGAGAGAGAGACACCTAGAGGAGGCCGAGAGAGAGAGACACCTAGAGGAGGCCGAGAGAGAGAGACCTAGAGGAGGCAGAGAGAGAGAGAGACACCTAGAGGAGGCAGAGAGAGAGAGACACCTAGAGGAGGCAGAGAGAGAGAGAGACACCTAGAGGAGGCAGAGAGAGAGAGAGACACCTAGAGGAGGCAGAGAGAGACACCTAGAGGAGAGAGAGAGAGACACCTAGAGGAGGCAGAGAGAGAGAGACCTAGAGGGGGCAGAGAGAGAGAGACCTAGAGGGGGCAGAGAGAGAGAGACCTAGAGGGGGCAGAGAGAGAGACACAGGGGGACAGCTATAGGAGGCAGAGAGTCACAGGGGAGTGCAGCTATAGGTGGCAGAGAGACACACGGGACAGCTATAGGTGGCAGAGAGACACATGGGACAGCTATAGGATGCAGAGAGACACAGGGGAGGAGAGCTATAGGTGGCAGAGAGACACACGGGACAGCTATAGGTGGCAGAGAGACACAGGGGGACAGCTATAGGTGGCAGAGAGACACACGGGACAGCTATAGGTGGCAGAGAGACACAGGGGAGGAGAGCTATAGGTGGCAGAGACACACATGGGACAGCTATAGGTGGCAGAGAGACACAGGGGAGGAGAGCTATAGGTGGCAGAGACACACATGGGACAGCTATAGGTGGCAGAGACACACATAGGACAGCTATAGGAGGCAGAGAGACACGGGGGGCAGCTATAGGTGGCAAAGAGACACAGGGGGACACCTGTATATGGCAGAGAGAGACAGGGGGACACCTGTATATGGCAGAGAGAGACAGGGGGGACAGCTATAGGTGGCAGAGACTTAGGTTCCCCCACAGTTGGCCGCTGACCGGCCGCCACCTTCCGCTTTTTGTACATCTTGTCATTCAGAGCCCGCACGCTGTTTGGGGGGAGAGGCGACAAGTCTCGCTCACGGTTCATGCTGCTACAGGAGCCGCTACAGGAGCCGCTACAGGAGCCGCCGCCGCCGCCGCCGCTTCTCCTCCGGGTACCCGTCAACAACCAGGACCGCAGCCGGAGCCGTCACGCACATCCTGTCACGTGATCGCCGCGTTGCCTACCGGGAGGTGTAGTCCTGCAGAGGAAACTGGGGCAGCAGAAGCAGGCAGGGCGCCTCTGTCAGGGGCGGCAGTACTATCAGGGAGAGTTCGCATCGTCGCCGCGCCATGTCCGCCGCATCGCGTCAGATTTACTATTCGGATAAATATGATGACGACACGTTCGAGTACCGGTGAGAGCGGTAACTTGTGCGGTGCAGGTCGTACCGTGTGCGCGCGGGTAAATTGGGGGTAGACTACGAAGTGAGGAGTGGTTGTCATGGAAACCGGCAGTGTGATATAAATGGGTAACCCTCCCAGGACAGCGGGGAAGCTGCAGCATTGGGGTCCACCGGAGGAAGCTGCCAATGAGTGGCCCCTGACATTATAAGTCGTTGTGTACCGGGTGTAGTACAGGGGTCTTGTTGCCCCTCAATGTGTTGGATGTACAGTGAACGTTAATGAACGACAGAGAGGACAGACTGACAGCTGTGACTGCAGGCAGCGAGGGTCTGGCTTTGGAGAGGGGGGCATGCTGGCAGCGAGGGTCTGGCTTTGGAGAGGGGGGCATGCTGGCAGCGAGGGTCGGACTTTGGGGGGGGCATGCTGTCAGCGAGGGTCGGGCTTTGGGGGGGCATGCTGGCAGCGAGGGTCGGGCTTTGGGGGGGCATGCTGGCAGCTAGGGTTTGACTTTGGGGGGGGCATGCTGGCAGCGAGGGTCTGGCTTTGGGGGGGCATGCTGGCTTTGAGGGGGGCATGCTGGCAGCGAGGGTCTTGCTTTGGGGGGGCGTGCTGGCAGCAAGGGTCTGGATTTGGGGAGGCACGCTGGCAGCAAGGGTCTGGCTTTGGGGGGGACACGCTGGCAGCGAGGGTCTGGCTTTGGGGGGGACACGCTGGCAGCGAGGGTCTTGCTTTGGGAGGGGGGCGTGCTGGCAGCAAGGGTCTGGATTTGGGGGGGCACGCTGGCAGCGAGGGTCTGGCTTTGGGGGGGACACGCTGGCAGCGAGGGTCTTGCTTTGGGAGGGGTGGCGTGCTGGCAGCTAGGGTCTTGCTTTGGGGGGGTGGCGTGCTGGCAGCGAGGGTCTGGAAGTGAGTGACAGTATAGGACAGACAATGAAAGAAGTAAAAGAGAGCGGGTTGGAGTCCGGGACAGAATGAAATTAGACAGAGGGCGGAATTAAACAGAGATAGACCGGGGGGGCTGTAACGGGCCAGTCTGTATTAAGTGTGGTGTTCGGGAAGCTTCGCTCCCCTGCCGTGGTATTAACTCCTTCTTGTCTTGCAGCCATGTCATGCTTCCCAAAGACGTCGCCAAGCTGGTCCCTAAAACACACCTCATGTCTGAGACGGAGTGGAGGAATCTCGGGGTTCAGCAGAGCCAGGGCTGGGTGCACTACATGATCCATGAACCCGGTGAGTTATATACCCCATGCGGAGACACGGGGAGGGGTATGTGGGCTCTCTGTATTTGGTACGGGGTTCAATCCCCAAGAAGGGTTCCGATGGCTGCGCTGGCAATCTGTGTTAATGAATGTCTTTCTGTCTCCAGAGCCCCACATCTTACTGTTCCGAAGGCCATTGCCCCAGAAGTCGTAGGCGCAGGCCTCCCCGCTGCTCCCGTTGGCTGCAAGCACCTTCTCGTAAAGCTTGTCTTCTCCGGATCCGTGCCGGCTGTCCGTATAACCGTCTCTTTTGGACTGAAGCGCGGGAAGGATACGATTGGCTGGAATGGATATTTATGGCGTGTGGATTGTGTGTGGGTGATATCGAGCGTGGATCGCTGCTGGTTATTGCCGGCCGGTGGCTGCTGATGCGTCCCGTCTGTCTCTATCTATGTTACCACGACGATGCAAGTGTTTTAT